>NW_023596461.1:36701256-36853756 GCF_011947565.3 Pollicipes pollicipes | reverse complement strand
CATTCCGACTGCCACATATTAACATGCTGGCATCCGATGCGCGCTTTTACGCTTAGAACTGTCCGAAACTCTTGCGGCTCAGCCGGACAGCGACGGGGACCCGAAACATTATCTTAGACGAATTATCTGCACTGGGCAGCAGGCTAAAAAAATGGCATAACGCAAACATTGATTGAGCCACAGCCGTGTCCATCGCAGCCTGGCGAACTCCTCTGTGCAGGGAAGGGGGGGGGGGGAGGGCAATATTCGCACAGCGACACTTCGACTCGGGCCGCCGAGACGGCGGTCGGACATGGACCGCTGCCAGCGCCAGTGAGGAGGTGCGGCAGCGCCGAGCACGACATCAGCGTCTGTCCGTCAGATCACCACGAAATCTCTCATGGCGGGTGTGGTGCCGGTGCAGGGCCCGCCTTAGGAGTCCCGGTCTCTTCGGGGACTGCCAGTAGTCGCCTCGAATGAGTGACGTTGAGAGTAAGCGGTCGTTTCATGAAGCGATGTTTTGATGAAGTAGAGCGCTCGACTGGCCGTCGAAGCCACTGTCGTCATAAAAGACAATGTTGGCCTGCTTGTTACCGAGTAAGCTGTGTCCTAAAAGTACATTATCAACCAATATCCAAATTGGATATGGGTCCAGTTAGCAGATACGTAAGGCGCGCAATGCATGCTTCACTGTGCCATGACATACATCCGTGACGGTCATCGAAAGCTGTTTAGACTAACCATGAGAAGAGCTTGTTCAAGTACAAAATGTTTGACTTCATTTAACTACCATCTGAAACGATTTAAGGAAAACATGAACTAAACGGATAGGCAGTGCGTAAGAAGCATGCTAAACAGAAAAGGTCTGGGCAACGTTTCGGGCCAAGGTATTCCACGTCAGCGCATGACGGAACCTTGTGCGTTATGCACAACTCACTGAGCCTCGTGTGTACACCATATTTCCTGACACACACGACTTCTTAAGCCCCGTCGCGCACAAACTAGTGTTAGCGCTATCCTGACGAAGATTTGTAGGCCTGCAGCCCACATTCATTATTGCTATATGAGAGTGGCATGGCACTGTTCGTTCTGGACCGTCCATCGTTATAAAGTAGCTCCGTCATTTGCCTCCGATGGGCCAGTACGAGGCTGCGGGTGTAGCTTGTCAGCCCCTGGTGTCCTCCGTCTAGCTTTGTACAAACACAGTCATGCCACGATGCCTTTCTCACCTTGGCATTTGAGTTGCTAAGACGTCGGTGGCACTGGCAATTCACAAATCATTGTTGACAAAAAAGCGTGCGATCCTTTGATGAAACCGCAACGAAGCAAGCAGCATAAATACGGTGTTGAAGTACTTCACAAGAAACCATGTTATGTTATAAAAGGAGGTCGAGAGTTTCATTTGTTTCCGCCGCCATCACGGTTCGTTCATGCACATATGTAACACAACTTGGCCTGCAGTGGTGGTATGATTAGCAAAGCTTTTCACTACATGTTTTTCAGGAGGTTATCCTATCAGGAGGTTTCTCAGAAGTTGGTTTCGTCGGTGCAAGACGGCTCAACAAGCGTGGCCCGCTCCAGATGGTCTGTTTCATTATATTTCACTTAAGGCGGAAGATTATCTTGACTTCCTCTTGAAAAGGTGTTGAAGACTTGTACATTACACGGACATCACTGAACGCCTCCTGAATCTGTCAGAGACTACACTGGGCAGGAGTATGCCTGTTCCAAGGCAGAGCAGTTCGCTGCCTAAATCGCTGTCAAAATACCTGTATGCAAAAGTCGTCAGTAATGATATTACGGACTTCTACTCATGTACTTAAGGCCATTAGATCGATTCACGAAACTCAGCAAGAAGCTAACATCGTGTTGAATATTGGCCAGCTTACCAAGAACATGAAAAGCTTTAACGTCTGGGTATCTTGCAAGAAACACCCTTTTGATGTCTGCACACTTCAGACCACGGATATATGCATACTAATGCGCAAAAAGTATACCACTTTATTGAAGGATAACAAACCGAACGTCGGTCAGATATTCGCGCATCAACTTTCATTGCAGAAGCATATTTCGTTGAAACCGTCCTCAGTTATCAGTGATCATTCAGGCCACTGACGTTTCAGCGCTGCCCTGGTTTCTTTACATGCGCCCGTTAATGCCGAACTGGCGTCGCTGCACGAAACCCGTCACTCTTAGTGTTAACCCTCGCGGTCAAGGGGCTCCGCGTCAGCATAGGAACAAAAACAGAAAGGGGAAAGCAGTGTGAAAGAAACGAAAAACAATTCATACTGCCGACAAGAAATGATAACAGCATGAAAAGATTATGTTGGTCCCCTTTGTTATCCCACGTGTTTGGAGCGCCTGCCTTGTATTTGGCCCACTCGTGGTGGTGTGGGTTCCAGTCGTTTTAGGTTCACACTATTTAGCTGCGGCCGGTGCTGGTGGCCGCGCTAAAGGTCAGGTGACGTCACAGGGAGGACGATCCATGCGCTACGTGAAACTTTCGCCGCAAAATGCTGCCGTTAACTCGGAATTTCATGATCAGACAGGAGGGCACGGGCTTGTGCAACAACACTGCTTGGCGTGGACTCTGATCCCAAAAATTAGTGCAGTGAAATACTTTAGAACGCATATTTAAACAGTTCATGGAAAGAGAAATTGAGTGTTGAACAGTTAATGCAGTCCCCAGCTTTTCTACTTATGTCATTCTCAAGCTCAGGCGTAGTTCAAAAGTGAAAAGAATTACTAAAGCCCATCATATTTCATAACATTTTTTTCCGACATGGCTCTGCCGAAATATATCTCGGTGACATTGACCTGACATCTCTTAGAGTCCTTAGTCTTCTACAGTACCCTGGAAATTAGTATTGGATATGGTACTGAAGGTACCAAGAAGATGTCCTCAACCGCCTTGGGAGATGTTACGTTTGGCGGTTACGTACTCACCCCCCCCCCCCTTCCCCCCGTATCAGTGGAGAAGTTTGAAGTACAGGAATGGGCACTAGGGTTTGAGCGGGTACTAGGGTGCTAGAGCTTGCTCAAACCTTGGTGTTTTTATTTCATTTTTCTGAGGCGAGATGTGGTGGAATAGATAGGAAAGGCCATCAAATTATCATATTCAGCACCAGGAGTTTGGCAGGCCACAGCTGATAAGTAGTGGCCGCCCGCAACCGGCGCAAGTGGTTCAAGGCTACATGAGCATCACGTTTTGAGTGGTTCACCACCAAAGAGAATTTTCTGCCTGATCGGACTGTGCACATTTTTTGAAAACTGGTTAATTCTTCATATACCGGACTGAATTCTCGAGAAACATCAGAAATGTCAGAAGACTGCATGCCACCTTGCCACAAAGGAAGCAGTGACAATTGGGTGATCCAGCAAGGATCGGCAAGTTCATACATCTGCCCGTCAAAGCCTCCAGACAAGAAGCCATCATGAGTATGACTTCCTTTACGCAATCCAACCTCGGCTTATAGTATTGTGCCCCCTCCCACGCCAACTATTAAATATTATTTTTACCCAAGCATTGCCTACCCACTTGTTTTTTTCCAGCACTTAAATTCAAGCACGCGGAAACATTTCAGAAAGCTTACAACCAAACTGACAATTTTGCTTCGCTAACTGGAAAAGTAGCGAATGAAGATAATTAGACTAAAACAATTAACGATGAAACTTATCATAACTGTCACTAACTAAATGTATTTAATTAAGCCATGGGACTAAAACGCACATTCGGTGATAATGTGTAGTAGTTTCCGAAGCATCAGCCAAACATTTCCTAAACGTCGCACCTATACCCATGCAAACAGCTGGCTAAGTGACATCACATTCGAAATACGATTAGTTTGCTATCGTTTCCAGTGGGCCTGCCCTTAAGTCCGCCAAAAGCGACCTTAGCTCTTTCAGCTTTCAGTCAATGGCTCAGACAAGTCAGAGGATTAAAGTTTCATGCTTTAGTGCACAGCGGGTTCGTCAAATGCTCTTGCTTGATCCGCCCGATCAAGGCCATGGCGACAATAGTCCTGGCCCTAGCCAGAGCACTTTTGAGGCGCGACTTCATCAGGCCGTTGTAAGTCTAGCACTGTGGGCCGAATGCGAGCTCATATTTCATTGTCATTTTATCACTGTTTTCAAGCTAATCTGTGAATAAAACTCCTCGATTTTGGAAAGAAAATAGAGCAAGTTTCCCCATAGTATGCTCTGTTTGTCGAGTGCATGTCTGTCAACTTAACAACTCTTTGTTGAAAAGCTCGGCTTTCCGGTACATTGTGACGTCAATGCCAGAGCTGGAGCGCAACGATGACGTGACAGGTCACCGTTCGTTGACCCTGCTGTTTAAAGGCATCATGAGGTGTCCATTCTCATCAATCTCATGCATGCCACGAGTACTTAGCTTCAGAAAAAAACAGCCTGATGGGTGACCACGGAAGAGACGCGTATAGGAGATGAGAACCATGCCTGCTTGCTGCCTCATTTTGAGATGAATAGAGATACGACGTGGGCTTGTGGTGATGGTCGTCTATCCTGATCCGTCTCTTTCTATGAACCTGCCCAAAACAGTGCCATTCCACTTGGAGGAGCGCGTGTAAGCCAGTGCTGCCAGCCGCGACAGGTGCAGCCTCGCCGTGTCGTTCGCAGAATTTCGCTGCAGCATTCGCGCGGACCGACAAAAAACACAGTTCCGAGTGGAAAGGCTCGTTGAAAATGCGTAAAAGTGTCTAACGTTTGTGGCAGGCATGCACGAGCGATACGCCGGTAAATACCGCGGGTCCCCATCAGGCGGCAATTCTGTGTTCCGGCGGGGAGTATTCCCTCATTAGCAATCTCACTGAAACCGGAAGGCCGTGCGTCAGTTTGTAATCGTTGTGGAGTGGTTTTGCCCGGAAACTCCCACTTCTGGACGCGGGGGCAGAGTGCATGTTTGTGGCTGCATATCACTTGTGGCGTCTCGCTTTTTCCAGGCGTGCAACACCCACTCGCACCGTTAGCGTGCTGGGGACGCGGTCGCTGTGTGTCGCCGGGGGCAGCGTTCCCCGAACAACGGTCTGACTCAAGCGGCGCCGCCTCCTGCCGGAGCTTCGGCGTCCGCTCGCTGTCGACGTTCTGCAAGTCACGTTGCTGGCGTGGGCTACAGCTCAGACAGATGAGCGAGGAAAGAACCGCGAGGGCGACCACTACGACCGGACCGCTCACCGCATGGTGCTGATGGCGCTACGGTGCAGAGCAGCGTGCAGGGCGGCGCGGACTGCGACAGGGCTTGGTATTCACCTGGTGCACCCAGTAACAGCAGCGCTCGGCGCCCTGGCGATGTCTGGACTGGAGTCAAATTTGCTTGTTTTTGGGATGAAGGAGAGGACAGATGTGTATGGGGACCTTAACGGATGTCATATGGGCGCCGAGAACTACACCCGGTGAGAAACATGTCTCAAGCGCGCATGCGCTCTTGCAGCCTATTAAACCTTTTGGTCTTCTTTATACATCTACTTTTAATACGCAACACGTTCGTTGTAGACTATGACTTTGTGGGAGCCTGATCACCACGAGACCGTTCGTTGATATCAAGAAACGGAAAACTTTCAGAACCAAGATTGTTGAGTCCGTGGGAACACTTGTATCAGAAATGCAGCATTTTCATGCTTCTGGTAGGACACTTGTAGACATCACGATTGGTCAGTGTAGCTCAACGCCCCTCTCAGCATAAAATGGATCTAGGAACTGGTTAGTGTACCCACGCCGTCTATAAGTATTACTTTGGTAAGCCTTATAGACTTTGGCGATCCTTATATATTTCTTTGGTGATCCGTATATATTTCTTACGGAATCCTTATATATTTCTTTGGTAATCCATACATATTTATTTGGTAATCCTTATAGATCGAATTCCCCAATTCCCCTCCTCCTCTTCTCTCTCTCTCTAATCCCTATTGACCTTATAGACCTTATTACGACCGTAACAAGGCCTATATCACGAAACGTTGTGTTCCGTATATTGTTGAGCATCTGCTTGCTTCAATTCACTGACCTCAAAATGCAAACGGCGTGGCATCTTTTGGTAGCCTCTGGCTTCTGGTTTTGTTGAGGGCTTGAAAATGTTAAAATGGAAGAATGTCGTCAAACCTTATACCAAGCAGGTCATGTATTTTTTTGTTTTGCCTGCCCCCTTACCGATGCCTTGACTGCGCTCCTGGTTGTAATTGATAATCAAATGTTTCAGTACATTCATACTATAATTCCATGCCAGAAGGGACTGGGAACTTATGGCGGGGGATACAGAACCTGTCTTTGTTACTGAACTGACCAGCGATATATCCGCTGACCACCACCTATATCCAGGGAGGACGCTGTGGCATATGTAGATGACTGATATCGATTTCAGTTTCATGTTGACATCCATCAGTGAGCACGTTTTTTTACAATTAATCCATGGTTCCCCGCGTCAGTTTCCGTCACGAAAAGCCCATTTCAAGCATACGCTAGCATGCTAACTGCCCATGAGGTGCCTCGTAAAGACTGCAGACCCGCCAGAGGCAAATAACATTCCATTAACTCTGACGGGGAATCGAACGGACCGACTGGCACTTGGCGTCCCTGATCGCATCGCATGCATCATCACACCCATCTGGCATCTGCCCGCCGGCGACTGCCTAGCGGTTGTTCAGGAGCTTGCAGCTCGCTCGTCGCTACGAGCGCCCGTTGGTGGCGGTCAGGGCCACCGCCTCCTCCTGTGCAGTAGTCCCGCCGGACCCACGGCCCCGCTGCAGCAGGTGGCAGCATTGCGCCACCCGCCGCACCCGCGCCCACTGGTCGCCGGGTGCGAGCGGCGAACACCCACGCGGTAGGGGTGCGCCGCAGTGGCCGGACGGCGCGCCGGTAAATGCGCCGACGACGCTGTCGCCAGACAGGGGGCCGCTGGCCCGCGGACCGGCACGGCGTCCCGGCGGCCAGCCCTGACCTTAACCCGGATGACGCCGCCAGCTGGCGGCTCACTGCGCGGCGTAGCGTCGGCGCCGGGTTAACGGTGTGGACAGAAAGCACAAGTGGCGGCGCCGATGAGGCGCTTACTTTGTTTCCAATGTTTTCGGTATCAATGTAAAATTTCGGGCTGGTGAGCTGTTGTTGGGCTGTTGGAGCCTGCGAGGGTCACTGTACCCTGCCTGCATCGCCTGTGCAAAATGAAGTGCTTTTTCGGGGGACACACAAGATAAGTTGAAACACTGGGTTCTGCGAGGGCGGCTCTATGCGACTCGCTGTCGAGATGAGTTCTGGTGAGGGGTGAGGAGGTTGCCACGGGATTGAACTTTAATGCAATGAATAAACACCGGGACAGCAGAGCACTCACAGATACCATCAGCAGCTGGCGTCAGGGGCTTCACAGTGACGTCAGGGAAATCTCAGTACACGGCTGTGGGTGCGGAACATACCAGCGAAAAGTGCTGGCTGGCCTCACCCTGGCGACAGGATGTTCCTAACTCTCAGGAGTGCTATGTAGGACACCCAAGCCATTATGCGGGAGCTAGAAAAGACACGACAAAAACACGCGTTCTCATCGAGCAGAACACATATCAATCAGATTAAACGGCGGAGCAAGAGACGTGAAGCGATGTGTTGGAAGCTGTCAACCCATGGCTCCATACGTTCCGTCACATTGTAAAGCAGAAAATAAATTACCTGGAATATCAAGATCCCGTGTATTCATAAAGCTTCTGCAAGTGTGTTAGACATGCCGAATGCATGGCCTAACACTGCTGCAAAGTAAACCACTTTGATGAAGAGCTTGCCACGTCCAGGCCAGCGCAAAAAGTGTTGTTTTTCTTGTGGTCATAGCCACATCTTTTCTAGGTTCAACATTGACAGTTCGCCACAAGGCACATCCCTTGCATGCCGGACATTCTCACTTTTCCGACACGCTTCTGCTCAGCAGGACGTAAAAGAAGCACAGCAAGCTCCGCTAAATACCCTCATATCCAACGTGAATGCTAACTAACGCTTGGTGGTGTGCTTGGCCAAGCTCACGCCACGCGGTACAGCTTCCACAGACTGTGAGCAATATGTGAGTCACGTCCAGTGATCCCCGCACGATGGTTTTTCCTTGCCGCGTGCGGTGCGTCTTTGTCTCGGCGACACAGCCAGCATTGAGTTCGGACTTCGGCTCCCCTGGTCCGGGACACGGACCAACGCTGTCCCGACAGCTCGGGCAAGCGGAGCCAGCGTCCAACCAGCTGCGCTGGTGGGTCCGGCCCATGCCGACTCTGTGGTACACGGAAGACTGAAGTGTCGCCGCAGCGCCGTCCTGGCTGTGAGGCATCGGGACGCCGCCCCACCACAGCAAGCTGTAGGGGATGGGCAGGCAGCGTGGGGACGCCGCCCCACCACAGCGGGCTGTTAGGGGATGGGCAGGCAGCGTGGGGACGCCGCCCCACCACAGCGGGCTGTTAAGGGATGGGCGGGCAGCGTTGACTCTGTTTATTCACCGGACAGGTTTTTACATCTGTAAGTGATGATGAGGGAAATGATACGTGTATCGTTCAGGAGCTTGGCGTTTACGTTGCATCCCGCTATGCACGCCAGGTCGAGAATCGGCGATGCAACCTGCCAAATTAGTCACTAGACTTAAAAATAGCTCTGTGAAGGCGTACGAACCTCAGGAACATGCTGAACACCACAATTGTTTTTATTCATTATGTGTATATACTTTGGACGAATGATGCATAGGACGAAATAAAACAAACAAAATCTCGCAGTGACAGGTATTTTCAACCGCGGGTGTGCAAAATGCAAATTTCGAAATGTATAATGCATGCCACCCCTGCCTTTTTGTATTCCTCGCCGCTGACATCTTGTGGCATTTGTTTTCATTTGAATCAATATTTTCCGTGCATATGAATGCTGTAGTATGCATGGATCTGCCCCAACAGAAGAAGCTCTGCCTGCAGATGTCTTGGTAATGGGATAAACGCCACACAGCAACCTTCGACGTGGCTGATGGAACACCACCAGGATATCAGGCTGTATTTACAAGGTGAGTTCAGGGTTTTTTTCCTGATATCACCTTCGATATACCAGTAGTCACTGGTTAGAGTATGTTATCAACAAAAGTTGGTTATATTACAGGTTACCGGGGCTATTACAGGCTCCTGGTGATCATAAACTAAAAACGTCAAGCACTGGTAACAAAAAACAACGTTTGCTTGATGGCGCCGTTTAACCGGTACCTCCTGGTATCATGACGGTCACCTCAACTGTCCTCCTGGTATCCTGACGGTGGATAACTGTCAGCTAAAAGCTTTGAATTGATGAAACCGAAAAACGCGTGCTCATGGTCTTTTTTGCTTATGTCTAATCAATGTCAAGGAGACATTTTCTTAGAACAATATATGCGTTCAATTCGTCTCGTGTGATAGCGTTTTAACATCATATCACTTCAGTTTCAGTGTACCCATATATCCAACAATAGGGCACTTGTGGACATGTCAGCCCAGTTCGGTCTGTACCTTTGAGTTTGGCGTGAATTGACGCAGAATCCGTCAGTGACGCACCAATATATCTTATCGTCGCAGGCGATCCGAGCAATGACACAGATTCCAGTTCGGCTGAAAGCAAATGCTTGATATTTGGAGACACCTTGAAGCGAGCACCAAATATGATGAGACAAGTTCACTTATAACTATTAGTATACATTTTAAGTGGAAAAACTGCCCCAGACAGCTCAATTGTCTGTTTAGAAAATATGTTCCTCAATGCATCATGGCTTCATCACGAAATCGTAACCTGCCGAACATTAATTGGGAACCAACTGGCCGCCAGTATATCTGGAAATCGCGCTCACCTTCTCCAGATATGAACGCCTCGATAATGATATTTTTGTTTGGTCTTGATCGCTGCATGCCTTATGGAATGACTGGATTTGAATGACGTTATCATGACGTCATGAATGCCGAGGTGACTTTGAAATACTCGCCCCGTCTTGAAATGTTTTGAATTTTCGCAGGCGGGTAGCTCAGAAACTAGAGTACTCTTGCGTGTAGTATAAAAACCAGGGGGGCTTAGATCTTAGGAAAAGCGGAATGGTGAACAGCACCGAAAGGCCTTCAAGGTGGCTATTTCACTTTAAAACGCCATACCAATGTGGAACACTCCCTTCAACACGAGCCCAGATGGCCGGTTGGATACCCTTTGCTCATGTGAGGGTCGATCTGACCCTGCCAGAGATCTCAAGAACTAAGAAAGCTGGA
Organism: Pollicipes pollicipes; assembly: GCF_011947565.3. NCBI lineage: Eukaryota > Metazoa > Arthropoda > Thecostraca > Pollicipedomorpha > Pollicipedidae > Pollicipes > Pollicipes pollicipes. The sequence continues at coordinate 36,843,545 of NW_023596461.1, read as the reverse complement.
GCCACCAAATTCGTAGGGTAAATTGGCCTGTGCGTAAAACCGCTTAGGTCAAAGTTCAAGGTACCTAAGTCACGACCTTCGGGTCAAATAAGGTCAAACAGGGTTTAACTCCAGGTCGGTCTCTCAAGTTACCCAGAAGCTGGACACCTGTTCAAGGCGAAAGGTCACATGCTCATTCAAGGCCAGTGATCTTTTTGACCTTTCGGAGGTCGTGTTGATCAGGATCATACAAGACCGCTTTGATCTTTGCATCTGAATAAGCGACTAAGATTACGCTAGGTAGTGTGCTGCTAAAAACATTGTTGAGCGGGATCATCTTAGGTCAGCGACCTATTCTGACCGTTATGAGTTTTATAGAAGATGCATAATGCACTTCCTGTTATCAATAAGTTTATAATGAGTACCAGAAACTACCCCATGCAGCAAGCCCCAGAGTACTGAAACAGATTGATTTTGACCTCTGTTTCACCTTCATACCCGACCCTGGGCAAATTAAATTTATTAATTCAGTTGCTGCGCTGCTTAAGAAAGTATCTTAGAGATGTATGGCTCAGCCTAACACTTCGTCGTTGCATCAGATTGAACGATTCCCTAGAAACTGACGTCGTTGAATCAATGGCCTGACTGATCTACCGCGGGCCAGCGACTTGACAAGGTATATCTAAATTTTTAATACCAAGCGATCCGCTGTTTAATCGTCTACAGCTTTGCAAAATTCGGCGCGACTACGTCGCACTGCTAGGAAACCATTCCGAAAAGCCCTCGGGGAGGGTCAACTTGACCTACACCTGAACCCCTGTTAACGGACTTTTGCCTAAAATGAGGTCAAGGGCTCTCGTTCGGAACTGGGGGTCATCGCTGGCACAGATTCTTTCCATTGTATCATTGTGGACTTGTAAGCTATCATATCTCTTTGCATTGCCAGAGGGAACCGACTAAAGCAAGAGACTGTCCGACATTCGAGATCCCGTCTCTATCCCTCTTCGGCAAATGTTCCCCTGACGGACTTGAGATCCCATGCCGCCACATAACCCTCTGTTAGGTACTATGGGCCTTGACCAATACATCGGCCCCTCATTGTTTAAGGTACCGCAATCAATGTAATTCACGAGCACCAGACATTCTTCCTACTTGGCCTACTAAATGGGCCCGGGCTGAGACCAACGCGGAACCAACTGCTCGGTGTTGGTGATCTCTGGCCGAAATGAAGGCCCGGGTTGTCACAGAGGCTCTCAGTTGAGGCAAGAGGCTTTCTGGCATGGGAGTTTACTGTCTACGAGCCGGGGTCATTCATGTAACTTGCAGCCAGCCGTTCAGTCTTCCAATCGGACCTTTGATCGCCGGCCCCGAGGGGCCCTTCGGCACCTGCTCGGGACCCTCAAACACTGCCCCTGGTTGACCTGGAGCCCCCTACCACACAGAATTTCATTCTAGTCACTGCGAGCCCCTTGCTATCACTGGCTGACTCTTATTAGCTTAGAGGCCTGACCAATGTAAATCGCGGACCCCAGCCTTGTCCCTGTCTAAGAAGTGAGCCACCAGGCACAGACTGTCACGGAGCCGGTTTGTCGGGACTGGTGGTACTCAAATGACGAAGAAGCCCTGCTCAAATCAGCAGCCCGATCGGCATAAAGAGCCCTCTGACTGACCTTTGAGGACTTTGCCTCGCGGGCCGGGCCCCTTAATTCGACCTCCGATCGGCCTTTCGGGCCCTCAAATTAGGCCCTTAATCACCTGTCCCGAAGGACCTGTCTGGCCCCTCGGGACCTAAGAAAGGGGAGTTCCACCGTGCCCCTTCCCCTATCAACGCCACTGGCCATGGCACAAGAAGTACATCTAAGTGAAACGCATTTTGTTCGAATTTGATTTACTTGCCATAATGTCATATGATCAGTAGCAAACCCAGTCGATCGCAAATCCTACGTGGCGGTCTTCGGGAGTTGCGTGGGGCTTTGGCATGCTGGCTGCAACGGTCACTTCAAAGGCTGCATGGGGCTCTGGCATGTCGGGTGCAACGGTCGCTTCGGGGGCTGCATGGGTCTCTGACATGTCGGGTGCAACGGTCACTTCGGGGGCTGCATGGGTCTCTGACATGTCGGGTGCAACGGTCGCTTCGAGGGCTGCATGGGTCTCTGACATGTCGGGTGCAACGGTCGCTTCGAGGGCTGCATGGGTCTCTGACATGTCGGGTGCAACGGTCACTTCGGGGGCTGCATGGGTCTCTGACATGTCGGGTGCAACGGTCGCTTCGAGGGCTGCATGGGTCTCTGACATGTCGGGTGCAAAGGTCACTGCACGGCGGTTGATTTCCAGTGGCACCGGCCGAACAGCTGTAGTTAGAACTGGTTTCAGTTCCTCCACGCGTTTGTTACCTTTACATGCACCCAGCTCTTCGTGCATCCGCACGGGGAAAAATCCAGCAGTGTGAAATCCTGCACGTCCACCTGCTATGGGTGTAGCGTGTCGCGCGAAAAAATGCGCTTTCCAAAGCGACGCTGGGCTCATTCGAGGGCCAGCAGACAAGAGCGTGATGGCGCAACACCCATTGTTGGCAGCACAGTGTCATACTAGCAGAACGCCGCTCATCTGTCTGCCTTCGGAAGGTGCTCAGTGGTGCTCTGCGCTGTTTCTTGTTTACAGATGCTGTAATGCTGTTTTTCCAAAGCAGCTGTGTGACTTGATTATGCCTTCATCAACAAAGGTTCAGAGTCATGCTGCTTTTCCGTTGAGCAGAAGCTTTCTGTCGGGTACTTCCTCTGGCTTGTTTCATGACTAGAGTCAGGAAAACTATAGTCCTTGGAAGGTAGCCAGAGTGGTGTGTATCGTGTTTTGAAATGTGTCTTACAGTCTCTCGAAGTACAGATGACGTACTTGGTCTTGACCGCGCCAACACTATTTTACGCATTTGTATTTTACTGAACGCAATGCAATCGCCGTCATCAATGTCGGCATGTCGGCAATACCACGAGCATGAAAAAGAAGAAGAAATTTCGCGGTCAACCGTATACTGCGGCGCAACAGCTACATGTTCTCACTTCTCGGTACATCAGATTCGTCTTATTCCATCGTAAATATGTGCAATGCGTTTGCATCAGCTTTATTCAAAAATTAAAATGGGTCAAATGACGACGGCATTAGACGTATACATAGCACATCAGCAGTATGATGAAAGCAAAAGTCAAGCTCCAGCAGTTTACTGGGGCTGAAAGGGTATACAGCGAAAAACAGCCTGCTATGTACATGCATTTTCTTGCGGCGTCCGATCCTGACATTCGTGGTTGTTGCACGCCTTAGGTAGTATCATCGCCATGGTAAAATGCGGTAACTTCCGTTCAAGATCACAATCAACTTCATTCGGATCTGCGCACAGTGGAGGTCTTCCTTGATGCACGCGAGGCATGCATGTTCACTCCCTTCCGACCCTTCCTTTGAATAATTTGCATCACCTAACTGAAAGGTGTTTCTGACTGTCTTTTGATGTCGCGATTTTTGACAGAAACGTTGTATGCGCAAGTCTCGGACTGCATCGAGACTCCTTGAAATAATATGCTGACATTCTCCACAATCCGTCTTGGGTTATCTTAAATCATCCATGATCCCTTAATGCAGCGCTGACAGAGGAAAAGCGGTATTCCGAAGTCATGTAAGCTGCAACTGATCGCCAAAGCACAAGCCATTCAGAAACCTGCAACTGAATAAATTGGTAACCTTACACTTAAACAAAGCTTACATGGTAGACCTTGCTCAAAATATGCGACTCTATACAGGACTTAAGTTGTGTGCCACTGAAAAGCTCTGAGTCCCATGCTATCATTCGTAAAATAAGTTCAAGGGAATGGCCGCCAAATCACTGAATAAAATCTAACTGCACATCTCTGAATATTTCTTAAACCGAAATACGATCCAAATTGCCAAATGCCAAAATGCCAAATTTACGATCACGGGCGATGTAAAAGACTGACAAGATCAATATGTACCTCCACCAAAAACGTTTAGGGAACACTGCGAAAGACTGGCGGTCGAAAGAGAAAGAAGTCGAAAAAAGGATTTAAGTGGCATCTTGTCATAAGTCACGCGTGAGACAAAACTAGCATGGCCACGCTTTTGTGAACCGAATCGAAACAAGAAGCCCCGTTTTCATCGTCACTTAACCTGTCTCTCGCAATGTTCCCAAATCTGAATAACTGCTCTGACACATCGGAGGTCTATCTACAGGCAGCACGTGCTGCTGGCGCCCGGATATCTGCCCGACCTGGTCTGACCTGCCCCGGCCAGGTGCCGAGGTCACCTCGGCAGACGGTCGTCGTCCGCCTGGAGTTTGTACTGAGCACCGGTCCGACGGAGTGGTGCGGTTCTCACGATGGCCACCACCGGCAATATCATGCCTCCCGCCGCACGACGGCTCCTTCCAGCCCGCTCACACTGCAACGCGTAAACCCTATCCTCGCGGGCCGTGCCTTGGCGGCGGTGATGGCGAAAGACAGCACTAATCATGGGGATCCGGGGCGCTTAAACTCGATCAGCGAGCGGATTGACTCTTGGGAATGGTAAAGGTGCGATCGGTGCCTTGCTCCGCGAATCCTCTGCGATCCGCGTCGAGCTGCTAACGGGGATTCCGATCGGAATGATATGAACCACGTCTGGGGCGTCCCAGGCGGCGAGGATTTTCCGGAGGCGCGCTTGGTCCCCCATATCAACACAACCATGTACGCATAACAAGAACAAGGAAACGCTACAGAGTCTAACTCCGTTTCTTAAGCGATAACAAAATCACAGAGCTATGGCAGCTAAGTTCCTGAGCGTGCTGCACTACGATAGCTCTAGTCTAATCGGTAACTCGTCACCATGGTAACAGTGTCGGTACGTCGAAGCCCGGCTCCTCGTCTATCGCTTGGTTGGCGGGGGCTTGGTCGAGCTGTGGATGTGCACGTGCTTGGCCAGGTGCGCCTTCTGACGGAAGCACTTGTTGCAAAGGTCACACTGGAACGGCTTCTCGCCGGTGTGCGTGCGGATGTGTACGTTGACCGAGTACTTGTCCTTGAAACCCTTGCTGCAGAGTGGACAGAAGTGCAGCAGGCGACCACGCGTGGCCGGTACGTCGCCATCGACGGAGCTGCGCTTGGCGTACTTGCGCTTGCGCCCGCCGTCCTTCTTCTGCGCTGCAGCGGCGGGTGGCGCACCGGCGCCGACGAATAGGTCACACGGCGCCTCCGCTGGCGACCGGACCGCCTCGGCGCGGCCGGGGCTGCACGTGCTCGTTGCGCGCGTGGTCTCGCACGTGTAGGGTGCGGCGCCGGCCGGCGGCGTGACCAGCTCGCCGCGCGCGAACGTCTGGAAGCCGCCCAGTGGGAAGCAGAGCTGGCCCGGCCTCAAGCCGGCGCCGACGTGCTTCAGCCCGCTGGAACGCGGCGTCGCCGGCAGCGTGCCGCGCAGCACGCCCTCCAGAATCGAGCCGTTCTCGGAGCCAGGCCACCGGACCGGCGCCGGCGCGGGGCACGCCGGCCTGTCGGCGTCGGCATCGAACGTGTCGGGCGCGGCGGCGGGCGGCACGGCGGCGCGCGCCGGCGCCGCGCCGACGGTGGCCGCTGCCAGCTCATCGAGCCGTGTCTGCGTCGACGCGTCGTCGTGGTCGTACAGGTAGTCCTCCATTAGCTGCTGCAGGTCGAGCTGCTTAGGGTCGAGCTCGCCGACCAGGCCCTGCACGGCCGGCAACGGCTGCAGCGTGATCAGCTCATCCGAGGCACTGATCGCGTCACCTCCCGTCGCCGCCTTCTCCGCAGCGTCTTCCACGACGTCCTCGAACATCTCCTGGTCAGCGGTACCAAAGTCGCCGGCGGCGCCGCTGCCGCCCGCCGTCGTGGTCACGTGCTCCACCTGCTGCTCGTGCTGCGCGTGCAGCATGTCGCTGCCCCACAGCGGGTCACACGTCTTCTCCTTGTCCTCGTACGTCCACTGCTTGACACCACTGGCGGTGACGCCCGCGAGGCCGCCTTCCCAAACGCCGTCGCCCGGCGCGGCCAGCGCGCTGCGGCACACCAGCGAGTTGAGCAGCTGGCTGATGTTGTTGTGAACGTCCATGTCGCTGTCCATGCCGCTGCTGGCCAGCGCGCAGAGGTCGAGGAACTCATGCGGGTCCGGCTTGACGGGGCACTCGGGCGGCGCCACCGCCGACGTCACGATCGTGTTGGAGAGCTGCGCCTCGTTTTTCCTGCGGACGAGAGAAGGCGTGCGTCAGGTGGAGGGCTGGTGGACGAGTGCGCTGTGCTTAGATCGCGCCCAGGTACTGGACAGTTACGAGTAACGGACTGTGAATGCTGACTGGGCTATTAGTCCTGGTCCTGTCTTGGCTGAGTTTGTTGGCTTAATTCTAGCCTCATCTGCAGAGAATGAGATGCATTTGATACTTCCATTGGTCACACTGAAATATATTGCACGCCGTGAACAATGTACGCGTAAGAAGACCAGGACATGGAGTGCACCATTTGTTGTTCACTACAGCGAACAAGGGCTTGCGCCGGGTTAAGGCAAGTAAGCATATCTCAGAATGTCTCTAAATAACTTAAGTTTCCATAATCACTTAACGGACTTCGAATGAAAGCTTATGTAATACCTAGTAGCCACTCGGACGTCTCAGACGCCACTTTTATTTTAGTTGGCATGATTAACGTTTGTGAATCCGTGGTCTGGCTCAACATAGCTAGATGAGTGTGCCTGCAATTCGGTGTCTCGGCGCCATGGTCTTAAGCGGCAGCCGGTAAGCTCGTTCCATCACGAGCGAAGACGTCTAGCCATACTATCGCGATGTTTAATTCTCATTGCGTGAGGGGCCAATGGTGTTAATGCCTAACTGCGGCCAGATAGTACCAAATACAGCCAAATGCCAGCTAGTTAGCTGGTGAATAGTAAGCAATGCTTACCTGTGGCACAGTGAATTTAGATCGAATTATATTTTATGTGATAGGTTCATTGTTTTTTGACGCATGGACCAGTCACGAACGAAAGCACGGAGTCATTTATTCATCCCCGCCGCGCACTTCGGATTAGGCTAGCGACTAATATTTCACATGAACCTGAAATGCAGTGGCGGCGCTAATGCACGTTACTTTTCGACGAACTTCAGTGACTTTCTCTTCTCCTCGCTTGTACAAATTGTTCGACGTTGATAAAAATACCAAGTGCACCGCGCGCACCAAGCCCTACAATTCGCTGCATTTAGGTACCCTAGGGCAGTGCCGTGACTCTGCAGCGAGGAACTGCCATTCATCTCGGCGGCATGTGGCATGTGTACTCTGTACCAAGGTGCACATCTCTGGTCGTGCCCTAGCCCGGCTCGTCCGGGTCGTGTTCCCTTGACTTGCATGAATGTGCCGGTTCGGCCACCACCTGCAGGTCTTGGGAGCATGCATTTTTCGATGGCAAGCTTTGCATTCGTAGGTGATGCGTTTCAGCAATGTGCTCTCCTCCTATCATATGCTGCACGCTCGACAGCGTCAGCATCTCAGCTACTCACATTGTCCATTCAATTCTGGTGTTGTGAAATAAATACCAAGCATTTAACTCTTGTAAAGCTCAGATTGATTAGAATGCCAACAACATGCCGATGTCAGGCTAGTTCGCGCTCATCAGTATTATAGTCATATTATAATGTGATCATGCTATTCTGCCCGTGCATAATGTGTATGAGGCGACCTGCATAGCAAGCACCAACCATCCCTCTCGTGCACGCCTGCGCATGGTAGGTTGCAGTGCATAACGCCATTGGTATAGTATCCGATGAAGACGAGTGTGAGCGGCTGCAGATCAGAGTAGTGACATTCACATCACAGTCGCGCAGTCCAGCCACTGGAAACAATGTCCTCGCGGTCCGAATCAGGGCTGAGCCACTGGGTACGCGATTTGCATTAACCAAGCCACCCGAGAACTGGCTCGTGGCACGGGCTTCGATTCCCCGCGGCGTCCGACCTTTCCGCCAGGGCGGGAGGTAGGCGACCCTATGAAGCCTCAGCCGCTGAGTGCGTCGTAAAACCCCTATGACCCACGCACACACGCATGACGGCTTGTTGGCCGTGATATACCAGTGTCCCGTGCCAGGCGTTGTCGACAGTTATCGGCCTTTTTACATCAATTCGGTGATTAGACATTTTGTCTCGTTGATCTTTTCCCATTAAACAGGATTTCAACCTTTCCAAATGTCTTGCAGTATGAACACCGCAATCATATGCAGTTTCGCAAGGGCGGAGTCAAAGACAAATAAGCATACAGGAAATGGCCCGTCATGGATCAACAACAAAGCCATAATCAGTCGGCGCTTCCTGGTTTGTCCAGACGCCAGTTGCAGCACTCTCCGCCCGCCTGAGGAGAGAGGGGCGCCGACCCTATCGCTGAGGAGTATTTGCACGCCTATGTTGACCTGCATGGCACACCCGCCGCTCACAGGCCGCTCTGCAGCAGCGGAACCCGTTCCGCACACAGTGTGGGGTCGGGCTGACCGGCAGGGAGCCGGCGCGGGACTCAGCTCCGCTCAGCCTGGGCAGCGCCGCCGGTGGAGGACTCTCACTTTCAGCCCAGCCGCCGGCCTCTCGGCACGCCAGGCAGAGCTGGCGCGACGCCAAGAATTCGGATTTCACTTTTGGTTTCGACCACGGCCGGTAGGCGGAGCTGGCGGGGCGATAGCCGAGCTGGGGCACTGGGCCGGCAGCCGGTCGAGCGCCAGCTGAGAACCATGGGAGGTTTGCTGGCTCCTTTTGCACGTGCAGGGCACTGCGTCAGAAGCATTTTGCGAATCAATGAAGTCATAATTTCCGAGCGACGTTAAATGGCTCTAATGTACAAGCTGATGATGAATCATCTGACCCAGCTGACTTGGACCAGCGACAACTAAGGTAGACAACGATCACAGAGGTGCGCAGAAACTGAAGAACTTGTGTTCAACGCGTCAAACAAACGACTTAATGACTCGCAACTCCAGCATAAATAAAAGGACCTCCGTTCAGCCACAGTCAATAAATGCAACTTGCATACGAACTAAGCTTGGAGGGTTATAAAATGATGGACATTCGACGTTGATACCCATATACAAAATTGCGTTGTTGTTTTATGAATGCAGTTCATGACATGCTCAATGATAGTTTGCTTTTGTGTTTGCCATAGTTGTATGGGGCGTTTGATTTACAAGTAATATTTTTGCTGCAGCCCTCAACAAATCACGGTACAGATGACCGGAATTTATGTCATCTATCGTTGCATCACGGGCGCATCTCGCCAAGCAATGCCGTTTATACAAACCAGTCATGTTACGGTGCATTACATAATGGCAGATCCGGTCTTGAGGCTGGAGGACAGACCATGCTCAAATGACATACCTACGTTTGCCTCGTCAAACGGTCTTGTCAAGAATTCCAGCATCGTCAGTTACGCCCAAAAATGGCATGCATAAACTCGTAAAACATACAAACATGGCACGCCATTTCACGGCACGTGTGCCGACGAGACAAAAACCCTTCTGCACGCGTTCACAGCCGCCTACCGCCAGCCTCTGGCCCAGCTCGGCTCCTGCTGCATGGGCTGCACCCCGGCCTCCGGTCTGGGACGCCGACCGGTACAGCTCCGGACTCGCACGTGAAGCACGCCAGGGCGGGCGGGCGCACCCCTGTCGAGCGGACACCGGACCGGTGCGGCTCCCGGCACGGCCTGCCGCCGCCGCCGCGCCCGCCGTTGTTAAGCCCTGTGGCCGACGCCGCCGGCCTGTGTTAGTGTCGTATGATTTTTGCTGGTGCGGTCCCCACGGTTAGGCGCTACCCAGCACTGCAGTCGCCGACCGCCGCGCGTGGCGACCGGCCCATTCGAGTTGGTCTGCATGGAAATGTGCTGTTTGCAGCCGCGGTGGCCTGGCCCTTCTGCGATCGTTGTCAGGCGTTGCTGGCTGCGCTGGTGGCATCTACGATGAACATCCGTGGCTGGCCAGCGTTTGGCGCGCTAGCGGGCTACAGTGCACCACAGACCGCCGGATTCAGAGCGCCCGAGTGGTGACACGGTATTGGAAGGGTCGTGACCTAACCTGTCCAAGACCAGACAGTAATTGTGAGACTCTGAATTGGGTGTCGTGCATCGCGATGATTTTTCGTGCAGTTCTGGCCACCTCGTAGGGCTCTGAGCATGTTTTCCAGTGTAAAATGCGTGACAGGGAGCCACACTGGGAACCATGCTGTAATCGTTGTCCAACTTCATTGGACATAAAACCAGGCGAAAACTGGTTCAGAACACCGATTTTGGATCCATAAATAGTACAAAACGTCGATACGGGCCTCGGGCCCTTTGACAAAGCCCATTTCGTTGCGGGAATACTTGAACGCAGCGGTAGTGTCAGTATGCGACAGATAATGATACCGGCCTCGTAAAGTGCGATGCAAAAAATATCGCAGCATGAATGTCGACCAGTAGCACAAGATCGGAAAAGAGCCTGCAACTGTGTGCCCTGTGGCCAACCTCAATTTTTCCGTGGGTCCAATGCACTTACAGACACATGGCATGATATGTGGTCAGACGGGGATAGCGCAAGATGATGAAAAGTCGACGATTCAACTCCAGACGACTTTATTGTGCATTCGTCAATGAATTCCGCGTCACGCCGTCTTAGAGCAGCTCCATGTATCTGTAGGTTTATTGTGACCGCACGCCGCGGCAGTGGGAGAAGTCAAGGTACCAAGCTTCACAGTGCGGTCGCGAAAGGATGAACGTACCGCGGTCCCGTTGAAACATCCCTACCACGAGGCATGTTACGGTGACCAAGCGGCTGAGAATAGCAGGGGAGAGAGGGCCTGGCCAAACAGCTCGGATGAGAAGGCGAAGGGCTCCTAGGAAGGGAAGGCGACTAGGAAGTGATTAGCTGATCTGGCTGATGATGATACGATTCTGTTTCGTTACGTCCTCTTGACGTTCAGGACGGCTGGGGTGGCATGCATGAGAACAGTTATGAATAACCAACCTGTTTGTCAGGTGTATGGACAGTTAGCTTCCCGAAATGCGGCCAGCCCACGTTTTCGTCCATTTTCTGACAGGTTGCCTGCGCCTTTCTTCCATATCTCGACCGATCGCAATGCTCGGGCCGTCGACTCCACGACATGACCCGCACCGCAACAAACGGGAACGGTGGATTAGCTGATATGGCCCTGATCTGGCCGGCGGCGGGGAGTTTCTCTCGGCCATGCGCCACGTCACCTGGGGGTTACATCGTCCGCCGCCCCGGCGACCGAGTCACGGCCGGCCGGGCGCTGCGGCGTGCGCCGGTGCGGAGCCACCTTGCTCGGGGTCAGCGACGAAGACCGGTGGCGGGGTTCGCCATGCGGGTGTGTCTTTATGGGCCATCAGCGGCAAGGTCACCATAGTGATGCTTCATCACGACTGGTCGTCGGTGGGAGTGCCACGGTAGAGCGGAGCCCCCCCCCCCCCCCCGTCTATGAGCACAAATCAGAATCGGAATGGGAGCCAGACGGTGGATTGGGCAGAGAGGTTTGGTACAGGAATCTCCGCATTCCCGTACCTGCATTGGTGGAAAGGATGGCCAAACACGACGAGCACACCCCGCGTGTGAGCCCAGTCATTGCCATAACTGTCCCTGGGCGTGGCTCCGGAAAAGCCTTGGTCGGACACTGGAGCAAGCAGTATCACCGCGTCGGATGCGATCGCCGCATGACGCTGCTCAGCTCAGCTCCGCATCAGCTGCTCTGCGCTGCTCAGCATTAGCTCAGCTCTGTCTAGTGAGGCCCCGTGGCACGACTGCCTTCATACGCATCTTTCCGACATGTACGTAGGCCGTAGGCACAGACACGCCACTCAACGGAGGCTCGGGCTACAGGACGCAGGCACGCTGCATGCTACAGCCAAGTACCGCGGATCTTCTGCTCAGATGTAAGGCAGACGCTGGGGCCGGTATGGTGGGGATGGGGGTGGGGCATTTTGGTTTAGCGGCGTCACGTCCCACTCCTCGAACCAACCGAGAGCTGAATAATAGATAACCGATGCACCGACGCCGAAGTCCACCTTCGTCTGAGCTGACGGATCGTACGGCTTTCATGTCGGAAAAACCCCGTCCCGGAAGATCGTGCTGGCGAACTGAGCCTGCCCACGCCACGCTTGGGACGAACCGCCGCCGCTGGCGCCGGCGCCGGAGGTGGCCGCCCGGTCCCGGTTTGGTGTGACGTCACACTCACGCCACGTTTGGGACGAACAACCGCCGCTGCCGCCGGCGCTGGAGGTGGCCGCTCGGTCCCGGTCTGGTGTGACGTCACACCCACGCCACGCTTGGGACGAACCGCCGCTGCTGCCGCTGGCGCCGGAGGTGGCCGCCCGGTCCCGGTCTGGCGTGACGTCACAGCGGGTTAGGGGGCGGCCGCGCGGAGACGTCTCCGGCGGTGCTTATCTGATGGGAGTGAGGGAGGGGCTGGCGACCGGCTCTGGCACCGGTAACGGCCTCCATTAGCCGAGACTTAGCCGAATTACTCGCGCGCGTGGGGCCGCTCCTGGCTAGGATTGACATAGGTTGGATGGATGGAGCCCTTCAGCCATTGTAACCTTTGGCTTAAGGTGTTCATGCTGTCTACACTGCGCCATCAATTGGCATGTTTCAAATCACATTTGGCTGCACGAGGTCACAGGGAAGGGTACCCTCCTTCTGATATATATGCTGCATCATGTGCAGCATGGAAAATAATTTATTAAATTGGAAGGTATAGCGTGCAATTGACTATGTAAATGAACGTAGCATCGGGATGCTTACCTTATGAAAGGGGTAGGCATGTCAAGTCTGACTGAGAAAAGTTAGATAATTCAAATGAATCAGGAAAGCTGCATTTGATGATAGTCATGTAAGTCCCATAAACCCTTTAAATTCAACGTTCTGCTGATGTGGTAAGATAATTTTAGGGGCAATTTCGCGGTTCTTGGGCCCACAGGGACTTACTTCCATTTGGGAACAGCTGTGGCAATCGCACCAGTGGCTTGCACCTTTTTCTTTAGTGCGGCAGGTGTACAATGGTATCGTCTGTACGTGAAATTAGGGACGGAAACCACTCATGGCAAGAAATGTACGGATGCTTTTTATCGCAAATCCTTTTCGTGGGTTCCTTTGCTAAATTATGCAGCAAGTATACGTACACACACGTCTTTATATATATATATATATATATATATATATATATATATATACATATACATAAATTATTCATATTTTTTCCTTGGTAGTGGACAGCACAGAAAATGAGCGTGAACACTGAAGAAATCATAGACAAGTGTAATCGCTCACGAATTGTGCAGATACTTCAATCAGCGACTGGAAACTATGATGCGCTGAATGCAGTTCCAAACAGCATGCATGGCGATACGTTGAGCATTGACCACAAATTGAACGTTTTAACTTGCCAGCGACTCAGAACCTTTTAATGGCGCATGACCACGCAACTCTGTTATGGGACCCTTCGCTGTATGTTGTGAATTCTGCCGGCATCAATAACCAAAAAACCGATACCGCTAACCCAACGGGTAGGCGGCAATAGCCCATAAAAGACCAAACGGGTAGTAGCCGGTTGAATCGATCCAAGCGCGGAAGCGAGGTGGTGCATATGGCTTCGGGTAAATTGTGCGGTTTTTTCAATTGCTATGGATGTGCATTGTGCGGCATTACGTGATAGGACCCCTCCAAGCTGTAGAAGCGAGAGCAACCCAGCCAAATCTTAGCAATGCCTTCGCTATGTGCAATGCGTCTCTCCAACAAAAACGCTCTGTATTCCGGGGCCCAAGAGGCACTGATCAATCACAACTAATATGTGTTCTTCACTAGTATCTGCTTGGTGTGACACCAGTCGTGCTTTCGCCGCAGAAAAAGAGCTCTTTGGAACTTGTTTTGCGGCATTTTTGTGAAGGTAAACTGGAAACCTGTGGGCTTGCCTCGTCTAATCCACTACAAAATATTCAGCTGCAAATATAATTCATACGATTGTATCTTGCATTTAATCACGTTGCAGATTACTAATGTCAGCAAAGAGAAACCATCTTCGCACCCGACAAGCAACACCACAGACAAATCATCAGAATGACGCAGCTTTGCACTACAGCACCGAGCGTATGACAGACAATGATGGTGCCGGCGGCACACCGCATGACGTCTGAACATATTCACACGTGGCATGATCGGCGATCAGCTGGCAGCGGCCTCCTCCCGCGCCGGCGGCACACCGCATGACGTCTGAACATATTCACACATGGCATGATCGGCGATCAGCTGGCAGCGGTCTCCTCCCGCGCCGCCGCCGGCCCTGAGGCAATTAGCCGCCAACAGCGAAAGCGTCACGGTGCAGCGGTACTTCCTGGTGGGTGGGCTGAGTCTGAGGTGGACCAGAAGGCCGTGCAACAACACGGCCGACCCCGGCGTGCGCGGAAGTCCGCTAGACAACGCGGATGGCGCCGGACAGCGACGGACAGGACCAGACAGCGCGGACACGGCGGGACAGGGCCGGACAGGACCAGACAGTGAGGACACGACTGGACAGCACTGAAGCGGCGGGACAGGATGGGACAACGCTAAGAGGGCCGGAAAGCGCGGCAAAAACCGACGAGGCAGGACAGTGCCGGACAGAACCAGACAGGGCGGAAGATGGGGTCAGCATGCATTCTCGCTCCGGTGCGGGCCGGCCAGCCAGCCTTCAGGCCGGAACGAGGAAGGAGATACGGCACATTGTGCACCCGCACGGGTAAAAACGGGGCCGGGTGATTATGGTGTGTTGTTCTGCGCCTGCGCCGTGGCCGTTGCGTGATTACGACAGGCACAGAGGTAATGATAGCCCGTCTGTGTGGAAAACCTTTGTTGAGAACCGTGAGTGTTTTTGTTGGCTTGATATTAGAGGACGTAATTTGCTAATCACAGGCGTTCACGCGCGAGATATGCTTCCCCACGCGTGGTAGGGTTGCGCAAAAAACGTTAAGCACTTTTACAGTGAGTACGGGTGACCGCGGCATGCCAGCGCAATCTATGAATGTCGCATCCATCATGTCACCCGAGTAGATTTTCGAGCATATGTTGTATAGCTACAAGGCACAACAAGAATTTTGTTTTGTGCATGCATGCCGAATTAAAGTACCAGGGTACTCAGCTGCTGCTAAATGAAGCATGCGTCTACAGTCGTTCCTGTCCTACTGATTAAGAACAATATCATTCCAATTTATATTTTAAGTCATAAGGTTACGTTTCTGATACGCATTCATTCAGTTGGCTTAATTTCCTTCACGAGCCCATAAAGCTGCATACAAAGTTTGAACCGTGCGCCTTCCAAATAAATTTACAAACGTTGGATCTCATCATGTCAGCTGCCCAGTGTCACCAGCCACATGTGCTCACCATGCCCTTCATTGCACTTAAGTGCATCCCTGGACTTCTAGCAATACACAGACACTTGCTGATGTTCTAAGGCATGCTGGGCCTATGGGAGGAGGGTTCTGATGCCGATACCTTCTACCGCCTGAGCCACAACTTCCAGTATTGCAATCTGCGTGAGCAACTGCGATCATATTCATAGCAACATCATGCGTAGTTAATGATCGGAAAATATGATGAACGACCCACGACTTGTTTCATCAATGTATGAAAAATGAGGTAAACGTGTAGTCGTTATATTGAAATGCGCTAAAGCATCTGAGGATGGCGTCGTTGTTAAAAGGTGATCATCAACTGTCATTGAAGGCCTTAGTTTCAATGCTGTCGTAATAGATTTGCACAGTTTGATAAAAAGTCATAGAAGCGTTGTAGCTCATTGTGCTGTCACATAGTTAAGCGATGCTTGTGCAAACAAAGCAAAGACTCTGATGTAACGCTGACGCTTCTTGTAATGCACTTATAGCAATCCCTTGTAATGACAACAGCGTTTTCACAAGGGTTGTACGTATAAGATGGTAGCCAGATGCATACGCAGATGATGAAAACCCTACGCAATGACAGGAATCGTACGCCACATTTGGCACTTCTATCCTTATCATAGCTGGCGGAGAAAAGTGTCTGACAACGCTCAAACTACCTCCAGTCAATTATGGTGAAGATAGGACGCTGCTGGCGCCAGCCGGTGATCTTCCAACACCACCGAGTCTCTGGCACCTGCAGAGGCCCGGTCGGCGTGAGTCACTGACCGAGCCGCGTCAGCCGGCGTCACTGAGTCAGCCGGCGGCCTCACATCGCCGAGTCACCTCCGTCGTCGGTCGGCCGGCGCCAGGCACCGAGTGACCGTCGCTGCCGCCGCCACCTACCTGAAGAGAGTCCGACTGAGCGCGGGCAGGACCATGGCGCTGCACATGGCGCGGGCGGACGCGGGCGGCGGACACGGCGCGGCTGACGCGGACACTGCTTGGACGGCCGCAGCGGGCGGCGTCAGTCGGCGCTCTGCGAGTCGCCGCCGCGCCGGCCTGCTGACCGGGCGCCGGCCTTGGGCCGCCTGGGCCTTCCCTCGCGCCGCCGTGCCGGCTTAGGGACCACGCGGCCGCCGTGTGTAGCGATCCCGCTGCAAGATAGCGGCGCCGTCCCCAGTGGCGGCGTCGGACACCGCCGCGCACAAACAGCGGCCGACGAGCTGCCGGACGAGCGTCGCGGACGCTCTGAGCGGCGAAAACAGCTGGGGAAGCAGTTGGTGAGCAAACATCGACTTTAAAATGGCGCTGTCTTCGCCGACTGAAGGGATTCATGGGTAAATATTTTGCCATCTTGGTTACTGACATTGGCTAGCGGTGACAGATTTGCGCTTTGCAAAAGTGACGCCATCAAAATTCGAAAAGCTAGGGCGTGCTGGCTGAGGTGCCACCACGGAGAGGCCAGTTACATCATGCAATGCAGTGTCCGCGTTTGGTCACCCCATATGTTCTATGTCCGCCAGTTTATTGCCTCCGCAAGCCACAATGCGGGCCAAATTACTGTGTTAGATGGGTGCGTGGACACCCTTAGCATCAAGTGAACAAGAGCACTGGCATTGGATCAAAACAAGTGTGTAAACGGAACGCTGAAATACCACAGCAGGAAAAATTACGTCGAGTTTTTGGCATGTCCGTTTGTGGGCTAAAGCTGGCGGTGAAGCTGGGCACTCTGTAGGCGAGCTGATATAGTTAACGAAAATTACCAAATATCTCATTCAAACAAGCTTAGCGTAGTGATGAGCTAAAACACTGGAAATGTTGAAAGCGTTGAGGCAGCTTGGTGCGCAGTTAACCCACAACCACAAACATACTGTAATATTAACCGCGATAATACTAACTGCCTCGGTGATCTGGAGCAGCCAGCGCTGATCTGACCCTGTGGCTGGGGCATCGCAGCTCAGTTCGGCCAGTGAGTGGCGGGGCGCCGGGACGAAAGGGACAAGATGATGCAACAAAATGGCACCCACCGACCGCTGGATCCGGGCGAGCCGAAGTACCAAGGCGGAGACCGCAACCACGCATGACAAGCCAACGAGGCGGCGTGATCGGCTGATTGACCTTCACAAGGGCGGGGCTCCCGGAAGATAACTGGACTCGTCGTACTCACCCCGGTGACACCGGTGAGTTCACTGTCAAGGGCAGTCCGTGGCACACAAAAAATCCCCGTGGGCGTTGCGGATTGGCCGACTGGGCGGCTGAGGGTGTGGCGGCGCCGGTGCGGCGGGTGGGGCACCCACTCCGCTCGCGGCTTCACGGCCGTGTCATCGGTGAGGAATGTTTGACGGGTCGCGCGCAGGCTAGACGTCGTGTCTTAGCCGCTAATAAACTGCAGCTTGAGACCAGACCAGAGATGTGGGTATGTCATGCCCGACGGCGCCAGGTAACGAGCGCAGAATCCGGGACGTATGGCAGAGGCCTCACCCTCTGCAAACCTGGCATGTAGGTGTCTTCAGTGATGATCAGAAGCGTGCTTGGCTATATGAGAGTGTGAATGTGCGTGCGCGTCTGTGTGTAGACGCACACGTGAACGCAATATAAAGGTGTGTGTACGTACGCCCAACCTACATGTATGATATACCTCAGCTTGATGCCTCTTCTTCTTCTCTCAAAACTTGTAAAAGACATCCTGTTCGCTTTTTTGACTAGCAAATGGATGTGTGTCTTACATCATGTTTGGATGTTACGTATCTTGCCAACCAGATCATGGGAGACATTTCCATATCGGGCTGCCCACAGAATACTTCAAGCGCCCTTGAGCATGGAACAGGCCCGATTTGTTTAGGCTATCATCTTGCAGCATCTGCCTCAACCTACAAACAGTTCTGGGAAATAAGGTAGCTTCTAGACAAGACTACTGAGTGCTGCATGCACTGGGAGACTTAAGGGGCTACTGGTGGAATGTCTTGAAATTATACCCGGAACAGGATACTGGCGGTAAAAACAGGGCGACGTGGGCTGATCACCACATGCACTTCCACCACGCAACTCGGTCAACGTCGGCAGCGCCGCCGGCCTGGGAACTTGAGGTCACTTCATGGGCTTACTGGTCTAAAGCCATGCCTAGACGCGGTCATTTGCAGATTGAATGCAATGATATCTGCGCACACAATGGTCTGCCCCTCCCCGTCCTCCACCAGTTTACGTTTCCTTCTTTCCGCCGCCGACGCACCTCCAGGGCATCTCATCCAGACAAAGGCAAGCCAGCACCGACCCTTTCCACCCGATCCCCCGTGGATAGCGCAGCCAGAGCGCCCGGGACGAAAACAAGCATTACCGGCGGCTCACCGATACAGTTTTTGGCGCGTGTAAATAGGCGGCCGGGACAGCGGGCGAGGGCGCCGACCGCAGGCCGCGCTGCTTTCGAATTCACCGGGCCCACCCAACTGACAGCCGGGGGCCGCGCGCCGCTGCTCGGTCAGTCCAGCCAGGGGCCATGCATCGCTGCTGGGTCAGTCCAGCCCGGAGCCGTGCATCGCTGCTGGGTCAGTCAAGCCCGGAGCCGTGCATCGCTGCTCGGTCAAGCCAGCCCGGAGCCATGCATCGCTGCTAGGTCAGTCCAGCCAGGGGCCGCACGCCGCTGCTCGGTCAGTCCAGCCCGGAGCCGTGCATCGCTGCTCGGTCAGTCCAGCCCGGAGCCGTGCATCGCTGCTCGGTCAGGCCAGCCTGGAGCCGTGTATCGCTGCTGGGCCAGTCCAGCCAGGGGCCGCACGCAGCTGCTTGGTCAGTCCAGCCCGGGCCGCACGCCGCTGCTCGGCCAGTCCAGCCCGGGCCGCGCGCCACTGCTCGGTCAGTCCAGCCCGGGCCGCACGCCGCTGCTCGGTCAGTCCAGCCCGGAGCCGTGCATCGCTGCTCGGTCAGTCGAACCCGGTCGGGAGCCGCCACCCGGCCAACCCAGAGAGGGCGGCAAACAGACGGGCGACAGCGGGGCACGTCTGTTTACTCGGGTAATGCGAGGGGAGCTCGGGCAAATGGGGCGGCCACCACGCCGCAGTCGCACAGGGCAGAGGCCGAAAATACCTTGGGAACTGGGTCGGTACCCGTTGTTGCCGCGCTCAGGAGGGGCGGACAGGACGTTCGCCCCTGCCGTGAACTGCATGGCGCGCACTGCCAAGGCCGCCGGGCACGAATGGGTGCCAGTGGCGTTGTGTGTGACGAATATGCTGCTGCGCTTCTCTGGGCTACACTAGCGTGCATGGGAACGGTAGCGTGGGAATTCAGCTGCAGCCGCGTTTGAGCCTGAACGACTTGGCACCGTAATCCGCTTGCCCGGGCTTGCCGAGGGAAAAATGGAGATTTTCAGAAGCAGGATGCATTGGGTATAAGCTATGGCCCTGAGCATTTTGGTCTTGCCAGAGAGGTTTGCAGCACTCGAGTTTGCAGTTGATGCTAATGGTGTATTGCCTTGTCCCTGTTGCAAAAAGCTGCCTGTCACTTCACAGAAAAACTGTTTGCTATGATGCATCAATAGGCTTGAATGGCATTGAGTTTCAAGATTGTCTGTTGTAGCTGAGATATTTGCACATAGCCTGTTTAAAAATCAAGCAACGTTAGATAAAACGTACTTTTCAATGACGACCTTCCATATGTAATAACAATTACAACCTACGATCGTGGAGATCGGGTAAAATATGGAATGACAGGCAAGGTATTGTAAGTAAAAGAGTGTGGGCCAAATTATCGCGCGGCATAAAGACCGTATGAGGTGCACAGCGCGCGGAGTAGGAGTCCTGCCGGTTCGGTTAGGTGCACGAGTGAAAAACCATGATGGCAAAATAGCGCATGGGATAAAAATCGTGTGATAAAGCACCGAGCGGAATGAACATCGCAAAGGATAGGAGCCGTGATTGAAAAATATCGCACGAGATAGAGATCTTCTGTCAAAACATTCCGTAGGACAAGCACTATGCGGGATAAAGACCATGACGGCAGTAGCCAGAAGGAGATGACAAAGATTGTAACGTACGCAAAGATTGTACGGAACGATGGTCATATAGGTAGCCTGGTTTCTCATATTCGAATTCGCAGGACGACACAGCTGCTAGGATTTGCTGGACAGCTGACCACTGATAGCTTCTATGCCGCCTCTGGATTAACTGGACTAGGGCTGAACAGGTGCATAACCAAAGCTCCGAAGAGGCAGAAAACAAAGTTGAATGCGGAAATTTCACCTGATGCCCGAAAATCACGCGCGAGGCGGTCGATATCCGATATCGAAAACATTCTTGTCTGTCACGTAAGATCACAAAATTAAAACCGGATATACCTGTCCAATTTCGGCCACTGTTTTCGAAGTCAAATAAGTGAAGAGCTGTCGAGTCTTCAAAACTGAGCAGGCAACAGCGGCTAGTGCAGGCTGCTGCCTTTTCTGAAGACTTGCTGAGACTTTTGAAGACCTTGGTTCCACTTAGTGCAGACACACTTATCTCCGTTCCTTTGAATGTTTACCGGAGGCTGCTATGGTATATGCCACCATGCATTTCCATTGCACCATGACCATGTTTTCCTCAGGTTTTTTGCGAATGGTCACTTACCCAGGATCTCTTAGCATTCAATGTTTGTTCCTGACATACTTTCTTCCTACGATACTTAACACCTACAATCTTTTGCTGAAAATATTTTGCCTACAATCTTTTACATACGACCTTCTTCCTACGGCGTTTCTCCGTGAGATTGGTGTTGGTAACGATATTGCTTACGATCTTGTTCATACTATCCATGTTTGCTTGTTTTCATGCCATCCAGCATGGTTTAAGGAACAATATGTGGCACGGACAGTAGTCCAAACTCGAACGGAGGCGTGCCCGCAGAACATGGCCACGTTCAGTGGACTCAGGCTTTCGTGTTCTGAGACAGGTTTTCAGATCAATGGATTAAAAAAGGCTGCACCATGAACCATGCAAGCTCCAGAACTCGGCCAGCACGCTCATAATTGGCGTTAAGCTTGCTAGTGCTGATGTCTATTATTGAGTTGCTGTAAAGTACGATTATCCAGTGACTGAAGCAAAGTGAACGAGAAATCGGAACAGTTTTCACTGCGAGCAATTTCGTGAGCCCCCAATGATAAATCAGACATTGGAAGAGGGCGGCGAAACTAGTTTGCATTTGTCTTGCAAACGCCTTCAGTAACATGTGGCGGTGCTGTGCCAGTGGGATGGACGACAGGATTGCGTAAATGAAGAAAGTAGAGAACGATAACAAATGGAGGAGGGTAGGAAAATCATAGTAGGGGAACAGGTAGAAACAAATCATCGACACTTCTTTATTTACATTCCACTGCAGTGACGAAGGCTAAAAATGGAAGGATGATTAATCGTTGTAAGTAGAGTGATTGGAAGTCAAGTGGCTGGTGAAAGCCGAAGCGGTGCGTCCACCATCGGCGGCGCATTAAACAGTCTGCGTTATGGTTAGCCTCAAATAAGATATCAGGAGACGTTCACGTGACTATTTCCTTCCCACATAAATCGCTACCAGTGCAATGCATACCTGCGCAAGATGCCTCACTCCATTTCAACCGCACTCACATGCTTCTCTGTGACCACATCGGAATGTGAGACTATATTGCTTTGCTGGGCTGCTGCATCGCGGCCGAGGCTTGTGGCTACGACTTGGCACTGGTCGCCGCCTCGGCCGCCGTGCGGTCTCTCGACCCCTCCCCCCTCCCCTCCCCCCTCCGTCCTGCAGGCGGCAGTTGAGCCGGCGTCGGGCGGGCGCCGGCTCACAGCGCGGACCGCTGACACAGCGCCGCCGACTCACTGGCCCACATACCCAGCGGGAATGCCGCGGCCGGCCGGCACGCTTGCATCACCGGCTGGCCGGGCGCCCGGCCGCCGCGGAAAAAACCGTCTCTGCCCGACGGCACCGGAGCGGATGGCCGGACGCCAGTACAGGAGCCGTGCGCGGATTGACAGACGGGCAGGAGCCCGGACGGCGGTGTCAGGATGAACGGACCGACATACAGCAGTGGGTGGGCTCACGAAACCCACTTTCCTGCTCTGCTCCAAACAATGTAAGAAAAATGTTATCGACTGGGCTCGTCCAGGCACGCAGGACGCAGCAGCCGGACAAAAATTGCGCTGCCACATGATGTGATCGGTGAGGCCGTGTGCGCGCGGCGTGCCGGGTGCCAGGTACATCCAAGACACGCGTCAGGCCCACGCGATGCTCCGGGAACCGCGCTGCTAGCGTGACCGCCTGCCGGCCGGCTTCTCGGCAGGGAAATTCGGACCGGGCGGAAAAATGTCACGCGGCGGCGATGAGCGGGTGGGTCGAGGCCGCTTCTCTGCACGTGTGTCTGCACTGCCCGGGCCTGAGGCGGCACACACGGCTCCAGCCGGCTGGCTGGCTGCAGGCGAACGGACAGCGAGACCAGCTGATGTGCGGAGGCGGTGGGATGTGGTGAGCCATTTCTGGCGCCTAGCTCGTGTAATGACGCAATCGCTATCCGCACGGGCCCGTATCACAAAGTCGCAAGACAATTTCGTACAACCGTGTTCTGCTCTGCCGAGTTTTTGCCAGTCGGCTGTCTACATATACGAAATAACAAGCCGCTGTCTGGAGCTGAAAACTTCTAGGAATTATGATGAACGATTTATTGCGAAACAAGGATGCGAACTTGCAAAAACCATTATATCCAGTCAAGACAAGGTATCGGGCGGACAGAAAAACATGTCCTGGTTTTATATGCGTGTGACGGCACCTGATACTACATAAGCGCGTGTTTTACGCTTATTTTGATAGGACGTGCACTGGGCTTTACTTATTGTGTGCCAGATCCACTAGACACTATGGTACTGCTCAGCACGGAACAAAAGGAAGAAAAGTTGTCGATTTACACTGGCCAATGATATCCAACGTCGTGACACAAATGGCTTCATACCTCGCTTCAATACCCTTACATTTCCTTGCGCAGGAACGATTTTACGCCACAATGAAAGTTTCTGAGAGACGGGTCTGTGCTCATGCAAAATACAGACCGAATTGAGAGAATACGGCCTCACAGAAAGAAACCATGGCAACGCAAAAGTGAAGTCCGTCGTCACTTACGAACCTCATCCAAAAGATGGCTTAGGACGTCGCCGCCAGTTACGCTTCGTACGACAAGCAACATTCCGAAAAACGATTTTTCTGAATATTCTGAAAGAATATTTCAGAATTTTCCCTACCAAGTGGCTATTCAACAGATGGCAGAAGCCGATAAAAATCAGCGGATAACATTTGCTGCCTGGCTTAAGACCAACACAGAGTTTGTTCTTGGGTGCCTGTACTGCATATGGTTCAGTGACGAAGCTCACTTCCGCCTGTAAAGACAGTAAGCACCGAAGCCACCGGCTTTGGACTCCGGCGCTGCCAGTCACCTCGCTGGGAGCCCACTCTGGGCACCGGAGCTGCCAGTCACCTCGCTGGGGGCCCGCTCTGGGCACCGGAGCTGCCAGTCACCTCGCTGGGAGCCCGCTTTGGGCTCCGGCGCTGCCAGTCACCTCGCTGGGAGCCCGCTTTGGACTCCGGCGCTGCCAGTCACCTCGCTGGGAGCCCGCTTTGGGCTCCGGAGCTGCCAGTCACCTCGCTGGGAGCCCGCTTTGGGCTCCTGAGCTGCCAGTCACCTCGCTGGGAGCCCGCTTTGGGCTCCGGCGCTGCCAGTCACCTCGCTGGGAGCCCGCTTTGGGCTCCGGAGCTGCCAGTCACCTCGCTGGGAGCCCGCTTTGGGCTCCGGCGCTGCCAGTCACCTCGCTGGGAGCCCGCTTTGGGCTCCGGCGCTGCCAGTCACCTCGCTGGGAGCCCGCTTTGGGCTCCGGCGCTGCCAGTCACCTCGCTGGGAGCCCGCTTTGGGCTCCGGCGCTGCCAGTCACCTCGCTGGGAGCCCGCTTTGGGCTCCGGAGCTGCCAGTCACCTCGCTGGGAGCCCGCTTTGGGCTCCGGCGCTGCCAGTCACCTCGCTGGGAGCCCGCTTTGGGCTCCGGCGCTGCCAGTCACCTCGCTGGGAGCCCGCTTTGGGCTCCGGCGCTGCCAGTCACCTCGCTGGGAGCCCGCTTTGGGCTCCGGCGCTGCCAGTCACCTCACTGGGGAGCCCGCTTTGGACTCCGGAGCTGCCAGTCACCAGAGCTGGGGAGCCCGCTACATAGCCCAAAGGTGACAGCGTGGTGCATCATGAGTTTGAACGGCCTCATTGGGCCGTTTTTCTTGCAGCGCGCGGACGGCTTCACGGCCATGGTCCACAGGGAGAGGCAAGTCAGCGGGGGAGCGCTTCTGAGCCAGCTGCGAGATCCTGACACGTGGGTCAGGACCTCAAGGTCAAATGGAAAACATTTGGCTCTAGCGCGACGAGGCGACTTCCCACGCGCCAAAGATGGCCCTGGCATGGCGTGAGGACCTCTTCGGAGCGCAAATCATCAGCCGAAAGATTGGCTGCCGATGTCTGACTAAATGTCCGGATCCGTCCCCTGTAGATTTGCATCGGTGGGGGTCCCAGAAAACCTTAGTGACCTGAAGAGGACCATCAGCCAGATGACGCGCAAAATTTCCCCTGGCACTTGCGCCAAGATTATTGGTGAGTTGCAATAGAGAAAGCTCTACAAAGAAATCTATGATGTGTTTTCGTTTCTCCGTACAAATCTCAAAGCCTTGGTGGAAATTTTGTATCATAATGTTGTAGAGCTGCCTTGTCAATTGAATGATATTGACAGGTAAAATCAGGGCGTGTCTTTCTTCCATCATACTGAGCTTGTGTGTTGTGCTGATTTATTCTGCGTTTCTGTGCGTGCCTTTGATCAGAGCTATGCGTCGAGCTTAGGCCCACATCTGCAGCCAAGTTGACTTGCCCAACCGGATGTTTGATGGCTGCACCTGGGAGCTACCCGGATGTTGAAACCCCACGGCAACGAATCATTTGACACGCAGTTTGCAAGCAACGCAAGCCTTTCCATTATTTTCGTGCGAGGTGAAGATGAGCATCGCACGGCGCTACCCAGCGGCTCCGTGTCAGTATGACTCGCTTCTGCCCGTCATCAGCTGACCTGGCGTGACCCGAGGCGCTACCCCGCCGCTCCGTGTCAATATGACTCGCTTCTGCCCGTCCTCAGCTGACCTGGCGTGACCCAACAAGGCTCAGGCGCTGAGATTCGAACAAAATGCCGCTTATTTTCTGCTCTGTCAGCCCCAGATCTGTCACCTGAGCTTCGGTCGTGGCGGTCTTTCACCTCATTTATTTCCCATTCGGCCTCCTGCTTCTTTGTCGGGGAAGTTTCGGTAAGCCGCATGACGGAAACTGATCCCATTCTGGTTACCTTGGCTTGTGACATTTCACTTGGACGAGTCTTACTTGCGTCGATCGCATATTTATTGTATATAATTATGGTAAGGAAGTCATCTTAACTCCCCTTTCATACTTGCCATGACTTACATTGTACAAGCGCTATACCATTTCAAATGAGCTTCCTGTTGTACAAGGATGCATATGTAAGCAGAGCCTTAAGGGCATGTGGCCATGAATTTGCCAATGAACATGTAAAGCAACGTTGTCTTTACCACGCTCAAAGGCTGCTTGGATAATAAAACATGACGTTCAGATGTACGGGTACGATGACGGTGTTTTTTCCTCTGCACCTGACTAGAAAATATAAACATTTCGGGATGCCAGATCAATGACCAGCGCTTCGTTTACAAAGCTTTGCGCTGCAAAAATAGGAAAACTCGACTTTCCGCGACGCAAGCTTGGTGTCTTTGGGCACCAGACCTTTCCGTCTGGAAGTTCTGTGGCCGTTAAATAGCTGTGAAAATATGACTGGTGCAATGACCATCACCTTTTTATCTGTCACTTGAGATCATTGTGCTATCAGATCAAATCCTTCCACCTAGGCTAACTACTAAGGTAAGCAATACAGCAAGAAGTAGGCAGCTAAGTCCTGCCAACGTCGATACGCTTTGCGTCGGTTTGTGCAAAAGATCCTTTGCTTCATGTGTCTGTTAAGTAAGTAAAGATAGATGGCAGATGTGGCGTTAACACCCACTCTCTGGCTTGCAGCGCGGCAACTGTCTTCTGGCTCTGCGTGCAGGTAAAGTCGCTAGCACTATGCAAGGCTATATTTGTGCTTCATCGTGCCGGTTTCAAGTAGTATCTTCCATGGGTTCACGTGGCGCACTGTCGGTTAATTTCGCGGGAAGAGCCCACACAAAGGAAAAGAGCGGGAGGTGAAAACGGCGCGGCAGAGGCAAGCAGAAAGGATGTGAGATGAGTTTGGGGAACTAAATCGAAGTTGTGTGTCGGGAACCTACAGCAGATATTAATGAGCTCGCATTATTTGACCAACTAATCTGATTTGGTATCGCTGCGGGCCTTGTGGAGTCAGAATGTGATATCCGAAAAGGGTCCTACCTTGTCAGTACCTGCCATTATAAGTTGTTGGATAAGTGGATATAGGGGCAGACATGACGGACGCTTCGGTGCCCGTGAGCTTACCAAATCCGTGAAGACCTGCACTCTGTACACTTCTGAACATCGACAGATCGTCCACAAAAAAACGTGATTTAACCTCGTATGAGCCCATTGGATACGCTGACCGCGAGAGATGACAGCCCATAATCCAATCGAATAACCGAACATAATAGCGCTGATAAATAGTAGATTTATAAAACATCATATTAATACCAGATTAGTTTTTCATATAATCTCATGATATGATTATGATATGCATATTTAACAAACCATATAGCAAATATGGTATATTATCCCAATGACCCAACAGACGTACATGCCGTGGGGGTTGCCGCGCTGTTATTATGTGTTGCACGTCAGACGCTGACCGGCCGGGAGCTCACTCCCACCTCCAGTCCCGTACGCCACGGAACGGGACTCAACCGGTACAATTGGCGAGGCCTATTGCATGACTTATTCAACCAAACAACATGAGATATCCTGGAGGAGATTCCGAAGCCGTGGGAGCGTCCAAAACGTGGGAGGAGCACCTTTTTAAGACGATCCTCACTATGCATCATCATCGGGGTAATGTCACGCTTCCTTGAAGGGTGGAAAGGCCACGACCCACGTCCCCTCCCCAGAGCCAACGGTCACGGAAGACCTGTGCATCAGAATAGCAGTAGTGTGAACTCCGAACAAACCCAACGGATGCAGATACATAGATGCGGCCTTCCCACAAGGTAATCTTTTATTCACTGCGGTGTCCGAGATGTTTGAGACGCGTTTAGTGGAACGCTATCGGAGAGCGTGGGCCAGGTTCGGACTTTTAAAGATGTCAGTGTCATGCATGTGTGTAAGTCGCCTCACCGCCATTTGCGTTGCCAGCGCCTGAGTATTCCGGATGCGACCAGGCGCTACCATCTGGCCACGCGGCTGCCAGTGCATTCTACGGCTTTATTTGCGAACAGGCCGAGTGCAGTCGAAAGGGAAATCGCGAAAGTGAAACTCCACTGATAGCTGAGGCGGTTGGCATGGGCAGCTCTCGTTCCCAGCCAGTTCTGTCGCTGTTGAGCCGCTCGTCCGTACACAGCAGCCGGTTGTTCCAGCCGGAATGCTCCAGTGGCCCCGTCTGGCTTAATCTGGACGTGCCGCCGCACGAAACCAATCTTCTGCTTCGCCGCCGCCGCGGTCCGTCCGCGCCTCGCATACCCGACCGCTGTTTTCGTACGCGCTGCGGGATTTTAGCTGCTCTCACAGGTTGCGCAAGGCCTGGCACAGATTCCAGGTCGTTGACACGCCGCCGCCGCCACGGGCGCCGCTTCTCGTCTGTGCGTTTCATCGACTAGCTAATCATAGGACGTCGCCGACGGACATTGGCCTGCGGCGCCAATACAACAGCGACCTCTCGTCCTCGGGGCGTGCCAGCCGGCGGTAGGGGTGTCTTCCCCGTCCGGAACGCCGCAAGCCTGACCCGTACGGACAGTGCAGCACTTTCACGGCGCACGGCGTGGGCCAAGACGCGGGCAATGTTCCACTTGGAATATGAATTAGGAACTTGGAGCCGACCGATTCATAAATGATTTTCTGTGGACCTGAGTGTGTTGAGTTGCTGGAAAGTCTCCACTCGACATATGGTAACTGACGTCAGATGGAGAAGCCACTGAAGGAAATGAGGTGCCTCTGACTTCCAATGCAGTTTCCAACAACCTTCAAGCAAAATGTAAACTATCATACATCGTTAATCATACCCCGGCACCACCGACATTGCGTTCAGATATTATTTATTCGCGCAGGGGAAATGTGGTCAAAATGTAAATTCTGGAGCTCACCAGAATGAACGGAATCCCAGCCAAGACAAGACAGACCAAGACAAGACAGACAGACAATAGCCTTATTCCTAGTAAAAAAGCAGGACAATGAAAATATAGATGGGTTCTCCTGGTTTTCTCTGAGGAATAAGGCTATGACCATTGTATTATCTATGTGTATAATGTTCCTGGCTAATGCAATGGACAACTAACGGAGCTCCAGTCAGGATGTAACCATTGGATAACCATTAAGTAAAATTGGAAGATCGTGTTTGTCTTCTAAAACCACAGCCGAGAAACTTCCCCCCTTCCTCCTCTCTCCTTTCCTCTGCCTGCCCTCCTAACAGGGAGGGAACACAGAGACGCTTCGAAGCGACCGGGGTGGGGTGAAAGACGGAGGACTCCTATCAGGGTCCCCGCAGTAAATATTCTCATATCACATGCAGAATTTCCCTACAACATCCTGTGAGCGCGTCTGTCAGCACGCACAAAACCAGTGCAAGGGGTGTTCCAGACTTTGTTCCTTACGTGGTCAAAGTTTCCTGATCCCTTACGCGGCTGATCAAACCCTGCCCTAAGCGCGAGGCAGTGCGTGTCTCAGCTACAATCATGCCCTGCTTGCTAAGCGCGTCTAAGCAAGGCAGAGCTGTATCTAGCTTAGCGTCAATGCTAGTGCACGGCCCGCATATGAGGCCGACTGCTGAGTATGCAGACATGCGAACATGGGACAGCGAGACTGCTTTCGGAACTATTTGGAAATCTTTAAAGGTTTCGAAAAGGTTAACTCACAACAATATTAAAAACGTGTAGTCGAAATTTTTCGTCGAACTTCCCAATAAGCTCTTATGTGAGCACTTTGTTCGTTGTGTCTGCGTTCTGGCAGCGCCGGTCGCCGGCCGCGCCACTGAGCGCGGCCAACTCCTGGCCATACGCAATGGAGGGAGCGACGTGCCCAACAAACATCTGGCCTTCAACATCTAAATTACAACGTGCAGTATCACAAAAACCTTAATATGCTCGGAATTTTGAGAAAATGCAATGCAGGGAAGCCGTGACGGTCGAGTAAGCGCAGACAATGCTACAAATGGTCAAATAAGATATGGTTTCCAAGGGAAATAATGTATCACTTGTATATATAAATGAATTTGGAGTTAGCAGAAATTTTGTATGCGATACATTACATAAATAGGCTTGTTTTGCATCCAAATGACATATTAATGAGATATATATATATATATATATATCCCTTCGACATGAATTCGGGGATGCATACAGAAAAAATCTGACAAACATTTGCGTGCGGCGGTGTGGTATTTTTCCCACATACCATTAAGGTGCACGAATGTATTATTTATGATAGGTGTACGAATGAACGCATTAGTATGAATTTAGTTGCCATAATAAAACAATAAGAAGCTGGGTTTTGTCGGCACAGATTTCGGTACCGAGTACCGTAGGTCATGTCATCTCAAACAAGGCAAAGGTCAGTTAATGCAAACCGGTTGCGGCCACGGCAGACAGCTGTGAACCGTGAGGCGTTCTCATTTTTTGCTGCTTTATCAAGACTTCATGACCACAGCTTTCTCTGTGCAGAACAGGAATTGAATAACTCATGGCATTTGATATACTATAACTCATGACATGACACGACATGACATTTCGGTGCCATCCAGAGATTACATCGCAAAAACTGTGTCTACAAAACTCGCGACAATCTATGTGCTCAGCCGTCGACTGCCTCCGCTGGCCACAATGATTTGCCATGTAAACACAGCCCCTCAACTCCCTACCGCACATGACGGGCGGCAGCCCAGGCGTGGGACACTTGTCGACGCAGAATGTGCCTTAGCCGTCGCGATAGCCAGCGCGATTTTCTACCTGCCTTCGAGCCGCCAGGTCCCGACCATACTTATACAACATCCGGGAGCTGTCGGGAGAACCATGTGCACCGCCACACAGATCTCGAATTCCACCACCTCCCCCGCAGCGCCCACTCTGGGGCATCTCCCTCCATCCGCCTTCACTTCGCGCACCTGGTCGGTGACCGCTCAGCGCCGCCCCCGCTGCCTCGCCGCCAATCCCGGAACGGGATGCGCAGTCGAAATGACGTCAGCGGCCGCCCCGAGCTCCGGATGTCCGGTCACGGCGGCGGCGGCGGCGGCTGAGATGGAGAGGCGGGAGAGAGGGGGGGGGGGGGGGGGGGGGGGCGGGCGGGCGAGCGGGCGGGGTGCGGGAGGCTGGCGGGTGGCTACCTATCGGCCCCGATCATGGGTGCTTCAGGGCCGCGCGGACGTCCGGGAGGGGCCGTCCGGCGCCGAGAGCGGGGCGGGGTCAAGCGCCGCCTCTCGAGGCCGCGAGGGTGCTGCGGGCGGGGCTTGCCGGTGCGGGGTGGGCAGGGTTGCGGTCAGCCACGTTTGCTCTCCGGCGGGATTTCTGCAGGTACATGCGAATCGTGGAAGCTCAAGCATGTGTAATGGAGCATTCTGTGAAGCCGACTGACATTAATCTGTGGGGAGCAGGCCGAAAGTTCATCCGCAGTATGGCTAGGCATTATTATATAAACTCTTCGGTACGGGGACCCGAGTAAATTAAATAGATGCTGGCGGGTGACTTGGTATTTATGGAATAAGGAACAAGACAGCTTCCAGGCAACGCAGGGACTCCTAAGCCACGTAAACCGTGCAGTTAAGTTTGGTTTTCAAACGCCGGAGCGGCTTAGGATCAAATGTGCGAATGACGCAAGTTTCCCTCGGGCTATCACAGGAAATGAGTCGGACACCGATGGAAAGCGGACACCGATGGAAAGCGGTCTTCTGCATGAGATGCCCTTAAATGTCACTTAGCACCGTATGCATTTAAAAGGGAATGCTTTGCTGTGTTCGCCCTCAAGCTAACCAACTTAATAAGTCACTCCTGTTGCCCTTACCACGGCCAGTGGCGCATACCAAGCCAGCTATGGCCACGCCCAGCAGGTGATCCATTACGGCTATTACCGTTGTCAGCCCGTTAGTGAAGTGGTAACTGGTGCTGGCGATGACGTCTGTGGCCAGGGGCGAGTGTCACAGTTACGGTGTCAGCGGCCAGGGGTGACGCCGCGAAGCTACAATGAGGAGGCAGGATTTTCCACGGGGCCTCTTGTAAAAGATTTGCCTCCTTACGAGGGAGTGGGAAGGGGTTCATGGGCAGTGACGAACTCAAAAGGAAGGGTATGGGTACGCCTGCTTTATAATAACAATTTTACATGGATCAATATTCACTAAAACGAAACAAAGAATAGGGCCTTCAGATTAATACGCTGGTCCAGGAAAGAGCCTCCCTACCACAAAATAACATTCCCTATTCCAGAAAAGGGTCTCCAGGTGCAAAGAGGGGTCTCCTTAATTCCTCCTCCTCCTGATTCATAAAGGGGCCTCTAACCCCAGTGGAGGGCCTCGTTATACCGAAAAAGGACACCCTGATCCGAAACTGCGGCGAGATTATGGCGTTATAAGGTACCTTGGTAAAACGTGCTTTTTTGCAGTGTATGTGTGTGTGTGTGTGTGTGTGTGTGTGTGTGTGTGTGTGTGTGTGTGTGTGTGTGTGTGTGTGTGTGTGTGTGTGTGTGTGTGTGTGTGTGTGTGTGTGTGTGTGTGTGTGTGTGTGTGTGTGTGTGTGTGTGTGTGTTTGAGTTAACTGCTTGCCCTCGCCAAGTGACAATGGTCTGTCTTGTTCAAGCGATCGAGCTAGTCTTGGGTGGCCAATCACCTCGAATTCCCGTTTTACACTTTCCCTTGACACTCGCACTGCGTGTTCCCACATTGTGCACACACTCACATTCCCTTGACACTCGCACTGCTTCTATGAATGGGTTTGCAATTTGTGTTACGTGTGTTGAAGGTAAGATTTGCGGATGGGAGAACATCTGCGAGATGCAGTTTTTTGAATTTTTTTTGTTCAACCCAGTTTTACTAAATCAACACATGTTGTGCTTTGTTTTCGTTTCGGGAGCATAAAAGTAAGAATTAGTCTACCAGGTGCAGCATGTCTCTATTCAGTATTGGGAATGTGGTCTCGCAAATTGAATTGGCAAGGAGAGCAGTAAGCAGTGGTTAAACCCACGCCAGAATATTAAAAGAACAGGCTACTACCCGGATTGGCTCCATTTTCTTCTTGAAGTCGGGGGGGGGGGGGGGGGCTGGAGCCCGCCAACTTGATTGCAGACTACATCTACGCCCAGCATTATTTTAGCAATGAGGGGTTAGGAGGTAGGGAGGAGGTAACCCTGGCCGTGGGAACACGGACCCGGTCATTCCTCTCTCTCTCTCTCTCTCTCTCTCTCTCTCTCTCTCTCTCTCTCTCTCTCTCTCTCTCTCTCTCTCTCTCTCTCTCTCTCTCTCTCTCTCTCTCTCTCTCTCTCTCTCTCTCTCTCTCTCTCTCTCTCTCTCTCTCTCTCTCTCTCTCTCTCTCTCTCTCTCTCTCTCTCTCTCTCTCTCTCTCTCTCTCTCTCTCTCTCTCTCTCCCTCTCTCTCTCTTCCTTTCTTTCTCTCTCTCCCTTCCTCTCTCTCTCTCACTCTCTCTCTTTCTCGCTCTTTTTTCTTCCCCGTCCTTCCCTCTCCCCTGCCCCACTTTCCCTTCCCTTTGCAGTCTCCAGCAAAAAGCTGGCGATCATATTGATAAGCTATCGGTCAGTCGTCGATTTGGCGGATAGCTACCTGTTTACAGAGCTTCTGCATCGGCAACCTTGTAATAGTTGGCTGATGGTATAAGCTTTAGATGAAGTTCTGTTGTCAACATCAGCCACGTTAGTGTTCTGCGAAGCAGCAAAGCTCGCGGCAGCCAGACTTTAGAAGTTAGGTATACTCAGTAGCTCCCGGAGTTTTCTCTCATAGAGCCATCTGGCTGCGAGATCCGATCAGCGGACTCGGAAATCTGACAAGGCGAGGAACAGTCGGCTTTGCGCTGTGTGCGACCCGAGGGCGAGCCGGGGGACCGCCAGGTGTTCGAGGGGGGGGGGGGGCGTGCCGCCAGGTGCACGAGGCACAGCCCCCCTCCCCCTCCCGTGCCGCAGGCGCCGGCTGGGCGTCAGCAGCAGACGGGGATTGCAGCACGACGCTGCCAGCGACGTTTCGACAGTCTGACCGATCCTCTTGTCAGTTATAAACGGGATCGCGATGGGATAATCTTCCGGCGGGAGTGATTGGTGACCGGTTCTCAGGAATGCGGTCACGGAGCAGCATTAAAGATGATGGCGACACTGCAAGATCGGAGTGAAGAGCTCGCGTGCGTGAAGTCACTCACGAGCTCCAGGCCGCTACCGCTTGCCCTCATGCTCAAGCGACAGCAGGCTAGACCACCAGGCGCCGATCGCGGCATAGCAGCATACAAAACTGAATCGCCTGAGTCGACCGTCGGCGCGGGCTCCGGCAGTTGGCGATGCGCCCGCGTGGCAGACGCGCCGTGAGGGTCCGACTGTCGCGGGACGGTGCGCGCCGCCGCCGCCTGGCCGGACAGGCTGTCGGCTGACGGCGGAGCCGGACAGGCAGCCGGACGCGGCTCAGCCAGGAAGCGATGATGCCGCGCAGATAGGACAAAGCGGCTTTGTGCAGGGCCTTATGACCCGCGAGTGGGAGGCGATCAAAGCGTTCTTTCATGCCAAGCACTCCAAACGGAAGCGCGGGGCTTGTCCTCTTAAAACTAGCTGACAGATGCGCAGGGTTACTTAAATTGACGTGTGCACGTCAGCGCACATTTCTGCGCACGCATCTGTGGCACAAACAAATTCCAGAAGCGCAGTTTTGTCGTCAAATCACTCCGTCATGTTGCTGCAAAGGCCGAGCTGTCGTGATTATGCTCGCAGTGAGGCATTTCAAAGCTGTGACGCTTAACTGGAATTGTCAGGTGGCAGCCTCGGCTGTGACAGTTCAATGCTCGTATATTACATGATCCGGTTTCAGCAAACACTCAGCCGAAAGAAGATGCGCGTTCAACGTCAACTCGTCGGGCACAATGCTGCTGCGCTAATTAGCGCTCCTGCGTTCTGGACCGCGCCCAGCGACAGGCCGCATTGTCAATTGCAATCAAAAGGCGTTTAAGGAGAGGCATTCACGGTATCAAATGATTCCAAGATGCTATCTGTAGCTGTAAATGATTCCTTATATCCAGTCATTCATTTAAACTTAACACGCGCTCGGGTGGGGGTCAAATTGAACCCCCAAATGCTTTTCCAGAATGGTTTCCGAACGGCGCGGCGTAGCCGCGCCAAATTTTGCAGAGTTGTAGACAACTAAATAGCAGATCGTTTGAAATTAAAAAAATTAGATCTACCTTGTAGGGTCGCTGTCCTATGATGGTCAAAATCAGGCCGTGGTTTCAGCGAAGGCAATTCTGGGGAATCCCTCCTTGCTCTATGGGGTAGTTTCTGTTGCTCTATGGGGTAGTCCTTGCTCTATGGGGTAGTTTCTGGTGCCCATTTCGAGTTTGTTGATGGCAGGAACCGCATTATACATGTTCTATGGACTTCTTAGAGTCTAAAGCAGGTCAGTGATCTAAAATGACCCAGGTCAACATTTTGTTTTAGGAACATACTGACTAGCGTAATATTTGTTGCTTAGTCAAATGCAAAGCTCAAATCAGTCTTGGTCGCATTGGCCTTAAAAAGGCTAAACAAGGTCCCTGACCTTGAATGAGAATGCGATCTTTCGTTTAGAAATGGTTATCTAGGTTGTGGGGTATTTTGGAGACCAACCTGGAACTTGACCCTGTTTGACTGCTTTTGACCCGAAGGTTATGACCTAGGATCCTGAAACTCTTGCCTTAATGAGTTCACGTACAGTTCAATGTATTCTGCAAATTTGATGGATTTAGCTTTTTTATTCCAGAAATCTCAGCGGGGTCAAATTGACCCTCCCCTCCACCTGAGCGAAGGGTACCTAGCCGCCCACCCGGGCGCATGTTAAACGACGTCTTACATGGCAAGAACGGCGTATGATTATGTGATATGCGAGTACATAAGCAAATGTAGAAGCTAGTATAAAACGACCCCAATATACTATCTGTAGCTGAACATTGTTGTTTATAGCCAGTGATTCATTTAAGCTTAAGCAGTGTACTGCAAGGCAAGACTAGCGTGTGATTGTATGATAAGCGGGCACATGACCAAATGTGGAAGGTGGATACCCCTCGGAATAGGGGATAAATATAGCCGCATTCTTGTCCCCCAGCATGCGGGATAGGAGAGCGGGGACGTTTTCTCAGTTCAGGGCTCTTGACAATGCTTCTGAGCAAATGGGACCAACAAATAAAGTTTTTGTTGGCAAGAAGCAGCGCAAGAGCTTTCTTGTGTCGATTTGATAGACAGCGCCATACTAAGCCGTGCCAAGATGGCTTTTCTTCGCAGTCTTCGGGATATTACATGTTGGTACCCTCGCGACAAGGGACTCAAACACATTGCATGAGTCCAAATATTTCAAGCTCGGTCATCATCACTTCATGATTGGTCAGTTGGGAGCTCTGGAGCTCAGCTTTAAGAAGAAACTGGGCCAGAAAGAAAGACAAACCTGATTTGTTGTGCATTTTGATTCTATGTCTAGCCATTTCTTCCTGTGCAGCCTTCCCTCTCACGTAACTTGTCTTTTCTTATCGCAGCCAGCTTATCGTTAACGCTTTCACGTGTTTTAAATTGGCCTGATCTTATCGTTAACGCTATTGGTAGCCCCTCTGTCAGCAATAAATATGTTTTCTGGAACATTTAACGCAGGACTCTCCAATAGCATTTGAATGAATAGAACAATTCTGATGTCTGCAGAAAAAGCGGAAAAGGAAAAATAGCAAGAAATTCCGTGTTAAAATTTCTCAAGAAAATGCCGGGCTAATCATGGTTGGCATTCTGCCTGCACCACTTAAGTGTCAGCCAGCTAGCGGGCTTGTTTAGGATATTTGGAGGGAGAGCCCCACCTCTGGGGCATATTTCAAAAGCATACTGTAGGGAAACCTCACAACTAGTTACGTGCGTAATAGCTCTTGGTAACTGCCAGTGCAGCACCACGAAGGCATAATAAGGATATAAATCTAAATTGCTTCGGGTTCAAATTACACTGTCAATGTTTTGTAACAGCACTTTGCTTTTTCCCTGCGGTCGGAACGGCCGTCGTCATGACGACGACAGAAGCTTCTGAGGGGGGGGGGGCTGTCGGCTGTTACTGAATGACGTCAGTACAAACAAACGTTTGCGATTGGCACTGCATGCAGCAAGGGCCGGTTGCCGGGAAGCGTACTGGTTGAAGTTTGAACCAGTGCGTCACTATGGACCATGTGATGCTCCCACTTTCAAAGCTAGAGTGCGCCGTGGAAAGATCCACCGCAGTAAACGCCGTAGGAGAGAAATCAAAACCATTAGTATAACGCTTCGCGCATTAGTGGGGTAATTGCTTCATGTTCGCATAACTTTCTATCTAAGCAGTGTTTCAAGCTTTCGTAGTATTTCTTACCCAAACAATTTGGCAAGTCAGTATTGCAATCGTAACAGTACACACGAATGAGACAGCAAGGTGAAATTAGACAGCAAGTATTGCTTTTAAAGTGGTGTGCAGGAAGTCCAATGAGAATTCTCCCACAGGAGCAGCTTCTTCAGAAGGATTTCGAGAAAACTGGTGTTTCGGATCAAATCAGGCGTATCTTATCTAATATTAAGTGGAAAGTACAAAAACGGTGGCACACTCCTTTTAATGATATCGTGAGTTTTCTCATATTTTTGTTTTTGTCCCTAGAAGCAGTGGAACAGTAAGATACATTCTGCATCCCACCATTTTTTATTTGCTTGTGGTTTTCCTGCAAGCGTCGCGTTTACAGCCAGCTGAAGAAGTGTACCGCGCTATTGTGCATGTCATGAAACTGTCACCCGTGGGCGTTCGTCCGCAGAACAAAGCAAAAAGCAGCACGTCTCACTGCCCCAGGTCACGGTCCAAGTGCCACCGATGACGTCACATTGTGCTACTGCTGGCGCTGCTCTTTGCGCCATAATTATGGCAAACCTTTCTAATATGGTCATTATTAGCGCATTTTACACTCGTTTGGCAGCCAGCAACGCCGAAGAATCAGTTTGGGTGTAGATGTTTTGTGAAGCTTTTTCATGATTCAGAGCTGAAGTGTTGAAATAAATATAGTCGGGTGGATAACAGACAGCTACAGCTGATTAGAAATGGCACATGGTTGGATATGGACGCATCCCCCTGGGTAGCGGGTGGATTCAGTGAAGGAGGCGTCACTTGTGCAGGCTTCTGCCGTGACATGTGAAACTATGGCCTCCCCGTGCTTAAACAATAACTTCCGAACCGCTTCAGGCAGGCAGACCGAGTCTGTTGTACCGTCAGGTGACCCGTTTGACGCATGCTGATCATGGCACACTGAGCTGGAGCGTTTTGGGTAAATACTTGCACGGTGATTGATGCGTCGACATGCAGTAATTCACAGTTTTCCTTTTCGTTTTGTATTGTTTTATTATAACTCGGTGACTGGTTCAACCATTTGTGGTTTACGTCGGTTCATGGCATGGGCCAATAGGGTCACGGTGGATCATGCAAAAAATGGCCAAACCAGGTTATCAAGAGGAAATTTGTGAGGTGAACTTTGAAGTTATAAAACCAGGAAGAGTTCAAAAATCACTTAAAAGGATGAAGCATCTCGAAACTAATAACCTTAACATGCGATGTGAACCAGATGAGCAGAACAAAAGCATTCAGTCAGACGGAAAGGCCTTGGCCACGCATGATTTTAGCCGGACATGACATAATGGTAAAGCCTAAACGGCTTTTCGTTTGTAAGCGTTTTTAGAGCTTTGCGATCTACGGTCGCTAAATCGATCGTGCGGACGCGATCTACGGGAGCTGAACGACTCCGACATGGCTCCGCTGTTTTGCTAACTTTATCGAATTTTGAGGACCTGCGACTTCATTGCTCACGTGGCAGACGTCGACGTGACAACTCTCAGGTGGGAATGGTTGAGCGCTCGTTTAGTGTCGTTTGAAGCATCGTTTGGTCTTGTTTATACCACCGTCTGGGGTCGTTTGGTCCAAAGCCATTGTTTGGCGTTTCATGCTTTTTCCGATTCAAGGACTAGCCCCTCCGATGCCAGATATCTCTCTAAATCCATTATCGAGCGCGGATGGTAAAGCATGATAAGAGATGCAGTGCTATTATAGCAGTGTATTTTCGAGCTGGGGTCAGCAAAATGACATGCAAACGAACAAGTTCCATGTTGCTTGAGTGCACTAGTACTGTCGTTTCCTTGTACGTTGTAAGCTGCATGGTATCTATATCCTAATTTTTGAGCACGAAATTGTGGGCTCAGAGTCGCTGACAGCCGTCTTTCGATTTTCCCTGAACAATCAACGCGCACGGCTCCTGCGCGAGAGCTATAGCACCTATGCGTCGCAGCATAGGGAAAAGTTCCAATGGAGTAAGGCTTTGCCCCAGGCTGCCGCTGGGTCAAAGTCGCGAGCTCAGCGGTACCTCTGGGTGCAGCGCGTATGAAACAGGTTGCCGCTGCGCCGTAGCCGGTCGACGGTGCTGTTACCAGGTCAGGGCCCCGGGGATTAGGAGGCTGCAGCGCGACCGGCGCCGCGCCCAGCAACCACCCTCACCGGCCGCGGGCCCCACGAGCAGGGCCTCTCCTCCGCCCGCCCCCGCGTCCGCGATCCCGGCTCGATAAGCTCACCCGCCGGCCGGCATCTTCGCGGAAGGCGGCGGCTCGTCTCAAAGTGCGGAGTTCCCGCGACCGTAGCAGGTGAAGCTCGCGAACTTCCGTGACCAGGCAGTGGGCCTCGGGATCATGAGGGCGCTCCGAGTCAGGGAGGGTGGGCAGCGGCGTGACAACTGCAGGATACTTTACACAGCTGATATCATCGTCTCAGGACCATGAAAGTAACGACGAAGATCAACAACAACAGAAAACTGAAGAGTGTATCAATTGTTTTGCATGAGTGGGACATAATGACCAACATTAGGTACATAGCGATAGTGGGCGGTGACGAGTTGTTGAACTTTTGGCCAAACTCGCCGAGGGTTTGGTGGAAAGTGGCGTTGCAATGATAAGTGATCGGGGGATGTTGCGCATTGCTCTTCCTTTTTAATTTCACAGTTTGTCAAGCGCACAGATAAAAAACAAAAGAGCCTACAGTGTGTTTGGCCACTGTTTGCCGCGCATCATGGCCACACCTGACCTGTGCCAACTGGGTCTTCCTATGGGCAATCGGGGCCGGCCCGACCCGACCCCCTTTCATCGACTTTACGTGCACCGTTGCCATGGAGCACAGGTACGCGCCGAGCAGGAAGCGGCACGGCTCGAGCACAGGGATTCAGCCAGCACGGGGCCCGCTGGAAAGACAAGTCGCCTATTGTTGCTTGTAAAAAACTTGCATTGATGAGACCTGGGAAGGCATGACGCAGCCCGAGTGATCGCCAAGCGCGTCTGTTTGAGAATGGAATAGCTACTCGGCGACACGGAGCCACTTGCCCTGACTCTCCTTGACAGACTGATCTCCAAGCGCGTCCGTTTGAGAAGGGAATAGCTACTCGGCGACACGGAGCCACTTGCCCTGACTCTCCTTGACAGGCTGATCTCCAAGCGCGTCTGTTTGAGAAGGGAATAGGTACTCGGTGTGGTGTTCGTGCTCGGGTCTAGTGACGTTACGTGTGGGCGGCCCATCCTGCCGTTCGATATGCCGATTACGACAACCTTGTCTGCAGCAGTGGATGCGCCAGGTTGGCGCGGTGTGCAGGTGTCCAGAGAATACATCCTTTGATTGGTTTAATCGTGTGTGCCGATGAACCGAGGACTTGACATGGCGCGGTCGGTAGGTGATATAATGTGAATGTCGTGTTTTGCATATTTTGCCTCAAGCACCTATCGGCACAAGTACGGCATTGAAGTCAAGCCAGTCAAAGCCGAATGAGTATGAAAAGCACATGAAAAGTACACGGCACCAATCAGGTCTTCAGACGTCTAGTGGACAGCGCGTCGAGGCCTTATGCGGCGGGGCCGGGTTCAACTCCTGGTGGAGACGTTCGTTCTGACACGGTGGCGGATGGAGATGACTTTGCCGCTGCAATAGCGAGCCTCATTAATCTGTTGAAAGACCAAGTTGAAGTCGCTAACCAGCGTGAACAACGGATGGCTGACCTTGTGACCCAGGCTTTGTAGGGCAGACAAGGGGGCGAGCCCGCAGACGACGCCGTCGCCGAGACTTCACAAACCACAGCCAGCAGACTTCGCCTTCCACCGTCAGCCACCCCAGGAACGCGGCTAGCCACCTCCGCTAGTCTGAGAGAGTTCTCGACCTGGCGAGAGAAGCACAAAGGCTACCGTTTTCTCACAGGCATCGACTCCCTCCCCATCAAAGAGCAACAAACAGCGCTACTGGCACTCCTCGACCATGAATGGACGCGAGTCGTGCGCTATTCTCTAGACGTAGGCGACACAACTTAAGCAGACGACCTGCTGGGCAAGATGGAAAAGCACCTCAGGAGCTAAAGGAGCGTCATCCTGGACAGGAAGGAATTCTGCACAAGACCGCAGGCAGATAGAGAGCCGTTCGACAACTACTTGATGGCGATAAAGGAACTGGCGGAATTCTGCGATTTCTGTGCCCACTGTATGGGCGACAGACTCCGGGACAGGATCGTAACCGGCATCCGCTGTGAAGAAACGCTGCGACTTCTTCTCGCCGAGTCATCGCTGACGCTGCAGAGGGCAACCGACCTGTCGAGCGCGTGAAAACGCACTACAGAAGAGCGAAGCGCTCCGCGGGAGCCACGCTCGCCCCGTGTCCGCCTACTGCCGTGGCCGGAGCTGGAGCAGAGGCAGACGGGACACCCCAGACATCCGACAAAGACGGGACAGCCCAGACAATGGTGGAAAACGACCCAGCATGGAAAGACGGGACGCCAGCTACAGACGAGGCGACGACTTCAGTTGAGGCGACAACTACAGGCGAGACGACAGCTACAGGCGAGACGACGGCTACAGACGAGACAACCGGTCGCATAGCCGCAAGAGGCGATGCGGCTACTGTGCCGGACCATGGCACCCCAAGGAGCAACCGGCCTCTTGCCCAGCCAGAAACACAACACATAGTGTCTGTGGCATCAAAGGACACTACACATCAGTCTGCAAGCGGGCCAGACGGAGCAACACGTGGTCAGACTACGGAGAACGGCAGACGTCCGACAACCTCCATGTCAACGACGTGCGCGTTCAAGGTGTGACCGCGAAGAAGACGCCGCAAGTGTCTCTCCTGGTCAGCCATCAGAGAGGTGTAGGATCACGCCTGTGGACACCAGACACTGGTCTCCGTCATCGGCGCCAAAGAAGCAGAGCGGATCGGCATCGACTCCTCGCAGCTGACACAGCCGGCCGACAGTCCCCTGGTCGATGGAGGGCACCAACTGGAGTGTACCGGCACGTTCAAGTGCGAGTTGACCATGAGACGACGCCAGACGTCGACCACCGTGATAGTTGCGACAGGCAAAGACGCGGCCCTCCTTTCATGGCATGATCCCATCGCTGTTGGCATCATCTCGCCTGACTTCCCGAGACAGATCTACGGTGTCACAGGAACAACGACGCAACAGACTGCTGCTGAAGAGACGACGTCTACACCCGTGACGACTCAGGACGTTCAAGCGGCAGAAGTAAGCACGTCCCTTCCAAGATGGAAACCAGATGACGGGTACCCGACGCCAGCCCAGAAGGACCAGTACCTGGACACGCTGAAGAAGGCGTTCCCGAGAGTGTTCAGCACCCAGCCACCGCTGAGGGAGATGTCAGGTGGTCCAATGCGGATCGATCCACAGCCAGACGCTCCGTACGCTGTGACAGCCGCCAGACACATCCCTCATGCGTGGCGAGACGACATCAAACATCAGCTGGACGATCTGATCGCGCAAGACGTCATCACGCCCGTGACACACCCGCCTGAGTGGTGTCACCCGATGGTCCCAATGCCGAAGCTGCCCACGGACCGAAGCCACGGCAAGACCTCCGTGCGCATGTGCGTGGATCTGACCAGACTCAATCTCTACGTTCGACGTGGAGCGCATCCAGCCACCACGTCTCATGATGTCGTCACCGGAATCGAGCAAGGGAGCCGGTACTTCACGAAGCTGGACGCGAAGTCAGGATGCTTCCAGATTCCGATCGCAGAGGAAGACCAGGACCTGACGTGTTTTATAACACCCTGGGGACGCTACAAGTTCAAACGCGCCATCATGGGCTTCTGCACGTCCGGAGACGAGTATAGACGACGTGGAGACGCTGCACTGGCGGGCCTGCCGAAGACCAACAAGGTAGTCGACGACATTTTGGCCTGCGATGACGACTACTCGACCCACCTTCTGCACGTCACCCAGATTCTCCAGCGATGCGACAGCCGTGGCATCACCCTGAACCCGTCGAAGGTGACGTTCGCCGCTCAGACGCTGGACTTCTGCGGCTGCGTCATCAGTCCTGACGGCTACACAGCAGACCAGCGCAAGGTGCGGACTATCGCTGACTTCCCCGTTCCAGAGAACCTCACAGACTTAAGGAGCTTCATGGGACTGGTCAACCAGCTCGGAGCGTTCCCGACGGACACAGTCAGGACAGCCGAGTCTCTGCGCGACCTGCTGAGGCCCCGGAGCCAGTGGACATGGACATCGGTGCACCAAGCAGCGTTCGAAGCCGCCAAAGCAACGCTCGTCACCCCTCCCGTCCTGGCCTACTTCGACCTGTCACCGTCAACCGCAGTCCACACAGACGCATCACGACTCCGAGGCCTGGGCTACGTGCTGCTGCAGCGTCACGGCCAGGAGTGGAAGCTGGTCCAGTGTGGCTTCAGATTCCCGTCTGAAGTCGAGTCACGCTACACTGTCGTGGAGCTCGAGATGCTGGCGGTGACCTGGATCGTGCGCAAGTGCCACATCTATCTGGCTGGAATGGCAGAGTTCAGCCTCGTCACCGACCACAGACCTCTGGTGCCCATCCTCAACACCAAGTGTCTGGCGGAGATAGAAACCCCAGTCTCCAACGACTACGAGAGAAGCTCATGGCATACACTTTCACAGCCGCCTGGAAAGCTGGAAAGACTCATCAGCTCTCAGACGCGCGGTCAGGGTCACCCGTCGATCAGCCGAGCCCTGAAGACCAGGAAGCTGAACACGACGTGACGTACCAGACGCGCAGTGTCCCCCTGACACGCCTCACCGACGGCGGCGAAGACGAAACGGTATCTGCTCCGTTCCAGGACGCTCTGCTGGAGAAGGTCAAAGAAGCTGCCGGCGCGGACGAGGCGTATCCAAAAGGTGGCGAAGACCGTCATGCAAGGATTTCCCGAACACATGGCAGACCTCGCCAGTCTGGTTCATCTCTACTGGAACGTCCGAGTGCGCCTATCCATCGACGACGTCCTTCTCGTCTGCGGAGCACGGTTCGTCATCCCGCACAGCCTACGACGTGAAGTGCTCGAACGTCTTCATGACAGTCACCAAGGCGTCGACAGGACAAAGCTGCGCACCAGACATTCGGTGTACTGGCCTAACATCGACCAGGACGTCCACAAATTCGTGACATCATGTCGCCACTGCCATGAGAGACTGCCCAGCCTGCAGAGGGAGCCACTCATGACCGACCCCAAGCCGACGACAGTCTTTCAGTCCGTGTCGGCGGACTTCTTCCACCACGCAGGAAAGACGTTCCTCGTGTACGCCGACAGACTCTCCGGTTGGCCCATCGTCGTCTCCTGCGACAGAGAAGCGACGTCTCGGATCCTCGTCTGCTCTCTGCGCGAGCTTTTCTCCTCCACAGGCGTGCCAAACGTCCTGAGAAGCGACGGAGGCCCACAGTTCACGGCGCACCACACCAGGGACTTCCTCGTGCGCTCGTGCGCAGACACGTGCTATCAAGTCCGCACCACCCCCAGTTGAATGGCCACGCGGAATCAGCAGTCAGGCTTGTCAAACGACTCCTGCAGAAGACATCTGTGGCCGGCAACACGGACTCCGACGAGTTCGCCCGAGGCATCCTGGAGATACGGAACACGCCCCGGGTGGACGGACGCTCACCCGCCCAGATCCTCTACGGGCATCCAGTTCGGTCGGCAGTCCCCATGCACCATCGCGCCTCCGACAAAGCTTGGCAGAACGCTGCGGAGGAGTGCGACCGGAAGGG
Organism: Pollicipes pollicipes; assembly: GCF_011947565.3. Taxonomy (NCBI): domain Eukaryota; kingdom Metazoa; phylum Arthropoda; class Thecostraca; order Pollicipedomorpha; family Pollicipedidae; genus Pollicipes; species Pollicipes pollicipes. The sequence continues at coordinate 36,798,707 of NW_023596461.1, read as the reverse complement.
GAGGATGTGATGAGGGCGACGACTACAGCCTACGACAAAGGAGCAAAGCTATCGCACCCGATGCGAAACGGCACGAAAGTGAATGTACAAGACAAGGAGGCAAGACTCTGGGACAGAATGGGAGAAGTCGTGGCCATCGGGAAAATGAGGGATTACCTGGTAAAGATCCCCAGCGGTCGCACCACGTGGCGGAGCCGGCGGTTCATTTGTATGTACCGGCCCGTTTACGCCACGCGGGGCGATCCGGTCCCCGCACGCAGTGACGTCGCACTAAGACCAGCTCCAAAGAAGGTGCGATTTGCGGACTGACCCAGGACGGTGGCGCCGCGTCGAGGCAACCGTCAGCGGAGGCCCCCGGAGAGCCTTGAGGTCGACCCGAAGGCCAAGACCTACCGATCGACCCGGGGGACGTGTGGTGCTCGTGCTCGGGTTTAGTGACGTCACGTATGGGTAGCCGATTATGCCGTTCGATATGCCGATTACGACAACCTTGTCTGTAGTAGTGGATGCGCCAAGTTGGCGCGGTGTGCAGTTGTCCAGAGAATACATCGTTTGATTGGTTTAATCGTGTGTGCCAACGAACCAAGGACTTGACACTCGGTGACACGGAGCCACTTACCCTGACTGTCCTTGACAGGCTGGTCTCCAAGTGCGTTTGTGTGAGAGGAAAATAGCTACTCGGCGACACAGAGCCACCTGCCCTGACTATCCTTGACACCAGACATGCCTTACTCCGCGCCTGCAGCATGGATCAAGCAAAAAAGGTCGACGGTAGAGAGATAACGTCCAATCTGCAAGTACACTGATTATGTCTACGGGCATTATCATCAACCTTGTCATGCTAAATTGTGATTTTTGCTCATGTTTTTGGCATGAGTACAAATTCGTGCAGTTACTTTGCTTGGTGCCTTGGTCTGTTAGCAACACGTGATGCTGAGAATCAAAGATGACTCCCAGATTGTTTATCGCAAGATATCTGCTCAATCCGGGCCGTCTAATGATGCATCATTGGGAGGCACGAAGGTAATTTAAAAATACATCGACAATAATAAGCCGTAGTGATAATACGACTGTTAATACTTGGCGGCCCAATAGGAGGGCGCATCTTCTGAAGCTCCAGATTAACATTAAATTAAAAGCATACGTCGCGCCTTTATTCTAGCCTCTTGTTATAATCCTTGACATATCTGCAAGTGGCCAGCATCGTTCCGTGTTAAAACGAGCCACATAACGAGCCACATAACGAGCCACATAACGAGCCACATACAGTTTGGAGCGGTGTCCGAAGCGGGATAACAAACAAGAGCTAGTAACAAACTAACTACCTACGACATGATCATGTATCACCCGAACAGCCCGAGCTGGCATCTGGTTGTTGGTTGTTTGGATGAGATCCGTTTCGGCCAGCCATCGCCGTTTCAGGGGCTGTGTGATGACGGAGAGTGGATACTGTCGGGGCATGCCTACATGCACTTGTGGGTCCATCCGCCGGGAAAAAGTCCGCAAAGCTGTGCTGGGTACGTGCCGAGGACTCGGACGGGCCCCCACCAATGGGCAATGAAGTCCTCTGGTAGCTGGTGCGTGTGGCCTGCCCGGATGGACAGGGTGTCGCGAGAGTTCAGCATAACGCAAGAATGGGTGCAATAGGGCGGATGCAACTCTGCAGTGCCCGGGAATGACTTGAAATCCCTGTATCATAGATCTGCAGTGTCCGGGAATTACTTGAAGTCCCTGTATCATAGATCTGCAGCGTCCGGGAATTACTTGATGTCCCTGTATCATAGATCTGCAGTGTCCGGGAATGACTTGATGGCCCTGCATCACAGATCTGCGGTGTCCGGGAATGACTTGAAGTCCCTGTATCATAGATCCTTGCACGAGTCGCATGTTCTGATGTGAACCGTCAGACAGCAGACAGCAGGCCCTTATCCACTTTATGTACTTACACTGGACCGCGACCATTCCTTGCGCATGACTACGCGATGCGATCACGTTGCAATACTCCCAAATGGATCTCGTGCTGGCACCGAAGTGGCGAGCATATCCATGCCGCTACCCAAAACTGATTAATCGCTTTTACTTGTCAGAAGGGGTTTTTTTGAAATTCCAAGGCCCTGTTTGGATCAAACAGCATCGTTTCCACTTGAAATAACAAATTGTTTTTCACGGTGGTCTGTACCGACGGTGACAGCCGGAGGCATTCCCTTCTGTAAATGCGCACGGTGGGGAACGACTCACCGTGGAAGAACCCTGCATGCCAACGGGTGTTATGCTGTGCTTTGCTATGTCATGTTATTGTATATGTATGTTATGTATATGTTATCTCTATGTATGTATACATATGTGTATGCATATGCCATAGATGTGCTAGGCATATGTTATGTACAAATATATATATATATATATATATATATATATATATATATATATATATATATATAGTATGGATATGTATGTATGCATGTTATGTATACCAATGTTATGTCAGTGCATATGACATAATGAATGTTATATCCGGTTGGCGACGAATTCATTACGTGTAAGCGCGCTGCCTGTGATGCTTGATGAGATTAGGTCTACCGGAAAAAGTCGTTTTTTAACTGAATGCGAATAAACGTAACGACATACCTTCTTGTTCCAAATGAACCTCTTTCAGAATAGCAAATTTTGCATAAAACAAATAGCTAGTTTGAAGTAGCCGTTTATCTGAATGGCTTGTGGTTCAGCGTTTGACTTTCCCCTTATTTCAAGCGGTTGTGGTTACATTCATATCAGCCGCCGAATAGTTGTATAGCTGTGAAGTGCAAAGCTGCTACAGCTAAATAACTATTTAAGAAATTGGGCAACTCCTATAGCATCATATTTTTGGACACCCATTTCATCGCCACGCTGTGAAAACTTTAGGAGATTTCAGCTTGCGCATGGGTGTTCTGGGAAGCGAATGGCACATGGAGTTGCTTTGAACCAGGGCACCATTTAAGGCGCGGTAGCATTTGAGCTGGGTGACCTAAAAACATGCAAATGATATCCCGTTGTCATATTCCTGGTGAGGATGAAAGTACGCTTCATGTCTTTATGCAAAGACTAATGAATTTTTGCTTTAATTCAAAACAATCAAAATGCGACCAATTTTGCGGGAGATTCGATTCGTTTAACTATGCAAGTTTGCTCGAAGGCAGCATGTGATTAACAATCTACATAGGGGAACATAGTGAACACCACTACAGCCTGCTGCGATGCTCTAGCCTGAGCCAGCGTGCAGGGTCATACCTAGATTGCAGGCGCACGAACAGCTTTCGGCAGCGGTGCTTAATGATATCGATGTTCCGGTACACGGTCACTTGAAGTAACAGCAGCGTGTTTTGTGCAACGCGTTGATGTCAGGTTTTGATCAAGTCGTTTCAACTTCATTCCTGACGTTCGAGTCAGCATGAAACAGACCATTCGCTGCTTTTTGAAAAAGGACTTCGTGTAGCGATATAAAGACGATGATGTTCTTAAGCTTTGTACTTCAATAGACTTACACCATCGTTTGGCTGCACTGTCACGCTTGGCTTGATCAGGATCAGCGCCCTGCTCACCCAAACCAACATAACCCGAATGCCCGACTAGGCATTAACTGGAACTAACGTTTTAAACTCCTTTTCAAGTGTATTTGCCAAATTTCAACGATTGTTCTGCGTGATGTTGACAATGACACACATGACGTCGTATATGGCGTTTATCTTGCGTGAGCCGTCCGGGGCGTTGTGATTGGGCCACCATTTCGCAGCAGATAGGCGCGCGGATGGCGTTGGACGTGGGCTCAGCAAGGCGTTGCAGTAGCAGCTAGGAAGAGTATTGATTTTTACGATATATTCGTGAAAGCTGCTTTTCGCTCCGGAATATGTGAGTTAAACAGCTCAATGCAGGAAATAAAGGCCTTCAGTCCCTGTTTTTTTTTTTAAAGAATTGTGAACTCAAGGTTTTCAGGTTGAGTTACCGATCTCCAGTATACAATGAGGTGCTAGTTGGGGATGAGCGCAGCTGTCTCAGCATGAGGTGCTCTCTTGGGGATGGGCAGAGCTCGAACCATTGAGTACCGTCATTACAACCGTTATTTAGCGCTACAACGTCGTTGAGCCAGCACCTCCTAGAATACTGAAGGTCGTTAACTCAACCCAAGCACTTTCGAACTGATGATAACACAAAGTATGGTCATCAGTCTATTCCTGCAATCTAAATGCATTGGCTAATAATGGATTCCAGCGCCCAAATTATGGTAGCTTAAGCACAAGGATATAAAACCAAACGAGATCATTTATTCATTTTAAGAAAAATATCTTACAATGGATGATCAAAAACCGACGGCAGGCACCCCGACTGTGGACTGCAAGCTCAACATGGTGCCCGACGGATTCCACCGCAGACCCCCACCGCAGCCGGGCACCCAAATGTCCTGTATACAGCCGGGCACCCAAATGTCCTGTATACAGCCGGGCACCCCAGTGTCTTGTATACAGCCGGACATCCCAGTGTCTTGTATACAGCCGGGCACCCCAGTGTTTTGTATACAGCCGAACACCCCAGGGGCGACCTCCCGGGTGAACATCTCAGCCGCGGCCGCCCAGCCGTGTACATCTAGACATTTCGTCTCAGAGCGTGATCAGGCTGTTAACAAAAGCTTCACCGCGAGAAAAACCTGCAGGGAGGCGTGCAAGCCTGGAAAGGTCTCAAGCGTGGTCAAACTGTAATTACCCAACTGAGGCCGATGATCGCCGAAAAAAGTCATGCAAAGAGGAAACAGAGAAAAGAAATATAGAGAAACGGGGAAGGGGCGAAACAGAGTGATTGAGGTCGTGGCCTCCAAGCACAATGACACCAATGCAGCAAGGTGTCTGCATTGAACTGAAAAGTATGGTAGCGGAAGAACGATGTGTGCAGTGTGCGTAGTGGGAAAAGTTGAGCCATGAGGAGATACGAGTTTTGTCTAAAGACGATCGCAAAACGTGAGTTTGTACAGTAAGCAGTGAGCGTTATGAATGATTCCGTGGGGCATTTTAGTCGTCAATAAGCTGGAAAATGAGTCGCCAAGAATGAATGTAGTTATCGATGAGTCAGTGCGGCTATTGTCAGTTGACATGTTCAAAGTTACCAAGCTTTGGTGTTTTAATACATGAGGTCCTGACTTCAGTTCCAAGTTGTTTTGACATGCGCTCGGGTGGCCGGCTAAATGTGCCGCGCCCGGTTGGGACGGGGGAAGGGGGGGAGTCAGCCCCCTGAGGTCTCGAAAACTTAGAGCTAGAGACACCAGATTGGGGGTGGGACTCTATGTTAACTTATCAGTGTAAAATTTGATGCTCCTAGGTTGTGACCTTCAATTCGAATATGATCAAGCTCCAGACAGGTGTCCAAAGAGTCCGCTGACGTCCCCACACGACCAGTTTTAGCACAGATAACTCCAAAAGTTCACTCGTGTTCATGTCAGTTCGGTGGTGTTCTTTTGGCATTTAAAAAGAAAAAATGATCGAAGATCTATGAGGTTATTGAAATTTTTGAGTTTGCAATCGGCGTCGAGTACTAACCGATGTATCATAGTCCTCAAAGCAAAAGTTTGAGTGATGTCTAGCCAAGCCAATGACTTCATCTGACTTAAGCGAAATAAAAATAAGACATCTTTTGACGTTCTTGTGGTCCACGAATTCGATATGAGCGTTCAGTGCAGAGCGGTCAAAACGTTGCGAAAAATTAAGCCGAGTGTGTGTGCGCGTCGGAGTGTTCCTGTAGGCACACGTAATACATTGCACTGACATGTATACATTCATACACGGGATTTTCTAGCTATATTTTTCACAATAATATTGCCACCAGTTGGAATTTCTGATATATTGGAGCACGTATGTCTATCGCATGATCTACTATATTATGCCATCTCATGTCTCCCACAAGTCCCAATTCTCCCCAAGTCGTGTCCCATTCCTCCCCATATTGTCTCATGTCTCGTTTTTGGAATACATTTTTGGTGCTCTAAAAGGTATCTGAATGTTTCTGCTCATTAAAAACTGAACACCCCAAAGTGATAAAGTTTTGCTTATCATTGTCATGCAAATTTTCAAGATTTCTTAATAAAGGATTGCATGAGATAGCGGAGAGGAATAGATATTTGGTGCCCACCTCCCCGAGATCTCCTCTTTTAAACTTATCCAGCCATTGTTTGTTCCGAATTCACATCGTGACACCTGCTTTTACGAACATTAAATTTGGATGCGAAAAATGTTTATCAGTCCTATTCAATGTGTGTCATCAAAATCTGCCTTTTGAGCCGTCGTGTGCGAAGAGGGCGTGCGCATGCCTGAATAAATGATTGGTGCTTATCCTATGAATAATGGTATTGGATCCGTCATATCGAAATGTTCAGGACGATTTCATTGCTGCAATTATTTGTCACTTTAACCAACGTTTTTAATTCGGTATTGGTGCAGCGTAAGGTGATCTTGGTACGATCGGAGAAAAAAAAAAACACAATCAGCATTGCTGTTGGTGCACTATAACAGTGCGTAGGCCGCTGGCGGGCAGTCACCGTTAAAGACGCAGAATGAAGCACGATGCTTAGATATGCTTTGATCACCAGTGTGTAATGCGAATCACCCATGTCATTGCGAATCAGGTGCAGTTAATAGTCTAGTCCAAACCCGGTGTCGGCGGACGAACAGGGTGCTGATTCTACTAGCATTTTACAATCTGTAGCACTAGCAGCGTTACGGCATTTGCTAATGCAGGCGCAGGGGTGGCGGGCCTTCACCGTGTGTGCTCCCCTCAAGCTGTGCATGGGACAGCAGTGCACTGTCTCTCGCCCACAGTCTCCTTGAGCAGTATCTGCCTGGCACTAAACAACAAAACTAACAAAGCTATGCAGCATGCACGTTGGCATGCTCTTCGTCATGATTGGATTTCCATGCATCTTTCCCGAGCACCACGAGAGCAGCTGATATCTCACTGAAATCGCCGCCATCAAAGCTGCGCGCTGCCACAAACTGCATCTAATCTTGGGCGTATAATCTCACCAGCTATGTGCCGAAACCCATCGGGGCATACACTCGCCATGCCACAATGTGCTTAAAATAGATAAGAAGCGAACGGGGGCCAATACCGGCCCGCGCTCCACCGCTTCTGACTCAAACGTCTTTAATAAACACCTCATGCAGCCGGCAGCACGTTTGGGTAGCAGCCTTGACGCCCCAGATAAAAGCGTTGGCGATTTTAGGATCTACTGCAATAGCGCGGCAAGTTTGCGTGTCAGCCTCACAGGCCGGTACAGTGCACGCCAGCAGTTCTGTCTGCGTGGATTTAACATCTGGCATTCGGAAGGGACGCTTGTACCACTCGCTACGAGTGATGATGGCGTCAACACCGAGGTGCCCTTTGTCACAAAAGGAATATGCTGTATGGATGGACGCGTGATGTAATCATACGGCGGGCTATGCAGCCTGCACCAAGGGTAATACATTGCTTTACCTTGAGCAATACGCTGTGCCATGTCCTTTTTTATGGCCGCCATCCATTGACGATCATCCAGCCTGGTAATGCCCCTTTCTTGCAACACATTGAAGCACACATAACCAATAGGTTTTAGCCACGATGAAAGGACACATTGGTGCCGTTACGTTAGGGCTTAAATTGATTAATTTGCCATTCCAGCAGAGTCGGCATTCAATGAGCTAATGAGCTCAGTTTTCGGCAAAATTTCAAACCGAACGATCACAGCTCTCCCAAATGTATTTTCCAAGGCAATAATTGATGGCTGTTATCGGAAACCCAGGCTATGGATCATGCTCAAAACAGAAACACAGACCTCGGCGATCGTAAAGCCCTCTGAAGATGAATAACGCAGCGGTTGCGAGCAAATAATTATATTTGAGTATAGTATTAATTGCTACACTGCGTGATGGAACTTGCTTCCTTGATAAGCTGCAGAGGAGGTGCCGCTGGCGTCGGGCGAGCTCATGAAGAGCGTCCATGGTGCTCAGCTCTGGTGGAAAGCTGAGCGGAGACCAGTAGGTCATCCCAGTCCCATATGAGTAAGACATAATTTTCTGCTGAGAAGGGATCCACTCGCTGACGATGGGGGCAGCGAGTGGATCCGATCCAAGGACATAGCGCCGACGTGAAAGCCATGAGAGCACCTACCGACGAAGCCCACCAGCCGGCTAACCGTAGAACCGCCGCCGCTGGTGTCCGTGCCACGACACGGCCTGAGGACAGCCTGCTGACCGTAGAACCGCCACCACTGGCGTCAGTGCCACGACACGAGCTAAGAGACATTCACGTCGCGCTGGTGGGATTAACTCGCCCCGGCATGACTGCCTCAGGGCTTCGGAGCCGCCGACAGTTCTGCAACCGTCGCGGGGGCGCCGCCGCTGGCTGATACCGGACCCTGCCGATGATTTAAGCTCGCAAGGGAGAGTTGCACGAGCGCGCGACGACGCTATCGGCTGATGGTCGAAGACAGAAGGTCGGCCCTGCCAGAGCATGTCACGTTCGAACGGCTTTGGGAGGCTGAAACCAATCCAGAAACGGAGGGCTGGTGAAGGGTGAGCTCCAGCAACGAGCGGTTCCCCGCTGGATAGATCGTCAGGGGATTATCCGGCATCCTAATCCTGGTCCTGCTACCCTGATCCTCAACGCCGGCTGTCAAAGAAGGGACGAAAATTGGTTTAGTCGTTAGCACCACAGCCATTTACCAAGGGCCGTGCTTTGACGGACCACCTGAGTGCCACCTACGATGAAGTAGCGCGTCATGTAATGAAAGGAGAAGGCTTTATTACGTACTACCCGCTGCCTAGTCAGCGTAAGCGCATTAGCGTTCAGTGACTCTGGAGAACAGAATTACGATAGAAAGTCCTGAGCTCACTGCCGAAGGTGCCTTTTTGCACAAAATACATGCGATGACATGTTGATCGGTCAAGGGTTTAAGCCCTTCGTTAGAAACGTAAAAAACATATGCGCAGGGTTGTCATAATTGCATTATCCTATCGATTTAGGGGAGGGCGATCCACTTCCGCTACTTTGCGGCCAGGGTGGCTTCAGAATAGCAGGGCCGCGCAAGGGACTGGTGACCTGATGTTAACTGACCTGACCTGTAACCTGTTACCTGAGTTTTGAGTTTTTAGTTTTTCGTGTGGCGACAAATACAAAGGAGTACCTGAACACATTATGTTGGCCGTTGAACACATTTGGTTCAAATGATGTCCACAGAAGGCCTGCTGTTCCCGTTTGTCCGTCGCCTGCACATGGCCCCACGCTGATGGTCCGGCCGCCTCTGCGCAGCCGCTGAACATAGCGACCAAAGTCGAGCAGGCGGCACCACGAGCTCACGGTGAACGGAGCCCTCAGTGGCCTACCGCTGGCAGTGGCATGGCCGGGGAGCCTCCTGCGCTTGCAATGACTGACCGTTTTCGCATGGCACATACAGCACACTGATGTATGTGCCATGCGACTGATTCGCATGGCACACACAACACAGCATGGAGGCCGGTTTTTCAAAAACTGCTTCCAAACGGCTTGCATTGGTGGCTTTGTGCGCCGTGTACGCCCAGTTTGTTGCGTGTGCCCTGAACCCACCATCCACGAAACTGTCACGCCCCGTTCAACGGAACATCTTGGCTGCATCTGTTCGCCACGCAGGACCAGGGAGGTTTTTACATGCCGCACAATAGTGCGGAGCGGCCGGTCTGGCACAGCTGCGACCGCAATAGATTAACAGTGTGCCAGCGTCGAGCCTGGACACCGGTTACCAGGACAGCGGCAGATGCCTTGCTGAACTGCGCCCCGCCCACCGGAGTACTAGTGCTGTACTGTACCGTGCTCAGTGCGGAGCTGGTACAATTAAAGGCAGGGTGGGGCGAAAGCCGAGGCTGCTGGCGGAGAGGAGCGAGGGGAAGGGGTAACCGGACAGGCGAACGCAGGCAGGCGGGGGTGTCAGCCCAGAGGCATAGACCCGAGGTTGTCATCGATGCATGTGATAGCCGACGCCCGAGCCATCGCATGCATCAACTGTGACGTCACATGTAATTTTGGCCACACCGGCCGTTACTGCAGAACTCTGCAAGTAGGACAGTTCCCACTGCGGGTGCTTAGTTCTGAGTGCATGCGATATCTTATCTGTGCCATATTAGCTCACCGAAGCTACAGCTTTTAAGCATTGAAGTATAGAAGAGGTCTTGATCTTTCATGTGTCTGTGATGTTGCTGCAATCACTGACATGCTTTCTTAGGTACCACAAATATTGAATGAGCAAATTGCGTTGACCTAAGGTCAGGTCTGAAGGTCATACCAAGGTCAAAATCAACCTGATTTATTTATCTAGGGGTTGCTGTATGGAATGGTTTCTGTTGCTCATTTAGAATTTATTGACGGCAGGAACCGCATTATACATCTTCCATTGACTTCTTAGAGGTCAGAACAGGTCATCCACCAAAGATGACCCGGGTCGACATTTTGCTTTGGGAACATACTGCCTAGCGCAATCTTTGTCGCTTATTCAAATGCAAAACTAAGAACAGTCTTGTATGATTTTGGTCACCATGACCTTCAAAAGGTCAAACAAGGTCACTGACCTGAAATGGGCTCGTGACCTTTTGCTTAGAAACAGTTGCCTAGGTTCTAGGGGCACTTGGGAGACCATCCCGGAACTTGATCTTGTTTGACCTTATTTGACCTGAAGGTTATGACCTAGGAAGCTCAAACTTTGATCCAAATGAGTTCACGCACAGGTCAAGACTCAGTGTAAGGTTAGTGTCGCTAGCTTCCTTAGTTCCCGAGATATCACGGGGTTCAAATTGACCCCTCCTCTCACCTGGACGAAGGATATGTAGCCGGCCACCCGGGCGCGTGTTAATACCTGTGTTGGCGCCGTTTTCGTACCAACGCTAGCACGGACCTAAGGAGCTGAAATTGAAATTGCTCATCTCTATTTTAAGCACCAGCTGCACTCCAGTTACAGATAGCTCACCGCATTGATGCACGCACGTCTCAACCATACATTAAAATCACGCAATGAGCCGAGTGGGGCCGCAAGATATGTGTCACGCGGTTATTTCTGCCACGCCAGACAGGTCAGCACAAAGCGCCGCCGCCTAACCAACCACCGTCATAGGTCCCCGCACAGCTTTGTCTAGCTTGCATACTGGATTCAGGTCATTCATTCTGTTGTAAGAAGTGTGAGGCCTACGCCAGGAATGGTGCCATGTCCACTGTAACCACAAGGCGCCGCTTGCGCAGATGGGACGAGAACAGTGACCTTCTTCAGGCTAACGTTGCTACCGGTGACGTAATTTGATAACAAAGCTTACAGGGATAACAAAACTTTGATGAACAGTAGCAAAAACCCGTGGAATGTCGTAAGATCTGTCAAAAAGGCGATTGATTTTAGTTCGCAACATCTCCCGTTTCTCCCCTATGTACTGACCCGTGTTTTACGTTTGCCGTGTTAAGTGGTCTGGTCCCATGGCAACAAATTCGCAACCGTCGTTGTGATTTGCTCCATGAGACCGATATCCAATTAGCAAGTGACGAATAGTCATATCATGGCAAAACAAAACGCTTCCGTAGCAAAAATTACCGGCTGTTTCCATACACATGAAGAAAAACGACAAGCATCACTCCTGTTTCTCCTGATTTTCCTGCATTTCAGATTTCCTATTAAATGACGTTCCCGTCTAATAATGGTGACGCGTAAAGGGCTGAAAAGATTCTACCGAACAATGAAAAACATTCTCAAAGTAAACGGGCTGTAATTATGCTCTCGTGCAATCGAAATTAATCAGTTTGTTATTCCTCGCATCCGAAACACAATACCTAATTCTATAAAAACAGCACTCCCGCGAATTATCCCACTGATCAGCGTGTGCACAATCATCCGTGCGCGAGTGGTAGCATTATCAAAGGGATTTATTGCGGTATCTGCTACTAGGCACCGCTATTGAACCGGTTTTGTGTGTCTTGAGTGAGGGAATACAACCTCACCGCATTGATGACTTTACCTATTTATTTGCTGAAGATCAGTGTAACATTCGGCAGACACCGTCTTTAGTAATGCGCATCCGAGCTTGTGGTTTGTCACCGGTACCTGGTGGACACTACAGAAACAGAGCTAATGCACGGGCTGCCTTCGTGAGGGCCAGGCCAGCCGCAAGCGTCGCAAACGTCTCAACTGGGACACCTGAGTGGCAGTTTTGGCGCTCTCCTTCCCCGACGTGTGGGAAAATTAGCATTGGCTGACAGCCCAAGCACTGGCTTTTCTATCGCCAGCAGACTGAAAGAAATATGTACTTTCAGCAGGTGACTGGGATAACCAAAGTAAAAATGCGTCCTTTTAGATTGAGTATGTGCATTTTAAGTCGAAAGATACTCGGCTCGGTGCGCACGCTAAGCAGTGCTTGTTGTGTCAATTCTGAACTCCCTATCCGATCGTGGAATTTCGGGTCGACAGGGGAAATGTGCTGCGAGAGTTTAACGTGTCGCTATACTCGGCACATTATGACCCGCCCTCTTAAGCCACCTGACCCTTTACCGTGACCAGTGATACCGGCCGCAGGCCATCCCAGCCAGGGGGAAAAGCAATCGCTGAATTTACTGAAATGTCTATTTTACGATTGCACCTTAGCAGCGCAGTGGCATTCTCAAGGAAAGGAAAAACCGCCTTGGCACGGGCTCAGCTGACATGCGTGCCAGGGTGTGCCGGCACTGCTCACCTCCGAACGGTCAGCGGTCGTGACTGGCCGGGTCGGCACAAGCCAGCGCCGGAGCCAGCCAGCCAGACGGACCGCGGCATTATCAGGCAGATAGTCAACGCGAGACCGCCAGCGGCCGCAGCTCTCGAAGTGTCACGCAAGCTCAGCGAGAAGGCAGGACTGCTGGCTCGCTTTTGCAGTCAGCAGCGAGCCCGGGCAATGTCTCGATCCACCTCGCTTCTAGTTTGCCGCGGATGCGGCCAAGCAGCCTGTCTGATATGTTATCACTGAGAATATATTAGCCCACTGAATGCATGAACAAGGAGCTTGCTCAGTTCAAGCAAACGATTGGCGGCCTGTAGATGTAAGGAAAAACCCCTGGTGGGCTGCGGAGAGGTGCCGGATCAACGTATGCGCAGCCTGGAATACCTAGAGCATGCAGACATCGCAGTATTGACTTTATCCCACCTTCAACGGTGAGGAGTCCCATCGCTGCCAGCTAGTCAGCCCTGGGCAGGAGACATCTTTACGACGAGGTCGACATGCTTAACAGGGATCTCCCGGATGTCAGGGATCTCCATGGTAAAGCCAGGGCGAATTGAACGGTGCTGTCGCGAGCTCAGTGGCGAGAGAATCGCTCATGAATTCCTCCCGACTCGCCGAGGCAGCCCCGAGAACCCGTCAAGAAAACTCTGAAAGGGTGTAGCCAGTCACAGATCAAGATGAGAATGTCCGGCGTTCGCAGCAGCTGTTTGTTAACAAGCTGCTTGCGGAAGGTCGGAATCGGCGCGATGGCTTGTCACTAAGCCGTGTTCATCGAGCCGCGCGAGGCCAAGAAGGCTGGGGCGATCCATAAGGTATTCTTGAAAACATGTCAGATTTACGTAAATGCGTTTGAGGACGGCGAATAGTTCGGGTGAGAAACGATGATCATGATGCGATTCTTTATGAAGGACTCAGCAGCGCCCGGCACGCCGGGTGGCGAACAGGCGCTGAGTTGTATGTAGTTCTGTAGTTCTAGTTCTGTTGCATTTGTTTCAGGGACAGGTCTGAGCCGAATCGTCTCTCGCAAAACTTGTTTATTTGCCATGGGTTGTAATATGCCTTTAAGGCTGATATGTGTATGTTAACTAGGGGCTCCTTAAGCATACATTCAGCATAGAAACCTTTACAAGTTGCAAGAGACTCGCTCCAGTTTTCGGGAGGAAGCATACCGGCCGAATGCGTGGATGTGTAAAATGTTATGGAAACATATATTGATTAGCATGGACGATTGCTCACATGAGATTTAGGTTGTGAGCCATTTACGCGGAAGATGTTTTCGATGTATGCACCAACACCGGATCATTCTTTGCAGGATATGCACGTTTTAGGATGTTGTGAAGCAATTCAGATACTTCTCACTCATTGCATGCAGTCGCCCCTTAGTGTATGGTGACTTAATTTCCTTGAACCTAGGTTACTTAGTTGCCGTTCTTGCCACCCGGCCAAACCACCAGTGAGCGTGCTAAAACACTTAAAGTTGTTGATGCATGACGTGTTCAGTTCCCAACCACACTGAGATGCATCGTGAGATGAGTTGAGCAAGCTTAGCAGTTCTCGGCGTATTGTCTTTTTATAATCGAGCACGTTATTACTAACCACGTTTTAAAGAAATGAAATCATGCACCCTAACGGATTGCAGCGTTGCTGATTTTCACATAAAATATATCGTAAACGGTATAAAACGAAGTTAATGACGCTTTATTAATGACCTCCTTGATGACGACCATTCGTTGCGGGTTCGGACGGAGACGGGGAAGACAACTCATTGGAGTGTTATTTACGCAGGGACTCACCCTCCGGAATTAAAACCAGTAAGACGAGTTTTGCAGCATGGGACAAGCGAGACAATATAGCATGTGAGTGCTGTCAGCTATGCTCTGGTAGGTGACAAAACAAGCCATTTAATGAAAATAGGCATATTCGGCAATCGATGCCATTGGTTTCTGTCGGCGCGTTGGAAATTATAACTTAAATGCAACTTGCCGGGTGGAGGATGAGTGATATAGAAGTTGTTTGCTGGTTTCTAAATAAGCACTTGTACCGAACCGGTCATAAGCCTCACCAGGCTTGCAAAGTTCAGTCTCCATAATTATATTTGCAGTGATTGACGGAGTGTTGTCATCTGTACACATTTATTTATGACAATGGAGGAGGTGGCACTGCAACTCTGCGCGAAAATTCTTCCATATTTGCCTGACTATTTGGATAGTATAGCTTCTAGATAATTTGCTTTTTTGTTGTTGAAAATTGCATGATCCCACGATCAGTTGCTGAAGCAATAAAAACTTTAAGACGGCACACCGGTCGGTTGGGCTGGATCTGACTGTTAAGTCTAAAATTTCCCCGCTGTTTAAGCTAACCCTCGGCCTTGTTTGTAATTACGAGTACTGATTACTTAAATCAGCACGCAGTGTGTGATAGTTGTCGTGCGAATGGCTAACTGAAGGCAGAAATAAAACAGACAGACACTGGAGCCTTTGGGCTGGCGGAATAATAGCTTATTGAGCAGCCTGTTCAGTGAAAACTAATGAATGATGAAAATTACGCATGCTTATATGCACCACATTCCCATTTAGTACTTCAGTCTTAAATGTCTGAGCCGATGAGGCATAATTAACATGACCGGTAGAGTTAAGCAATCGTTCGCCAGAAAATTTACGGAATGGATAGGGATCTGTCCTATAAATGGGATAAGATATAAGTGATCACTAACATTTTAAGACAGCGGCTGCAGCCCAAAGTGGATAAAGACTAGGCCACTGGGAGTGCTCCTATTGAACAGCCCAATCCAGTTAATACGACGACCGAGTTAACAGAGTGACAAACAGACACTATGCCGGGGTCCACAGAGCGCTTAGCAGCCGCTTTGCCGTGGTTCACAGAGCGCCAGGCAGCCGCTATGTCGTGGTTCACGGAGCGCCAAGCAGCCGCTATGGCGTGGTTCACGGAGCGCCTGGCAGCTGTTATGGCGTGTTCACAGAGCGCCAAGCAGCCGCTATGGCGTGGTTCACAGAGCGCCAAGCAGCCGCTATGGCGTGGTTCACAGAGCGCCTAGCAGCCGCTATGGCGTGGTTCACAGAGCGCCAAGCAGCCGCTATGGCGTGGTTCACAGAGCGCCTGGCAGCCGCTATGGCGTGGTTCACAGAGCGCCTGGTAGCCGCTATGCCGTGTTCACACAGAGCGCCGGCAGTTGCCAGGCCGGGTTCACGCGGCGCTGAGCGCATGACGAAACCAAGACCGGTGGCCGTTTGTGGTGCCGCTGAGCACATCTTTCAAGCTTCGCTTCCTCAATGGTACGCGACTGAGGCTCGGGGAGGGATCGGCATTGCAAGTCCGAGAGAGGAGTGGGGTAGGAGGGAAAGGCGAGGGGGATGGGAGGTATTGGTCGGCCGTGCTTCCATGAGGTGCGAACAGAGCGAGGCACACGAAAGACTAAAATGCTAAGCTAAAATACTGCACGACTGATTGCGGTCCTGCTGAGCTGGCACGGCTGTGACGTGCAGATGTCACCAGCCAGTTTCTGTAGCAATAATACAAATTAATTCACAGCATTTTATTTATCCAGTTATATATCCAAAATAAGAAAAGAACTGAAGTTCAGCAATCAGCTCTCATGTTCCGTAACTAGCTAAGTAAAGCCCTCGACAATTCAACTAAATTTGCCATTCAGATTGGGTATGATCAGCCTTATCAAGCGAAACTTCAACGCGCACTTTTATTCGCGTGAAATGAGCATTTAAAGGTGAACCACTTATTTTATCAACTCTCTTATTCAGTAATGTTTTAGCATTAAACGTCAGGCAAAATTGACGACGTCGTACTCATTCGCCTGCAATGTGCAATTTAAAAAACCAGGCTGGGGTTTCGTCTTCTGAAGCTCACCACAAGTCGTTCAGGTACACCTATGGAGCTCATTATTCCCAGTGACAAGCACTTAGGTCTAAACATAACATTCAACAAGTGTAGGTGGTGGGACGTTGAACGTCTGCATAGATTGCGGGAAACAGCAGACTGTTGGCTACATTTCGGCCGTCAACCTCCGAACGTGGGTTGGGTGGGGATGGGGGGGGGGGGGGGGCGCTAAAACCCGATGGTGATCCGCGGGCCGCTCGTGTGACGCCGGATTAAGCTCCGACACTGGCCCCATCTTAGCCGCTGCCTTCGGTCCTGGGTTGGCGTCCGCCGGCCCGCGCTTGCGATGAGCTCCATCGCAATCCGAATGTGAAGTGGCATCTGATTTAGCACATGCAACTTATGGCTGGAACGATCTGCGCACCGATGCATTTTAAACTTCCTTAAAGCTTGCCCTGGACGGGGGGTCGATGCGACCGTTTAAATTTTTTGAGGATTCCTTTGAGGATGCCTTTCTGGCATGTCGTGCAATCGGGCCCACATCTTCAGTAGCCTATGAGGCGTTTATTAACCGCCGTTCGAACCACAAACGTGTCTCTAGATTTTTTAGTTTCGAAACAGCGCGGGTTTTTTGGGAGTACTGCTCTGCGATCTACGTGAGGCGCGCTCAGCAGGCGGCAGTTGACGATGCGGCCGAATGCGCGCACGCTTGTTTAAATTTCGTGTGGCTTCAAGGTATGTTCTCGTATATATGAGGTTGGAAAGCTGACAAAGTGCGATTTTCCGGAAATCTTCACCTTTCACCTGGCATAATGGAATCAGTTATAAAACCAAAAACATGCACTTATCACCAATCACGTGATCTCGTTGAGATCAGTCAAGTGGTGTTCAATTGCTGCGCCACCCACTAATCGACCAATACACCATTACTGCGCCACCCACCAATCGACCAATGCACCATTACTGCGCCACCCACCAGTCGACCAATACACCATTACTGCGCCACCCACCAATCGACCAATACACCATTACTGCGCCACCCACCAATCGACCAATACACCATTACTGCGCCACCCACCAATCGACCAATACACCATTACTGCGCCACCAACCAGTCGACCAATACACCATTACTGCGCCACCCGCCAATCGACCAATACACCATTCACCAATACCAATACACCACTCCGCTGAGTTTCATATATTTCGCAGTTTGGAAAGTGTAAGCGGGTTGCATCGGCCCTCCGCCCAGCCAGTCTGTTTTATGAAAAACGGCGAATCAGGGCCAGGGGCGCCCACAGATATATGCAATCGACCGTAGTAATGCTTGTGCGGAGCGCTTTGCATGGCTTTGCTGGTGCGCTTTGGTGTGTCTCAATGTCAGTTTTCATTAAGCTCCGATATTTGAATAGTTCTTGCCCTCTGACCTTTCAATTTCGGTGTTTTATACATGCCCATTTGCCAGGGGTGCCTTCATGTGTCAATATTCACAGTGCCCCCACTCGCGGATGGGCCTGAAGTCCGCCGGCGGTCATGATATAAGTGCGTTGCCAGGGGTACCAAGTCAAGCCTTTATTCCCGGAATGCGGAATGTATTTTTACTTTTCATTCAGTTAATAGAAACAGTTAAGACGCCTGTAACCGGTCACGATTATATCGCACTAAGCACGGCACAGCACTTAATGCGGATGGCTGATGTAGCGTCCGCAGATTAGCCTGGTCTCGACCGCCGCCAGCCGTCACCGGCTGAGCACGTGTGCCGTGCATGTCCATGATAACGGCGGCGCGGGTCGCCCGGCTGGTGACGCTTGTCCACAGACGGGCTGTTGTCACACGCAACGAACAGCTGAAGGTCCAACTGTGAACATGGTTGGATGAAGAAAGCCACTGAGCGGAGAGGCGTACGCCACTAGATTCGGCGTGTCTTAAACTGCTCGGAGCAACCCTACATCATCCTCACTCCAGACCCGGCGTCCTTAGGGCGTAAATCAGTGGCGTCCAGCGTAAAGGTCGTGACCCTAATTGGGGTCGATTGACCTAATGAGCTGAGCCGAAGTGGATCGATTGAAAACCCCATTCCCATGAAAACAGGGGAAACCATGAGGAGGGTCAACAACAGCATGTTTTCGCGTAATGTATAAATTGGTCGCGGAGGGTGCTTACCATGCAAAATTAATCGTAGCTCAAAACAGTCAAAATAAAACAGATCGTTGGCTTGAAATTGTCGCAACTATTGCGAGCAGAGCAGCTGCATAAGATATCCAGAAGCTATTAAACAATTTAATAAGCGCGCTTTTTTCAAGGTATGTTCGATGAGTTGGTCGAAAATGGCAATCTGAGTTTGTTATTCCTGTTACTGAGAATCCTCCCTGATTCAAGTCTGGCTTTAGGGCTTCGCTATGTTATTCAATATGACTGTTAGTGTCAGTTAACCATTGCACTTTGGTTCTTCTCGCTACTTCTCGCTGAAGGAACCGAAACAGAACATGCTGAAACCTCACTTAGAAGTTTCAGTTCCAACCAGTCCCCTTTGAAACCGGCTGAGCCTGTGAACCATCGACGATAAATTTTGTCGAAAGTCTTGAAGCTAGGCTGATTGCCTCGGCAGGTCATAGATGAGAGTGTTCGGCTCTGGCAGCGTTTGGCTATTGCCATGGTCCGGAGAGAACGCAGCCTCAGTGACATTCACTTAAATCAGCCTCGAAAAAGAAGAACTGTGCACGCCCATCATAAAGACGGCATGGCGCGCCAGCCTGCAGCGGCGCCAGAAGAAGAGACCGCGAATACCAAGTCTCCCAAAAATGAGATTGGAGGTAGAGCGCGGCCTGCGACACGACCACTCGGCTCCAAAAAATGGGTCTCCAAAAAAATGACGTGGTGCTGACCCAAGCGCCTTAACTCGAGTGGGTTATGTCCCCACTGTACCCATACCAACGTGTATTCCCTCAAGCTTATCGCCTTTGTACTCGCTAATTTTAGTAGTGTTTCCATCATTGAATAAACTTCTCTTTATGAGAAAATGAGAAAAAAAAAACAAACAAACTGTGCAACTAGCAGGCGGTCGAAAACACGCCGCAACACGCGAAAACAACAATAAATATGGTGCATTTACACTGAGGATCTCTTATTTGACGCAATAATTTGAAATCTGCGCATCCTTTCAACTTACTCTGTGCAGCATGTTTCATTGAAGTGCGAATCAATGTGACGTGGCCGGCGACGGTGGTGCAGACACCAACGGCCGCGGCTCTCCGTGCAGGAACGTCAGCGGCAGCCACAACTGAATCACGTGTGCCCGATGTCTCGGGCGTGTGGAACAGCGTTGCACAGTTTTATACTACGCAGTGCGCCCGACTGGGCCATGAATGCTAAAAGGCTTACAAATGTTAGCTGACGTCCGCTTCTTATTGCTGAGACACGACTCAACGATGTGTTACAGGTGGCGGCCACACCGGCAGCAGCGGCTCTTTGCACGGTGAACCAAAGGGTAACCACCTGTTCACAATACAGCTGACTTTTCATCTAGAGGATGTACATCCGTTTGTCTATCTTTCCGTTGACGTTTATGAAGCCAAATTCACAGCACAGACAACTGGTCTGATCGCCCTGAAATTTTCCCCTGCGATAAATTTCGAGCTCCGTGATGACACACGACTTGGTGTATCCGATGGTCTTACTTGACTGTGTATGAACGCCGTGGGCAGCTCCAGGACTGTTTTTGGCGCATGCGTCTTGTCATCTCCTTTTGAACTACGTCCAGCCGGTTCCAGATTCGTCCATTAAGCAGGAAACCTGATCTGTTTCATCAACGAACACACTGCAGTGAGCAATTTCACACATTCATGTGACAAGAACATATTCAGGCACACAATATTGGAATGCTCCTCTTCCCTTTTCTCTGGTCATCACAGTGTTTGAATATGTGACAAGAACGCTTTGGAGTGCCGTCAGTGTTTAGGTGAAAAATCAAATTGCCCCTTTTTCTTCAGCCCGGATGTTTTCTGTGGTCTCTGCTCTGTTCCCAGGGAAGCGATGACATTTCCCACTTTGTGTGTTTTATTTTTATGAGAGAGAGAGAGAGAGAGAGAGAGAGAGAGAGAGAGAGAGAGAGAGAGAGAGAGAGAGAGAGAGAGAGAGAGATATATATATATATATATATATATATATATATATATATATATATATATGTGTGTGTGTGTGTGTGTGTGTGTGTGTGTGTGTGTGTGTGTGTGTGTGTGTGTGTGTGTGTGTGTGTGTGTGTGTGTGTGTGTGTGTGTGTGTGTGTGTGTGTGTGTGTGTGTGTGTGTGTGTGACGGATGCGGAAGGAGTGCCCTTGAACTGTCACCTTGTTTTAAATGATATTAACTGTTATGGGTTAATGTACTTGTGACTGACAGAAAACAACAAATTCTTGTTTAAGCAATTAAGAAAACGTGCAACCGCCAAAAAATATTAATTTCAATTGAGTTTACCAAAACATGCATGACTGAAAACATTTTGCTGAAATATTTATGTTCATATGTATACACACATATATAATCGTATATATATATATATATATATTTATATATACATATGTATACGTGCTTGTCTTCCTACATGTTTCTGTTCAAGTGGGTGTGGGTGTGGCTTCGAGTCAAATTTGTCGCCATTTCACTGAGCGAGTTGTACTGTGAAAAGCGTTTGTCACCAGGTAGTACTGCGTGATTAGCTACGCATCAATACAGATGACGGCTTCCCTCACGTGGGTAGCGAACCGCTTTTTGGTCCCAATTCGTTATCACGCTTTGCACTCGTACATAACCCTGTATTTATGCGACAAATGTCTCGAGGCTTCCTTACTCGGGCCACACTTTAAACGTACAGTAGATGCTATGAGTGCAGTTTGGGCCTCACATTTCAATTGCTCCTGAAGCTATCTCCCACAGAGATGGCTGGTTAGTTTCGGAGATTTGTTATGAGTGCTCTGTTATCGGCTTATTGCAGCCCAATGGGAAATCCATAGTTATGTTGTGCATTGATAAACGTCGGCCGGCTTGGGCGCAATCCCAGTACGCTGCAATGCATCAGTTCAGGCGCATGTCAACCCCTCCTGAGGTCACAAGCAGAATATGATCACTACGTTTGGTGTTCGGTTCCGAGACAGTTCTTTGAGACCAGGATTTAGGGTGGCGCTTTTCATACGCTCATCCAGTGTGTGCCTCCTGGGGTCACCGCAGCCCCTACGCTCTCGTCTTTCCCCAGAGCGATCGCGTGGGCACGCACACACACAGACACACGTGCGCTGGGCCGGTCCTTGCCGTGGTGGGGCGGGTAATGTCCGGCCCGTGGTCCTGTCAGGGCGGGACGTGCCCGTCACCGACAGGTACAACGCGCAGCTCAGCGCCCGTCACAACGGGACCACGCGTGACCGCCGCATCGCCGGCGATGCGGCGGCGCCAATAGCGATCCGCGGACTCCGGCGCCAGCGCACGGCCGCAGAGGAAGATAAAACACGGACTGGCATCGGCGCACGGCCGCAGGGGAAGATAAACACGGACTGGCATCGGCGCACGGCCGCAGAGGAAGATAAACACGGACTAGCATCGGCGCACGGCCGCAGAGGAAGATAAACACGGACTAGCATCGGCGCACGGCCGCAGAGGAAAATAAAACACGGGCTGGCACCGGCGCACGGCCGCAGAGGGGAACAAAACACGGGCTGGCACCGGCGCGCGGCCGCGCAGGAAAATAAAACACGCGCTGGCATCGGCGCACGGCCGCACAGGAAAATAAAACACGGGCTGACATCAGCGCACGGCCACACAGGAAAATAAAACACGGGCTGACATCAGCGCACGGCCGCACAGGAAAATAAAACACGGGCTGGCACCGGCGCACGGCCGCGGAGGAAAATAAAACACGCGCTGGCATCGGTGCACGGCCGTAGAGGAAAATAAAACACGGGCTGGCATCGGCACACGGCCGCACAGGAAAATAAAACACGGGCTGGTATCGGCGTCAGGCGCCGCGTTGTCAGGCCGGCTATTGACACTGTCGCACGGGACATGTAGGTGTTCATGTGCCAGAACTCGCATGGTTTTAATCGCTGGTTTTAGTTAAGACAAAATTTCGGGGCTTCTAAGCAATTTTCACGTACGTTAATGCTGTATTAACGTACAATGGAGCTCAGGGTAACCATGGTGACAAGCAAAACTTGTCTGTGGTTGTATTGGCCTTGTAACAACATTGGTATTTTGCCTGCTTGGATGCACCACTCTTTCATGGCAACATTGGTTGTGTTCCTTGGTTTCTGAAACTGGGGCACTTAAAAAGAATGTTGGAATGTTCGCACTGGTAGTTTATGTGTGGCGACAGTCTGATGGTGTCAGCTGAATGTGCACGGTCGTGGAACCCACAACACAGCAAAGATTGACAAAGGCCAGGAGAACAAAAGACCCTTATGCTCATGCAAAACAGGTGGGTGGGATTACCCACTATAGGGTGCTGGATTTAAGTGTTTATTGATTTGGCCAGCGGGGGCATTTAAAGGTAAAAAGGACCATTAGCTCACCTGTTGGAATGACTGATGAAACAGGAAGGCCTGGCAACACAAGCAACGACTTCGGGAATATGTTACGGACGATTAGTTAACTAGGTGAAGGCATAGTAGATTAGACATGGAGTTTTGTAGTCCCGGTCTCGTCAGCAAGCAGCAAAGGCTGGCATCTCATCATTGACCGGAGGGTGACTTATGGTATGTAGGTAGCATTTCGCGTACGGGCACGAGAAGCAATGCTCCGCCATTTAGACAACCTTATTTCACTGCTGATTATCAGTAAGCCGAACTTCGAGTTACACTCCCGTTAACTCCCGCCCTGTGGACATGTAGGCTCATGTGTCCATACGTGTGAACATGTATGCATGAGCTGCATGTCATACATGTGCTTTACATAATACTTTGCGCACGATTTAATTTCTTAACCCTATTCATGTAGACTTTCCGGGTAAAGCTAGCGCCTTTCGGTCACCGTGAAATCACAGAATGCCTTCAACAGATTGGTTTTCAACAGATGTAAAACATCGACCGTCCTAATATAGCAATACGGGATTAGAGAATAAAACATCGTACAATTGGCAAAACCTGGTGAAAGTTGTGTGTGTGGGGGGGATAAAGCTATCGCAAGCGCAGCATCTCACATATCGCACCGCTAAGACGTCTTGTGCAAAGGGAGGGGCTAGATAGTAAGTTACATGATAATCGTCAGCCATCAACCTTCAACAGTCATCAACCACATGTGGATTATACAAAACCTCAGATGGTGAAGGCAGGCATCCTTTTGAACTGGTACCAATGTGTTTGATAACGATCGAGGTGCTGCGCTTAGAGGCCTTCCCGGGCACATTTTGTTGTACCCAATACGCCTGCTACCCATGACGCTCTGCCGCTAACCACCCACCACCCACCACCCATACTAACCACCCACCACCCACCACCCATACTAATCAGCTGTACCTACCCATCAACCACCGGTTGGCGCTTTTTTAAACGACTGAAATTTTAGTTTTGGAAGGGCTTTAAGAAAGTGTACACTAAAACTTTCTTTTTACGTTCACAGTTACAGAAGTAGAATGAATGAAACTAGGCATGACTTGAAGTGTCCCATCTCTGGGGCATATTTCAAAGAACACATCTTGTTAAACCTCAGGACCATTTAGTCTATTGATAGTACTGGATAGTACAACTGCAGCACCATGAGGACAGAAAAGGGATATCAATTTTAATTATATTCGGGTCCAAATTATGCTCGCAACGCTATGAAATAGCACTACACTTTTTCCCTGCAGTTGTGACAGCCGTCATGACAAATGCCGTCGTCATGACGGCGGCGGAATCTGCCGACAGCCATTGTCAACTGTCACTGAAAGGCGTTAGCACAAATGAACTTTTGCGACTGGCAAAGCGGGCAGCAAAGGTCAGTTACCGAGAAGCGCGTTGGTTAAGGTTTGAGCCAGTGCTTCACTTTAGACCATGTGATGCTCCGTTTTCAAGACGCTAAAGTGCGCTTCGAAAAATGCACCGTGTTAAATCTCATAGGGGAGAAATCAAAACCATATTTGTCGTTAAACGCTTTGCAACGCTTCGTTAAATTCGCAGGATAACCTGAAACACTATTGAGGCAGAAAGATATGCGAACATGAAGATCTTGTAACGTTTAATACTCACACATTTTGACAAATGAGTATGTTGTGAACATAACAGAACATATACGTTGGACCTAGCGAGACAAATGGATTTTTCAGCTCATAGTGGTAAGCAGGGAGAGAAATGGGATTTCTCCTGTGGGAGCGGCTACTTTGCATCGAAATTTTGAGCTATCCATGAGGTTTTCGAGACAACTAGACTTACTGATCAAATCGTACGCGTTTGATAAAGCAATAAGTGAAAACGGCAGAGGTGACACGCAGTGATATCGTGTAGCATTTCGTGAGGTATATACCCGAGGTTTCATGGCCGTCTTACCCATGTCCATACTCTACCCTTGATTTGCTCGAACTCAGCACCCATCCTTACATATTACTCATCATATATTGGTACTCATGGGCTTACCCAATCCATGAAGTCCTTTAGTTGCAGCGGTGCGATCACCATCAGACCGTCATCATCATCCAACGCGTTCGGAAGTTTGCCATGGGAGCCAACCAAGCACATGTCCCATAATGTAGTGTTCACGAGCCAATTCGCCGATTGCATTAATTGAAGGCTGGCTGCCTGTGGGTCTGCCCAGTCCGGCATTTTGTGTGAGCGGAAAGACTTTTGTAGCAATGACTTGTGTGGGTGGTGTACGCACTTGGTGAGTTCAGTTGAGTATGATGTAAAATGCGGCCATTTTGGATAGATGTGGTTGCGATCATCCCGCATGCCAGTAGTCTTAGAGGCAGATAGCATGCAGAAAGTCACCATTTCAGCGGCATTGGTTTTCAAAGAATTGCGCTTCTTTGTTGCTTCAAACTGCACGAAGCTTTGCTCCCTGGTTGCAAAGATACTGGTTTCAAGAAAGCACTATTGCGCGGCCGGGCTGAGTGGCTTAGGAGGGGAACGTTCTTACGTTTAAAGCCAGCCTGCGGCCTCGTTCGTAATAAGGACTACCAAAATAGCACTCATGCTGCAAAATAATGGCTTCTACTGGACACACCTTTTTAGTGTCTTATAGAGATGAAAAATATAAAAAGGTGGCTCGAAAGGAAGGACATTGATTGGTAGAACACTACACCACGCTGTGCGTGTGACCACATACTACCAATGGTAAGTGGAGACAATGGTAGAAAGAACCATACTACCATTTGTGCCGGCAGGCCTTTGTATAGAGAGGGTCACGCTCTTGCATGTATCAAAAGTAAGTCGGGTATCAAACACATCTACCAAACACATGTACACATGTATCACATGTATCATAAGTAAGTCGGGTATTCTTTACACCGGAGCCCATTATGGAGCGGACAAATCCGATGATAATACGGGCGTGCACACGGATCGGATTGCGCCAGGCCAGAACACTGCAGAAAATTACGCACAGAAAATTACACAGAAAATCCGCGAGGAAGGAAGTAAAAATATTTCGTGCAACAGTGCTTTAGGAGAAGATGAACGAGGTAAAGACACATACATATGCATGTATATATATATATATATATATATATATATATATATATATATATAGATATAGATATAGATATAGATATGAATTGTGCAACATAGCAGCTAGCACAAGGGAATACATCCCCTACTTCCGTGCTACTACTTCAACAAACATACATACACGCATCTCGACATGAATGTGTATATGTCCCCACATGCACACACACATCTCAACATACATACATATATCTCAGACCAGAGATGCACGCTACTCGTCTTCGCGTCTGTGCGTCTTCCTACGAGGACCTACCCGACGACGGCGTCGGATGAAGGCACCAGGCTGGGCTGGTGGTGCATGACGGCCAGCGAGCTGAGCCGGATGAAGGCACCAGGCTGGACTGGTGGTGCAGACGAGGCTAGCGAGCTGCGGCGGGCCTGACCAGCTCGGTTGCGGAGCCAAGTCTTTATTCCGCGGAGGGTTGAGAACAAGGAGATACCGGCAGACTCGCCGGGTCGCATTGCTTGAGCGCGCCGGTGAAGAAGCCGACATTTTGTTGTCCAGCCGGGACCGTATTTGCTGCCAGAGGAGCAGCTCTGCCTTTGTTTGAAGGGGGCTCAGGTCTAGCAAGAGGGGTTCATACAGCTTGCAAGCGTCCGTTAGTCAGACGATGTCAGCCGGCTCAGCGTCGTCACGGCTGCTTCATGGAATGACTGCCACGTCTTCAGCTGCGCTGTTATGTCATCCAGAAAAAAGGTGTGCACATGTCCATTCTGTAGCAGTCTTCTGGAGTCGGCCTTCCGTGTTTTGGGCACCTCGGTAGCCTTGGCGGTCACAAGCACGCCGAACCGTCTGGAGATGGCTTGGCCGTGTACCCACAGCGCGGAGCTTCTCTACGATGTCTTTGTAGAAAGACTTGAACGACGACGCGTCATCCATCCTTTTGTCTTCCAGCACCTCTACGGCGTCTCTTACAAGAGCGGCAGCTGCATACAGACCAGGAGTCTCGTTTTGAAGCTGCCTGGATGCTGTGAGTGACTAATGGCACATCTGCGGTGACGCACAAGGCGGCGATGACTTCTGGATCCTGAATCACTCTCAGCAGGGGCCCAGCTCTGGAGGACGTGAACATGTCTCTCTACCGTGCCATGGGCCCAGAGCAGCAGCAGTGCATCCCTCACCCTGTTTGTCCGCATCGACTTGCCCCGCACATTGCTCATGCTGCAGACGGTCGGGCCGACCAAAGATGACCATCACCGTCGACACCTCAGCGCCCGGCTCTCCGCCATCGCGGCAGGCGATCTGACTACCCTCTTGTTCTGTCTTGCGCTGGCCCTGGTTCCGTTTATGTCGTATGACCCAGTATGCTGTAGCCCCAGACGTGACTTCAGTTGGTGGTGAGCCGACCCCACAGACAGCAGCCGCCCGTTTTTCATTACCATCCATGATCACGGTAAGGCATCGAAGGATTCACAAAGACGCGGCAGTTATTTTTTCCATGACACTCTTTAAAGACGTACTGCAGACAAACGACAGACTAAAGCGTTTACACAAGCATTCACGCACCGTCAGGTGCCTCCTGCTACAGCTATTTAGACTGACACTCAGTAAATCAATTACCCTACAGCACCCCACCTGGCTGTAAAATCGATAGCTCAGCTCGCAAGCGGCCAACGAGGATGGTGCTGAGCCCACGTCGGCGGCAGGGCGGCGTTACCCGGCACGAACGAAGCGAAGCAAACGAGCTTTTTCATTTACCAGATTCAAATATTTGGCATCCGCTACAATCTTGCCATCTCAGTTCCAATCTCATTGTCAGGGTGAACAGCCCCCTTTAAGACCCTGCCGGTAGTTGCTCGAAATAGCATGCTGTACTGCCGCTCGAACAGAACTTAACGTTTAGGACCTGCGTTTACGAACGTCACTGTGTTTCGCAACATTGTGTGCATATTGAGGATGGCATGATGTTTCAAATCCGTAACCAGCGCCAGGTTAAGATAATGGGAGCTACAGAGGACGTGGCTGGTTCGAGTGCGCCAAGTCCTCACGTGAGCCAAATCTCCACGGGTGTCTGAGCTCATCACGGCTGCCCATCATAAACTTGTTCTGCGCAGAGCGTAATATCAAGACCTAACCGCTCGATGACTTTCATGATGCACTGTCCCACCTTTTCACCTGTCAGTGTTGGTCCCAAAACCTGATCGTCGTGTAAAGTCGGTAACATCGGGCTTGTGTATCTCGTTGTACAGATGCCAGAACCCTACAAAGCGTTGTTGGCCCGCGCCATCGTCGTCCAGATGCTCCGGGTACATGCACAGCTGTTCTATTCGAGCCACACATGACGCCTCGCCGGCAAAATGGTGTACACCTTTTTCTTCGTGTTCTTTACGTTGTGCGCTATTTTCCTTAGAACACTTTTCCCGATGATGTTAATAAGCTCATTTTGCACTTGTGGGTTAGTGTGCATCACATCTGTGAAAGCGAGCAACACGTGGTCTTTCAGATTTTAGTAGCTTTCTGATGGGTAACGCAAAGGACTCCGGAAGTTTCCCCCCAATGATCTTGCGGGAATTTGTTTTTCATCAACCACCCTTCGTACGTCACCATCTCCCCGCATCGCGGTGTTCTCTTGGTCGCAGAGAACCACGGTTCTGACGATCGAGCGCAGTGCTCTCAGGTGTCGTGTCCCTTTACCAATGGGTCCTCACTGCGCCTCGAATGTCAGTGGCCGGAGTGATCATGACATTTCTGAACGCTACACTGACACGAATGGTTTCGTCGTGGCGCCTCGCTTTTGCATGCATCACCCAGCTTACTGAAGGGGCTGAGTAGTTCCACATGTATGTGTGGTTTCGGACTGAAATGGCCATTTTAGAGACCTTTTGGTGCTGTTCACAACCCCATCCTTCTTAACACCTAAGCCGCTTTAGTTGCTGAGCATCACGCTCGTGGAAATGGAAAATTATTTTGGGGCGATTATATCAAATTAACTCAGGCATTCACAACATCAGAATAACGCCATCGAAATCCTGTCATTCCATAAGCCATGCGGCAATCAAGACAAAGCAAAAATATAATCGTTGAGGCGTTCATATCTAGCGTTTGTGAGTACGATTTACAGATAGAGCGGCCATAAACTGGCTCTCAATCAGCGCTGTGCAAGGCACACTAACATTATTAAACAATGACACATTGAGGAACATATGTACTCAACAGAAATTGTGCTGTCTAGAGCATTCATTTCCACAAAGAGTATGCCAAGATTTATAAGTGGGCTTGTTTCATGATATCCTTTGTTTGCTTCGATGTCTTCAAACGCGAAACATCTCCTTTAAAGGGAGTGTTCCACATATTTGTAAACTTGGGTAGCCATTTTGCCGGTCAGTCCAGGCAGTTCACCGGCCTGCTCTCTCTCGACGTCAAGCCCGCTTAGTTGCGAGCTTGACATTCTCGACTTCGAGCCCGTTTAGTGGTGAGCTTGACGTTTTCGACTTCAAGCCCGCTTAGTTGCGAGCTTGACGTTCTCGACTTCAAGCCCGCTTAGTGGTGAGCTTGACGTTCTCGACGTCAAGCCCGCTTAGTTGCGAGCTTGACGTTCTCGACTTCAAGCCCGCTTAGTTGCGAGCTTGACGTTCTCGACGTCAAGCCCGCTTTGTTGCGAGCTTGACGTTCTCGACTTCAAGCCCGCTTAGTTGCGAGCTTGACGCACACTCAAACT
Source organism: Pollicipes pollicipes (assembly GCF_011947565.3). NCBI lineage: Eukaryota > Metazoa > Arthropoda > Thecostraca > Pollicipedomorpha > Pollicipedidae > Pollicipes > Pollicipes pollicipes. The sequence goes on along the minus strand of NW_023596461.1, from coordinate 36,768,765 downwards.
TCTGCAGACTACTTTGCGCAGTCTCTTTGAAGGTTAACAATACACACATAACGCCATGGAAATATCATACGCTTAGCGCGACTTCAGTGGCCATGCAGTGCCCAAGATCAAAACATGTGATCAAGGAATTTTTCGTGTTTAGTATACGCTAGCGCGATTCGGGACATCAACGGATATCAGTGGGCCTTTGACCGGTGCTTTCCACTGGGTGCAGGTTCCGAGCACAAATCAGAGTTTGTGTTATACAATACCGGGCTTCTGACTATGATACTGGTTATGACGGAATTTAGACTGAAATCAAAGAACTTAAGAACAGCGCCCGAATGAGTATGTGAATATAAGCATATAACATCATGGGCAAATAGGCGACGGCAAAACACGCGCAAATAACAGCATTCTAGTTGAATAAGCAAGCAGCAGCCAATAAGCCATCTCTTGGCAAGTTTTAAGAATTACAGGTGAATTAGCCTGTCCTCTTTCAGGCTCAGAGTTAGCGTGAAGAAAAAAAGTGCTGCAAGCTACCAACTGAGATAATTTGTCTTGCTCGGCTGCTCGATACGGGGAATGCAAAACATAACAACATATGCTGCTGCGGGTGCGCGACAGGTCACGTGTCTAGAGTCACGGGGCAGAGAAGTCGTAAAAGTTGCTGAGGTCAACTAGAAGTTCAGACGGCATCGATGCTGGGCAAGGTGTGCAAAGTGTACATAACCAAACTTGGATTTTGCATGCATGGAACTTGACAAAATTCACCCTTTCTGGCCCATCACGGTCAATTATGGACTGCCATGGTATCACCGTCGCGATAGTGTCGAGTGAGAAGTCGTGATCGTGCTAATACCAGGTGTGTGGCCTTATCACCAGGCTTTTGGTATCTTAATCAGGACCGTAGTTGTTGACTCTGAGCCGACTTTGTGGAAAAAAACAGTGAAGCACTTAGGGGATGTAAAAACCTAAACATGCCGCAAGCTGCTGACATTTCAGGCGATGCTTTTAAATCTGTTTTACAATCTGCTTCTTGGCATCTAACTCTTTTTTTCTTTGAAATGTCGTTTTGATCATAGGTTAAGGCTGATTCCTGACTAACAAGCACGAAAAGAGCACAGTAAGCTCTGAAGAGCACATAATTGGATTTTGGATCCGATTCGGAAATGCGGTGCTGGTGTGATTAGGTCATGTCGGCGTTTCCGAGAATAAGAGAATAAGGCAGGAATGGAGATCAAACGACAGTTAGCAAAAAAGGATGTACAATGCGATTATGCCAGTTGCCATGGCCTTAACACAGCAGCAAGTGGGACGCCTCACTATCCATGACCACCTGAGAACTAGAAGAAACACTCTTGGGTCTGGTACCTCAGGATCTAATCTTCAGACCCGGTCAGAACGGATGAATCCGAACGATAAGCGATAATCGTAATGAATGCGACCTTGCTGCTGCTGGGTTCCAATACCTATTTCATAGCTGTTTTTATGCCACCAAATACTACCAACACGGGCGAAACCTTGGTGCCCTTCTCCTCACTGAAACTCCCCTAAAACTTTCACCGGAAACGTTCTTGAGACACAAGAGGGCTCATCAAACTACGTCTTTTTTCGTATTGAAAAGGTGGACGCGATGAAGGGCTTCTGAAACGTTTGAAATGGACATACTTAGAGTCGATGGTCCAGTTTTTACTATGCTGCGCTTAAGACAATGCAAAGCTTCTCAAGTTTAAGTTGTCCCTTGACCTACACAGCTGGAACACAAGGCAGGCCAATGCGGGACAAGAGAACACAGATGGATGCGTTTTCTGCGCGGAATTTCGTCTTCCAGAACGTGTCGCATTTCAAATAATTCATGTTCTAGATGCGCATCGCAGGGATGCCTCAAAATGTTTCATGTAACTTTGCCAAATTTGCGAAATCAGTAAGGTAATCGATGCCGTGCGGTCGTGAGGAACATAGCGCCGATATCAGCTTGGGTCAGGCAATTGTGACGTCATGAGCGAAGGCTTGCATGTCCGCTCTTGTGACGTCATGAGCGAAGGCTTGCATGTCCGCTCTTGTGACGTCATGAGCGAAGGCTTGCATGTCCGCTCTTGTGACGTCATGAGCGAAGGCTTGCATGTCCGCTCTTGTTTGCACTTGTAGGAACTCGCAGATTTATTTGTGATTGTAGATTGCCTCGGCTGATTTATTGCATGATATGACTAGCTTCGAGACTGGGTGTCATACTATACGGAAGCGCCGTCATAGCAGCGGTCATATTGGAGCCCAGGTTATAAGCGTGAAATCAGCACGACTTTGTTGCGCCTATTCATGATACACAACACCATATAACTGGCACTTTACAAACAAATGACTCATACACGTGATGCGAAAGGAAGGAACAAAAACGTAGTATCCGATGGCGTGACCTGACAGCGACCTGACGTGAACCTGCGCAGCCAGAACCCTGGCAAGGCATGGCTATTTAAACTAACGGTTCGATCTTGAGCAGCAGGAACGCCATCGTCCTCTCAGTGCTAGCTCGATGGAGTACACGAAAATGGTTGCCACTTTGTCATCAAGCCGTTCCAACTCTTGAATGACTTCGAGGGTATCTGGCGAGCTCCGTGAAGTGGTTTTCACCGTGACACGTGTGAACTGAACCTTCGTGCTCTCCGCATTTGTGCATTGCATATATATATATATATATATATATATATATATATATATATATATATATATGATGGTGATGATGGTGACGATGATGGCATCCCACATCAGTTCGTGATTAAATCCGTATCTTACAAGTGCTGTTGGCAGGCCGCGTGTCGTCTAGTCCTGCGGTCCTCCTTGAGCCGATTTTGGCCCCCTCTAAGCTCAGCCAGAGCGCCGGACAGCTTGGCAGCCCATGGGAGAGAGCTAAGCACGGCGGTCTTTACCAGTCAGGCACGGGTAGGTGGCAGCCTGTACAGCAGCTCGATAGGTTTTTTGGTTGCACTTTTATAACATACGGTGCTGAAACGGCACCGGCACGACCTCAGAGGCTGAGTTTCAGTCGAACTGTTTGAACCATTTATTCCTGGAATTAGGTTGGTAAAAATGACTTTTATAACGCATCAAGAAGTTGATATGGAAGTCACTACCTTTGAAGTGAGTCGGAGGGTCCGATGGATCTCATAAACGTCGGAGCCTTCCACAGAAGCCGTCTGCCCACAATCAGGGTGAGATCCTTATTGCCATACATCCCTGATAATGTGAGCGCCCGCGTTATTCGGGCGCGCGCCGGTGAGCTGAGCGCTTCTCCATCACGAAGCTTCGCACACGATCTCTTCAGCAGGTTTTCTTACAGGCATAACAGCACACAAGCATTGTTTGCTTTTTAAAACGGTTGAGGAAGATCGTCAGCAAATTATCGCTCCAGGTGGCTGTTATCACTGATTTATCAAGTGCTAGAGTGAGGCACATACATTTCGGTCTTTGGTCACGGTTACCTTCCTTCGTCGGCCAGGGGCGGGGCCCATGCCGAGTCGCTATCATGCCTCAAATTAGGGAATGTGCTACACGGAGCTCGAAGCACGCAACCGTCGCATCCCAGACATGTAGCCCCACAGTGATTACAGTTCGACATTTGCCAGTGTCGCAGTACTGAACTAAAAATCTCATCACGCCTCAGGTGAGAGGTTTGCACGGCGTCGCCCATGTCTGGCCGGTACACAGCAGAGGGCTGATTTAACGGATAGTACTCACACTGGGCTCTGGTGCAATAGGGACGCCTGAAAGCATCCAGCGGGCACCTCTACTGCTTGCAAGTTTCATCACGAGATTGTCCATGTGTCTGTGGACAAACTGCACAGATGTGGGCGCTATAGCCAACCTGGCTGACCACACATGTGCAGGATACGTAGGGACGAATATTACGGAATCATCGGATATATTATCTCGTTGATTGCAGCTGTAAAATGCTCTAGCTATATAACTGACAGCACTTGTAACTAAACCACTAGGGCTGAAGGCGGTTCGTGATAATTATAGTGTACATTTTTAGCGCAGGTGCATAGCCCAGACACCATTTGAAAGCCATCGTCCGGATCCGTCAGGAGTCCTCAGCTTTGCAAGCATTGAAGTCTCAGCCGTGCAACCCGTTCATAGGCCAGCCTCTGTTCCATTGGTCCCGTGGCGAACACACACCATTACCGTTACGCCTTACGAATGTCTCGCGAGTCTTCTGGGATGCCAACTTCGGCAGATACCTAAATGCCGGAGTAAAGTAACTACCTCCAACTCCCTTTTGTTATCGACAACAAGTCACGTTTTCTTATGGGCCAAACCGTCGTAAACAGCGAACGAGTTGGGGCAACGTTACTTAGAAGAACCGTGGCCAAACCGAGGACACTCATCGCAGCAACACCAACACCTTGTGGAAAGTACTCCCATTCGACCAGCGCCTTAGAGAAAAGAACGGAATCGCGCGGACAGATTGACGACAGCAATGCAAAGGGAACGATCTAAAGATTCAACGCAGCATTGTGATGTTTTGTGCTCGGCGGCCGTGCCACCGTGCTACTGCAGGTGCAAGCCAATATGCCGCCTCTTCATGCAATAGACTGATTACGGTGGTTGGCCAGACGTTATCCATCGCTGACCTACCCCGGACATATTTCACCTGCGGGCGCGATGTCGGAAGGTCACGCCATGACGCCGATGGGGGATGATAGGCAGACCGTGAGCCGGACCTGAGCGCCCCCTCCCCTCCCTTCCCCTCCCTCACCGTCCGGTCAGCGCGTCTTTCAGTAAGGTCGTCGGCGACAAACACTTCTGTGAAGCTCTGAGCCGGCCGCAGCATTTGCGGTGGCGCCGTCCCGCGCCCGGCTGGCCGGCATCCCCTAATCTGCTATGCCTCAACTTCAAACTTTAGGGCGACCACAGCGCCGTGACACACCCCCTGCAGTGGTGCAGGCGCAACAGGTGCAGCAGCCTGCCGCGGGCTCGGCTGGCGCTCAGCGCCCCGCTGCCTGGCGCCGCGCCGATGTGGGCGCCGCCCGACTCGCGGTCCACATCGGTACACGCCCCGCGTGCTTTGCAACGGAACATCTTCACCACACCCTTTAGATAGAAATCGATAAGAACCCTAGCCTATGGCACCTCGGCGGCCAGTAGATCTTCGTGCATATCTCTTACGAGGAAGGTCAAAATTAGCATATGAACAGCCAAGCATGGCGACCCCGTGCAGCTCGTTAAGCGGATGTTCCCAACTGCGTCGTCGTGTACCCTCTTCGCTCCCATCCCCCTCCAAGCTGTTAGCAACGGTGGGATGGTGACGTTGGAGCTAGATATCATGACCGAAGGTTTCAGGCATTGCTTTGATAGTTTGCAATTAAAGTGGATGCTCATGTTGGACGTTTGTCAGTGATATTTCAGACACAACACAATACCTGGATATAAGCCAGGAGGTCTTTAGTTACTGCAATTCTGCAACAACCGTCTTAGGTGCAGTGCAATCCTGCCCTTCTTAAAAGAATTGCTCGGCATTTGAAGATATTGCGGCAAGCGTAAGATATGATGAAATAAGCTTATGATACACTTATAAGTAATGGTTTGTTTTTTAGTGGAAAAGACTGCTCTAGACAACACAATTTCTCTATTTGTTTAATATGCTCAATAATACCTCATTGCTTGATTGTGGCACCGTACCTTGCACAACATCGATTGGGAGCCAACTGACGGCCGTTATCTCGCGTGCTAGATATAAACGACTCGACAATTATATTTCTAATGGTCTTGATCGGCACATGACCAACAGAATAGTAAGATTGAAATGGCATTATTATGGTGTCATGGATGCCCGGGGGACCTTGAAATAGTCACCCCGAAATAGTGTGCACACTTCGTGGGCGCATAGCTCAGAAACTGGATGGGTTTTGGTCTGGAGAAGGGCACGGGTGTGAACTGCACCGTATGGTCGACAGCATGGTTATTTCAGTTCAAACCCCTATACAGATGTGCAACACTCCCTTCAAGACCTAAAACCCCCTAGTTTCTGAGCTACACGCACCCGAAGATAAGCAGAGCATTTCGTGCAGACTATTTTAAAGTCATTCGGGCAGGTAAAACCCCAAAGAAACGTCATTAAAATCGTGCCCGCCCACAGGCCAAGCAACGTTAAAGATCAAGAGAAATGCAATCGTCCAGCCGTTCAGATCTCCCAGTCGTTGGCGCGATTTCCAGATATAATGGACGCCATTGGCCCTCAATCAATTGCCGAGAAGGCTGAGCAAGCTTCACTCACGAATTAGCTTTGTGCTACATAATTTAGGAAGTTGAACATGGTTGCCAGTTGCTACGGGAATAAGACTTTAATTGAATAACGCCATAGTACAACACCACACAATGCTATGATATAACGTCATAGTAATAATGCTATAGAGAATAGCGTCTTAAACAAGTAAGTGAATACAGGTTAACATATGAAACTCACGGATAAATATGCAAGAACACCATGACGATGTGTTACACTACGAGCCCATACCGATATTTGAATCAGCAAGCACTTCCATCCACGCCACTGCCATCCCTCGGCGACTTGGAAGTACTGCAAGTGGATGCCATGGTAGCAACTTCGCACGGATAGTTTGACAGCATCTCAACGTAATGCAAACTTATCTTGACGCAATGAAGCAGTAAAGTATTGAGGAGCATGTTTTGTGAAAGGGTAAATTCATTGGTCCTTTCCACTAAAACCTCGTTCTGATGCCGGCGCAGGGATGACGTAAGCCAATCTTAAGGATTTTTGAGGATGCCTCTCCCGCATGTAGTGCAATCGCGCCCAAATTTCCAGTAGCCTATGGGGCATTCATTGTGGCGCGTATTTTGACACCAAAAACGTGTTCCTAGCTTTTCTGGTTTCAGAGCAGCGGCGTTTTTTAGGGATACTGCACGGCGTACTACGGCCGGCGGCGAACAGCAATGGCGTGGAACGTGCCCGGTGGGCCGACAATGTCGCATTAACGAAGCAACATATCACAAATGCTTGCTCAAGACACATACACATATATACCAATGTGCTCATAATTTAACAAAAAATACGCCTGCTCAAGTTTTGTTTCGTCACAAAGTATGGTTCCGTACGTATGATGTTGCAAAGCTGAGAAAGTGCAATTTCCTGGAGAATTTGACATTTGGCCTGGCATTATGTGGTTAATCATTGTTTCAACAACATACAAACTGGTACCAATCGCGAGATCTCGCTCAGACCAATGCACTGGTATGTTTCGCTAACCACCATCTTTATTAGTTTGGAAACACGAAGGGGTTGCATCAACCCCCCCCCCCCTCCCTCCTTTCTATCAGCCCGCGTTATGAAAGACGGCGAGTCAGAGTGGGGTTAAAAGTATGTCAATACGTAGAAGTGCGCTTATTTCATCACATATAATTCTTCATTCAATATCGCTCCATTTAAACGTTTTCCAAACATAAAAGCAGCTTAATGAGTCCGCAACACAACTGTTAACGTTTCCGATATCCCACATGATCGGCAGTATGTACGAGCACAATATAACGCAGCATATCGCGTATTGCACATTAAGGCCAAAAAAGGAAAGTTCGTGGTAGGCATACAAGCCAGACAACATGCTGCCAATGTTGAAAATATCAGCTTAGCAATATAGTACGCAAGACGCATGACAAATTGCAAGGCTATAAAAATACACTTGCAATGCCATCCTGGTTTTGAATACGATAGGAAAACACATTTTATTGCTTTTTACGATAAGGTTAAGGTATCCTGGTTTTTGCAGGCTGTTATGATTTCATGCAAACAACTGCTCGACTCGCTTACCAGTGAGACGCTCCTTGCGGCGCGGGACGAGAGGGGTGACGACACAATACTGCTATTACTATGCATATCATACCTAACCACAAGCGAACAGACCTCGTCGTCTTCCACAACGCATATTGAAAGGACGTACGCAACCATGAGAGTATCCTTCTTCTACGAATTTATCAGTTGGGGGGGAGGCACCGATGTTGAGCGTCTGCATTAAATTTCACAAACGACTCAGGCTGAAAACTGATTGGATTCATGCCTGCCTTGTTCCAGCATCTTTAATCCGCGCAGTTGATGCTTTTGAAAGAGCTCATGTGTTTGATGGCTGCGATAGATTTGATAGTAGGAAACCAGGAAAATATTTCGAAAATATTTTCATGACATTCATTTATTCTATATTTGATGTTTGATAAGGTCGTGCATTTCTTAATCAGATGGAGTGCACAACGTATAGCTATAGCTGGAGCACTTGCTGAGTTTCAAAACGTGTCGGCAGCTGAAGTCAGCTTGCGGCCATGCAGCGCGTGTAGCAGTTGAGTTTAATTTAGGACTATATCTTCTCTGATATCGTGGTTCACCGCTGGGTCACTTGATAGAACATGAAATTCAATATGAACAAAGAATGGATTCATCAAATTGCAGCGAGCGGGCCGAGTGTGCGCATCGGTGTCCACCGACGCCTGCATTTGCATTTATGATCCATCAGTCCTGGACCGTACCCATCGCTCGTCTTCTTTCAGTCAGTCCAGTTCATGCTGCTGTTATATATGGTTGCGCGGGGTATCTGGGACGCGTTCTAAGCACAGATAAACCATTTTAGGGCTATGCTTATTTCTGCCACGAATCCGTCCCGTAAATAGCATGGTAACGTCACCCCCGACGAGGAAATAGCCCTGATATTTATTACAAGGCACCGTTAGTATCTACAGCAAAAGCACCAGAATGCCTAGGTGGGTATGCCCCTTTCTGCACTCGTTATTCAAAGGTCGGATATTCTCTTGAACGCACAATGTTTGTGAGGCTGCAGACATCATTTGTCATCGTTGCGAGCCGTTGAGAAACGTGCAGCTTACCTACATTGTTCAGACTGAGGTTTTTTGCAGCCTCTGCGGTGCTGGCCAGGAGCGTGCACAGTCGGCGCGGATGCCGCCAAAGCGCGGATGTTTCACGCGAGCTTGTGCAGGTGGACCACATCCCACAGATGAAATTCCAACACGCCGCAGCCCACCGGAGCCCGTGCTGCTGACAACATTTCAGTTCATAGTTGTATCGATGTCCAGTGAGAATGTCAGATTCATTATGCCAGACTGAGACAGGCATAACTTATATTCTGCTTTCCGGGTGGCTTGCGGAGGCTGACGTGCCGCCGGACCGCGTCGGTGGCTGCCTCTTCCCCGGCTACTCTGCCGGACCAGGTCGGTGGCTGCCACTTCCCCGGCTATTCTGCCGGACCACGTCGGTGGCTGCCGCTTCCCCGGCTATTCTGCCGGACCATGTCGGTGGCTGCTGCTTCCCCGGCTATTCTGCCGGACCACGTCGGTGGCTGCCGCTCCCCCAGCTACTCTGCCGTACCACGTCAGTGGCTGCCGTTTCCCCGGCTATTCTGCCGGACCATGTCGGTGGCTGCCGCTTCCTCGGCTACTCTGCCGGACCACGTCGGTGGCTGCCGCTTCCCCGGCTGCTCTGTCGGACCACGTCGGTGGCTGCCGCTTCCCCGGCTGCTTTGCCGACCGCAATGTATGGGCAGCCTTGAACCGGGCGGTGGGGTGCTGTGTCCTGACGTTGTCGCTGTGCCAGGGGCGCCTGGCGTGTCTTGTGAAAGCGGGGGTGGCGTGGTGTGGGCGGGCGGTCGACCGGTTCGTGCCCGCGGGCACCGCCGGGTCGAGATACCCAGCGAACGAGCAGCGAGCAAGGATCGTAGGTGGGGCGGTCATCGTGGGCGGCACGTTGCTGTAATATCTATGCATCGTAAGCAAGGATGTTATTGGCCAAGTGTGCACTACTGTTTGTATTAGTTTTTCAAACTTGCGTGCGAATTTTGTGAATCCGCAAATGTTGGCTGGACTGCTCATGAGTATTAAAGAGGTAGTAAAGAGTAAACGTTAAAGACGCGGATATTAAAAGTTCAAAATAAGCCGCCGATTCAATCTTATTTATGAGAGCCGAGGCATTGGCTCGCGCTGTCCTAGATGTGCAAAATCTGGAGGGTTTCCAGACGTTCTCTTAATATTCAGAAAAGCAAATTTGATCACAGGGAGTAAGCAAATGTTCCGTGATCCTACATTTAGCACAGAACCCAAGATTACGTGTAAATCTTCTTCTATGTCGTTAACGATTGATTAACAGGATGATATAAGCGAAGAGCGCATTGGTATGGGAGCCATAACGAAGACGCGGAAAGAGCGAAATTTTGGCCTGAAGGGTCAGATAATCCTATTCAATTGATGAATGTTCTTGAAATCTTCTTCTCTGGCGACAGCTATCCTGATTTCGGCGGAAACTACTCGCCTGATGGATTATGAATTAGCTTGTCTTGTTTCCTATTGAGAAAATGACCTCCGAAAGTAAGGCAGGACGCAGTGTGACAGAACATATGTGAAGGGAGAAGACAATGGAAAAGACATCGATTTTCCTGTAGTTCCTTACGTCACACTTGGGTAGAGCATGCTTTGGCTTCGGCACCATTCTGGACGTGCCGTACTGGAAGGTAGGTACGTATGGATGTTTCTAGATTCCAAGCACTGCCTCCAAAGTGCACTCATCAGATCCTTAATACACGCATCAAGGATTTCGGTGCCAAAGGCCGCTTAGTTGTGCTAGCCGTTCGTGTTTGTCCATGAGCTTCAAACCCTGCGTGAATTTTTTCTGCCGGTTCGATGCTACAGCTAGCGAGAACGTTGCGGCGCAAGTGGCCGGATATACCACATTTCAGTTTTTCGCTGGTGTATGAACAGCAGGGACTTCGCGGGCTTAATCTCTCGTAAACGTCTGCCTTGCATATGCCATAGGGTGTCACCTAAGAGTCCTGCTGTCGCTTCATTCGCCGCTGCAGCCGCGAGGTTCCTAACACAATAGTACCCCGACAAGTAGCTAGTGTTGGGAAAGAAATGTGATCCCCGGAGCACTGACGAGGCTTCGGCCTGGGGGGGGGGGGGGGGGCACCACATTGCGTGACCTGGGGCAGTCACGCTCTGGTCGTGCGGGCTCCTCCCAGGAAATCCAGCAGACGATCCGGCCGGGGCGATCCCGCGTAAGCCCGCGGGCTGGGTCTTCACCGGTAATCTCGCAGTCAGAGTGGTCTCGGGCGCCTGCGCCGAGACAATGATGCTAACAATGTGCGAGGGATGTCCGAGAACGATGGGGAAATGCCGTGCCCTTTGACCTTAAGGGGTCCGATCACGTCAAAATCAGGTTGAGGGAATAGCTGCCCTATTTGCAGCCTCGCCGCCGATTGGAGAAAGAAAACAACAGCGCTCATTGAGTAACAACTGGTGTTTAACCTACGGTCAATACTTGGTTGCGCGATATAACGATAATCCTTTCCCAAAGACGAATAAGGAGGTGCATTTGAGCTAAAAAAATGTACTACTTCATTCTACTTTAGGATACGTAAACTTGTAGAAATGAAAAGTCAGTTAAACGATTATCTGTATCATTTATGCAATTCTTTCTTCAATTTCTATTATTCAAAAACAGCCAGACAATTTTCGAGTAGTGTTATCTGTGAATCAGCGCAAATGCCACATCATACCATCTTTTTTCACTTATCTCTCAGAAAGGCCGATTCTCCGGTTCCATGCCCCAGCTTCATGGCTCACAAAGATGTCTAGCCATGGTTACCCAGCAATTCCGTTTTTCGTTGGCAAACTGGTTTTGCCATATGGCTGTATTTTGCTGCAGTGTTTGTTGCATATAGCCGCAATCCGTGCTGAAAACACCACCAGATGCATTAAAGTCACCGAGTCCGCACGAACCTCAATGGGCCCTGGTTGCCTGGTCATTTGTCATTTATTTTATCCTACTGAAATTCACACTTGTATGATTGAGCCTCAGGGGCTTGAACCGAACATCTATAGATGTTGGACATGCCGGCTATTCCCTTTTTAAGGGCTGTAGCTTTTTGCTTTCAAATCTCAACTATTGTTAAACGCTTGAACATTACATACTATATGCATGACGAACAAAGACTAATATGAGCCATACTGTACTTTTTATTTAAGTGGTGACCAAAGGCGAATGTGAAATAGTGACAACGAAAAACCAACAGATGCAAAAGCATAGTGCTGCATCACTTTTACCCATACTTTAGTGCACTGTTTTATTGGTTATCTGGTCTGCTTCACATTGAAATTGGGGGGCATTTCCGTATTTTAGCTTAACAATGCGGGCTCATATCTTTATGCGCGTGAACAAAGGGTATTACTGGTGGAAAATACTGCCATGCTTTCATGTACTGCCGTTTCAAAGCACTGCCATGCCGTTCTATAGGTTCCTACTACATGAAACCTCTTGGAAAAATACAATGTCGTAACAAGAGTTTCTTTACAGGGGCACATGCTTTTTAAAACACAATAATGATAATGCTGCCTCCGGCACACCGAGCACGCTCGGCCAGACCGGTATATTTTGTTTGGGAGCAAGACCGCAATCATATTCTGAAAGAAGCACATTTCATGAAATCTCGCGAGCATACACAAAAAGAAGTGACGCAACTTTGTCCAACGCTGCGTAAATGTGTGAAACTTAGCAAATGTGTGAAACTTAGTAAATGAAAAGTAAATGAAATGTGTGAAACTTAGTAAATGAAACTTAGTAAATGTGTGACATTAGCAAATGTGTGAAACTACATAAGGCGTTGCAAACATCTCCCCTTTTCTCCAATAACTTTTGTGCAGCAGCATAGCTGGGTTGTCGGTGTTAACACCACCAATTTAAGTGCGAATAAAAAGGCAACATTCATCTAAACAATTTACAGAATGAACAAAACGAACGTTGCTTTCAAAACTTATCATCAGGATTTTGCAAACATCACCATTTGGTGCATAATCCTCCGACAGGAAGGGCGGGCAACGCGGGGAACCGAACCCCGTACCTCTGGTTTCCCACACGCGCGGCTAAAAACACTTCACCGACACCCATAGCGATGCATCAACCACTACCTTTGTTGAATTTTTTGCGCCGCATTTTTTGACGCAGTCGTATGTATGGCGCTTGTAGTTGTCATATCGCATCACCAGTGCCACTTGCCATCACACCGTTAGGCAAATATGTATTTGCCTTTTTACCTGTACTTTAGCGCGCTACTGATCGGTCTCCAAGCCAATCGATTGATGAATGTCGCCTAGTTTGTTGGTTGTGGAGCCAGCGAGGTCGGAACTAGAGACGCAACTTTTTCCCAAATGTCAGACCGCAGCCCGGACCGCCTCGGCCAGCACAATGTGCATTTTTCCTTCGTAATTTTAAACTTGTACATGAAGTGTGCATCAAATGCCATGTCAGTGTCATCTAGCGTACAATATCATTCGGCTAACACCAGTGATGTTGCCTGGAAAGTAATGGTGGAAGTACCTGGACTATGTTATTTGTCTTGCACAAAGGTAGACCTTGAGCACTGTGATAGCTGTTCTAAACAACAAATCATGCGGAAGAGGGTGGAATTTAAAAGTGCAGTGTCACCAAAATGTACCAGAGAATTTCAGTCTTTTACACCATCCCAATAGACCACAAGGTAATGTCTTATAAACTTGCATGCATCATCCAATGGTTTTGTACTGACAAGAGTAAAAAGTGCTAGATGTTTCAGGTCATGGGAAGTCTATTATTACATCATGCATCGGCACAATCACCACTCCGATTCTTCACGATCACCCCAATGTTATAACACACATTCAAGAACCAGACCAGGTCCTTATATGGTGCTGCTGTATTTAAGTGAATACACCAAGTGACAGCACAAAATGAATGGCACATGGTAACTTTAAAATAATCCACATTTGCCTGTTACTATCATTCATCCTCTACATGTAGGGTCCTAAAAAGATATCACTGCGCCGTTTATGTGAAGCAGCGTGTAAGCAAAGACAGCAATAGCATTATGTCCACGCATATTTGCTACTCAAGTGACATCATTGCATTTACCAAACGCCACAAAACAGCAAGATGTTGTGCAGCGATGTAGGAAAATTTCAAAAGGATTTGTTTTATAACCATGGCTAAGAACCATTCCTGCATTTCACATGTCCTGATGACTGCAATTTTCTATCATTATCAAGTGTTTCACTGACGTTAAATGCCAAGCCACAATTTTTTACAAATGTCTGCATGCAGATACAGATATCATAAGAGACTGAAAAAGCTGTTGCACCAAGAAGCAACAAGCAATCAGAAACAAAATGAGCATAACAAAAACCTTCGTGAGACGAGTCGAAAACTAACAAAATCGCATTGACACGCGCCCAGGTGGCCGCCTAGATACCCTTCGCTCGGGTGAGGGTCAATTTGGCCTCGCTGAGATCTCAGGAACTAAGAAAACTAAAGACACCAAATTTACAGGGCATGTTGACCTGTATGTAAACTCACTCAGGTCAAAGTTTCAGGTCTCTAGGTCATGACCTTTTGGTCAAAAGGGTCAAACAAGATCAAGGTCCAGATTGGTCTCCAAGTGCCCCCAGAACCTAGATAACCGTTTCTAAGCAAAAGGTCACATTCTCATTTAAGGTCAGTGACCTTGTTTGACCTTTGAATGTCAAGGTGACCAAAATCATACAAAATTGGTTTGAGTTTTGCGTTTGACTAAGCGACAAAGATTACGCTAGGCAGTATGTTCCTAAAACAAAATGTTGACCTGGGTCATTTTAGGTCAATAACATATTCGGACCTCTAAGGAGTCCATGGAAGATGTATAATGCAGTTCCTGCTATCAATAAACTCCAAATGAGCACCAGAAACTATCCCATACAGCAAGCCCTAGAGTAACAAAACAGGTTTATTTTTACCTTGGGGTGACCTTCATACCTGACCTTAGGTCGATTTCATTTGCTCATTCAACTGTTGTGTTGTCTAAGAAAGCATCTCAGAGATGTACGGCTTCGTCTAACACTCAGTTGTTGGATCAGATTGAAGGATTCCCTGAAAATCGCCTTCGTTGAAACTGCGGTCTGGCTTTGACTTGCCTTAGATCAGCGACCTTACAGAGTATATCTAAATTGTTTATGCCAAACGATCTGCTATTCAATTGTATACAGATACGCAAAATTTGGCGCGGCTACGCCGCGCCGTTCGGAAACCATTCTGGAAAAACCTTCGGAGGGGGTCAATTTGACCCATCACCCGAGCGCGTGTTAAGACCAGTGTTTCACATTTGTTTGGGTTCTGAGCTGAAATAGCACCTCGATGCGTACATTTTTTGCGTGCTAAGAAATACGTTTCCGATGAGCGCTATGCCCTGTCCGGTTACTGTCGACCGACGTCAGAGGCAACAGGCTCCTGAAAGCCGGACCTTGCCAGCCTATGCGTGCAACGCAAGTCTTTTTGTATTGAACTAACCCGAAGTGGAGCAGAATCAGAAGTAGAACAAAAACTCCTGCATCATCGGTACCAACACCAGCGTACAGAAGAAAAACGTTTAGTATGCGTGCGCGCGTGTGTGGTAATGCTGCCGTGCGTAGCTGGCACGTTATGTATCTCGAACCATCTCGCAAAAGTGCACGCACCGGTTGTTGGATACGTATTCCGAGTATGCCTGTGTCACCTAACAGCCATTGAAGGTAAACTGTCTCTGCCCACCTCAGTTCATCAACAATTATTTTGTTATGAATGCTTTACCGATGGACTTCCATTACAGGCCTCTCATGTTTGACTAAACCGTTAGGCATCCATGTCCGATGGCTCTGGTACGGGTTTTCAGGAAATTACGGATATATGTGCAATTATGGCAAGACATTTGCGAACTTCTGTCAACACACTTCAACCACAAATTAGTACCCGTTGCGTCTCTGTTGAACATGAAGAGCTCCATCCACACTACCTTAGTAATTATCGGCACACAAATAATTTGTGTAAACTTTCCGGAAAGCATTCCACGGTTTAGAAAGAGTGCTGGAAAAATGCAAATGAGTGAGTAACCGATGAGTACAGCTGTTTAGAAATGGGCCGCAGGTGTGGGCGGGCACGGCAATTCCGGAAGTGGAATTCAGCATCCCGCAACTGAAAACAACGACGATTCCGTGAATCACGTTTTTAATCCTGAATCCAGATTTTCGGAACACGTGCGTTGATCCGCTACATGTTCTATACGCTACAGTCATATCTGAAGCGGGCCTCTAGCTCACCGTAATTTTAGGAGTCACACATGGAAGCATTATAAGCATCGAGCTAAGTGATCATCGGGGAACAGGAAGGTGCAGGCGAGCGGTGAGGCAAGAGTATCGAGCAAGTGATCATCGGAGAAGAGTAATGTACAGGTGAGAGGTAAGGCAAACTTTCGCCGAGCCGAGCTATTACAGCATCTGTTCCGCGCCTGCTCGAATTGGAGAATCAGGCTTCAGCCTTCCTTTAAAGACTTAGTCCAAACCTTTTAATTGGATAGATTGCTGGGATCAGTGCCAACGCTCAGCAGTGCTTGTTGCGTGAGCCCCGGCCCAACCATCGGATCGTGAAATTCCGGGCAAATGGCAGAATTTTGCAGCAAAGCTTAACATAGCTCGGTGCTGGACCCATTGTAATCCCGGACGTCACCTGACCTTTAGAGGCTATTTCTGTCCAATTTGTTTGAAATGAAGATAATGAAAGACAACATTACGAATATTTCGACGGTGGCATCCACCATGTGCCGCATCATGATCTCTCAGCTATCTGCGTCATGTATTTCAAAGCCACGCTGCACAAATCTATATCAAGATAGTATCTTCATCACTGCGCAGTTTAAACGTGTGGCAAACATCACACTATTACTGGTTGCAAATTGAATAAAAGTAATGCAACTAACTTAACTTGACATAACTTACGATGGTTTATAACGTGGTGTGATATTCTGTGTTTGGTTGAGACATATATATATATATATATATATATATATATATATATATATATATATATATATATATATATATATATATATATGCATATATATATTGAAAAGACATGCATGAAAGATAACTGCTTGCGAACATAAATATGTGGATTACAGTGGCTTATGCCAACAACGAATACCCAAAGCCAACTTGCATTTTAGCTTATAGAACGTGACGCTGTGTCAATCGTCACGCAACTCCCCATGGAACACAAACGACGGTAATGGTCATACCAATACCAGCACAGCACGGTAACATGGTTATACCAGTGCCCAGAGGTTACGACGCCCGCTGGGAACCACACTCGAACGTCCGATGTAAAAAGCCGAACGAGGTAAAAATGCATGAATGTTGATGATTTGGTGCGCGTCAAAAGCCAAGTGATACGCAAGAAAATTGGTGCAGACGACCGGTACTCCATATGATTAAGTTAGGGTTGCTGTAATTGTGCCATTGCTGATGTCTCGTCAAACTGTTGTATAGCTGTTTGGAGGCTGACGCTTTGCCTTTGCCTATTCACAACAGGCGTACCAATACCCAAAATTTTATAAGACCGCATTGCATGAACAGTTTTGTTCCAATCCCAGGCAATTCCAGGCCCGGGGGATCGAAAATGTGATGGTTATAGTTACTGTAATTGTGATCACGAATTTCCTAGATCTACACAGGGTATCAAATAGGGCATTTTGACTCAAAGGCGGTAAATGCGATCTCAGGTCACCGACTGTTTGCCTGGTTCGCATATAGCACGCTCAATGCTGGATCAAACGTTACATTTCTCAATTTCAGCGGCTTGTTGCAGGAAATGTTTAGCGCACAACATCACGTGATCTCAACTAGCACTCACAGGCAGTTAACCTCTCATCACATTTAAACATTAAATGCTGCTTACTTCGAAAGAGTGACGCCATTTGAGCTTAGAAGTTAATGGAGTGACGTTTGATAAAAACAGCGAGAAAGAAAACGGGCAAAAGACAAATAGACAGGCTCGGTGAATTATTGGTTGTCTGAGCGAGATGGTCCACCTGAAGAGCAATTCAGACCCCTCCTCTTGGACCAAATAGCACAAACTCACTCGCAAAGCAAAGAGCCTGAAAATCTGGGCTATGCCATTGGTGATAATCAAATCAAATGCATGAATGGTGCAGCTCAATTTGCACTGCTCTGTGCCGTTTTTTGTGATTCTATCAATTTTTTAGCAAACCTCATTGATTGTTGACATGCCGCGCGCATAAACAAGTGGTCAAGCGTTCAATCCCTCCCCGGGCAGAGACTTTTCTATCTACTGGTGTAGAATACAGACATTCTCGCAAGCAAATTATTCACGCTACCCGCATAAGGCATCATTCATCTCTTTGAAAGCTCTTTGAACAATTTGGAACGTCGCTCCCATCTAGAGTGGAGATGTGTGTTAACTGTGGAAATCCCCAGCCAGCTCGCTGGACACTCAGGCTGCAGCAGGGGCCATCGAGGCTGATAATGCGGGCTCGAGACTTTTGATGGATGGATGGAACGGCATAGGGTTACGTACACGGTGGATGAGGCACAGAAGGCTCCTGCACACGACACCCAGCAACGAAGGTATCGCATTTGCAGCTAAATGCAACTTTACTTAGCATATCCGCGTGAAGCTTTTTCTTCTCAAACAAGTCTGATGCGAGCTGTTCCCATGGGGAAACGCCTTGCTGAGCTAGGCTTTTTACGGAACATTGCAGTTTGAACAACCTAACAGCCTACAAACCATACCTGACGAATATGTATGCATTAGACATTCACCAGTCTGGTCGTCCCACGGCGACTTAAAACATAAAGACGCAGTAGATCTCTAAGTTCATAAATATCGTACAAGATGTAGGCATCGCAAGCGGTGAACAGCGCAAATAATAATGAAAAAGCATCGGGTGAAAAGCAATAAACCTTGATAAACCTTATTTACTGACATCAAACGTTCTGTGGTTACAAGTACGTATCTAAGTCTATGCGCCGGAGACCCAATAATATGATTAGGAGCCATAAGTCGGGAGCTTTAAGAGACCTTTTTTACATCAAGAGGCCCCTCGCTAGATCTCTTTATGAATTAGGCAGACTGTTCTCTGGATCAAGACGTTCTGTTTTCAGTTAAAGGAAAACAGGACGTCCTGTTTTCCGTTCCCTGCCCTGGCTTCGAAGGCCCCTTTATGAATCAGGGAGCACTTGTTCTGGATTATGAGATACCTCTCATAGAAGGCAGGCATACGGGGATAATGATTGGGCAATGTGTGGTAAGGACTGAAAGATTGGCAGGCCTCATCACCATTGAACGGAATGTTCCACCTCTAAATGGAGTTTTTAACTGAACTAGCAATCTTGAGGACGTTTTCATGCAGTTCACGGTCATGCCCTTTTTAAGATTAAAAGCCTTTTGATTCCTGAGTTACACGCCTGCAAAAGTAGCAAAAGGTGTATCGAGGGACTATTTCAAAGCCACCTCCGCATTCGTGATGTCATAGAAACGTCATACGATCGCCGTGATACTTCAGGCTGTTTCCTGCTCATATGGTCAAAAACGGCATGGCCGCTGATACATTCGCAAAAGCGATGATGAGGCACATATGATACAATCCGCGGAAGGTGATTGGTTGTCAGTTAGATTTCGCTGCTGAATGCGTGTCGCCAACGTAATCGTGAGCACTTTCGGGTTGTGCGGCACTCCTCGTCAACGGGGCGTTCTTCCTTATACGTAGGCTATTGGCCCAATTTTTAGAAAAAGAACGCCACTGTGTGCAAAAAAAATACGGCACCGAGAAAAGAATGACGCTCTCCCGAATGTTTTAAATCTTCTTATATTCACGTGTTCCTTACAGACAGCTAAAGACAGAAAAAGGAAAAGACAGAAAAAAAGACAGCTCAGCTCGGTAGGCGCCGTGTGCACGGGAGCAAAGCATCTTGCACGGGTGTATGAGTTGGCTAGGCATGATAAAATCAGGGAAATATTACATTAACTTTTTAATATACATATATATCTTGCCAAATATTCAATACATATTGCTCGGCAAATTTTAATCTTGAACAAGAAATTGTGTCCCCAAGTACAACCGCTCGAGCTGCATTCCCATGAACCCCCGTTGGGACTTTGTTTGGAAGGGAGCTCATAGTGAAATGCGGTGTTATGACCGGAAACTTGTGCGGAAAATGTAAGAAAACATGCAATTTGATAGTGCCGCGAACTGTGCTAGTGTCGAATCACACTTATCTTAAAAAAGAGGGTGAATCGGCCTTGAAATGTGTGTGATCACTGGTGGTGCGCGCCAGTGGCTTGTATTGACCTTGATGCGATTGGGAGTGTGCGTGCGAGGTTTGTACTTGTGAGTGAGAGCATGGTGTTTAGGTACATGAGTAAGAGCATTGTTTTGGTATATAATTCTACCGACTCCCAGTAAAATATGGTACATCGATACCTGCCTTTGCTTTTATGTTTGTGTTTAAACAGGACAAGGTAGTGACGCTTGCAAACTGAAAGAAACACCAGCACATATGTTGCAGGGGTGTACAAAGACAGTTTGCTGCTTCATTATGATCTTGCCAACATTTTGAGCCTATTGAAGCATACAACATGTAATTAATCCACTACATGTCGTTATATTACCAATTCACTTTGGCAGTAGGAGCTGGTCTGCACAGCTCATTTATGCACATGCTTAGTATAAGCTAGCATGATACATCTTTGCAAAATGGTAACTTCCCTTAAGAATTCTGAATTTTGTACGCAGGTAAGCATTGCTTGTCAGTCATCAACGTTATTGTCACTGCAACTTGTATGGGATGTTGGGTACGAAGAAAGGTGGAAAAGGATTGCTGTTCGTGTCTTGGATAGCACTTAATACTACTTTTATCATGAGCCTTGTGTACACTAAGGGTTTCATCACTTCCTTGCATTCCATCCATTTAACCACAGCTACATGCACTTGGCATGTCTCCAGCCTTGCGCAAGGTTAGCTGGTTTGCAGTGTCATATCACTGCATGTAATATTTTGTTGCTATTTTTTAGTGAAGCAGCCTGATGGCTGCAGCATGTTGCATGGCTGTGGAAGTGGTAGACATGTTTGCATCTCTCTCACCTATGTTTTGTGGTTTCTAAAACAGGCTGACCAAGTGACGCCACTTATTGGTTGTGTGTTTTGCTGAGAGTGATTTGCGTATTAATCATGTGCTTTCGGTGAGACATGTCAGAAGGGGGTCGATACAAGAGCGCACGCCTGCCTGATCTTTTCATGATGGAATTTATTATGGAAGCAGCATGGATTGTAGCACAAAAACCACATCATTGTTCAGAATGTCATGCCACAATACAGCACTGAATAGTGCCACAATGACGCTGTTGACCCGTGCCATAACACAATGCACCACGTTGGTTGACTACTCAATGCCAAACCTACGAGATAACAGGTTATAATTCATGGGTGACTGGTAACAAGTGATTTAACAACGCCAAATGACTATCACTAGCGAGGATGACGAATCGAAGGGTGTCGCACTGCAATGGTTACATCAGGATCAACTAGTAATTGCAGAACTAATCCTGAGCAAGAAAAACATTCTTGGTAGCTCAAACTAACCATCTTTACCGCAGCAATCAAATGCTTAGACAATCAATTCATACCAATGTTTAATATTTATTAATTTCTGTATGCAAAATTGTCTTTGCATTTCAAGTAATTTTCAAGCAATTGCTCTGCACATCACATAATATCAATGTCAAGACTACAGCACTGATTAATAATCTGCCATAAAACCTGACGATCGCTATATTGCATATATCAAACAGTGCACCAAAGCTTTTCTAACGGCCAGTTCCAAGACGTGGAAAGGTTTTGTCAGAATGTGGCGTCGTGGCATAGTTTTGTCGTCCCAAAGCTATTCCACGACGCCATCAAACGATGACGTAATGGTGCGTATTTTTAAAAAAATTGAAATTGTGCCATATACGGTCGTTTTTGAATCTTGAAAGCTTACCAGTAGTTACACGTAAGCTTTTCAAGTCATGCCTCATGCTTATCTCAATATCCTCAAATGTTGAACATTTCCTTCAAGGGCGCTCGCGATCGTGCTGCCTCTGGTCGGACCTGCAGCCATGACAGATAGTTTTTTTTTAATCTGCACTGCGATGTAAACGCTTCCCTCCACTCCCCAAGCCACCTAACCATTTACACAACGCGCCATATCAGCCATTCCACAGATGGTCGAATCGGAAACACTTGAGTTAGAATTCCTCGAAACACTAAACATCGACTCGGGATCGCCGGCTAGCGGATTCCGTGATGAGCTGACGGGTAACGGCCAATGCATGCTTATAACTGCTTTTGCTTTTGGCCATAGTGTGCAGACATATTTACACTTATCCCGTTTGACCAGGTCATTGTATAATTATACCACAGACAATGGCGTTTCAAAATTTCATGCTGAATTTCTTTTCTTCTAACAGGCTTTTGAAAATTTCCCACAACAAATATACCAGACAGTGCTGTGCCCACAGGGCCACTTGGGTGGCATCTCGCAACTCCGTCAAGTTTTTAGATGCTGGAAAATGGTAATGAGAGGGTGACAATCTTACCTTTTCCATAACAGTGCGTAATTTTCTCTCCTTTTCACGGTTTTTTACCAATTTTAAGACACATCCCCGTTACAGATAACTGTTTCGCAATGAGATAAATTTTACGCGTTTGTATCTTAATCACCTGTAATCATCTGCAATCGTGAGTGGATGGTCAACGGCTTGGAATGGCGTATCCCTCGTCCTCAGTTCGAGTCCGTACGCATGCATTTTTGACAGACTTCCATCGTCGCCAGGTTTATTAGACGGCTCGGTTAGCTGATCGATCGCAGGCTAGCCGGGAGCCAAGCTGGGGGAGGGCCATCCCCATACCTATTTTTCAAGATATCTGCAGGAGATGCCGATGTGATTTATTGTTAACTGCCAGTCGGTTTTATTCATTGTTATCAAATTTTCAGCTGTGACCCTGGCCGCGCGTGTCGAGCCGCACAGTTCTGCAGAACCAAATGCGCTATCGTAGCGGAATTTTCTGTATTTTACGGGACACTCCGGCATAGCTGGAAATCTTTAGATCGAGAACATACCAGATCACTGACTTCGACAGTTATTAGGGTGAGGTGTATTTCTCTTTATGGCACACTTAGCCGCTTATGCTATAAGGTATCACGTGCCTCTCACCCTGACGGGAAAGGCGGACACCGCGTGGAATCGAACCACGCACCTCCGGCTCCCTGACACGCAACTTCATCACTATATTACCGGTACCCGTACGCTGCTCTTAGCTTGAGTAGTCAGATCAGAATGTGGTTTGGTGCAGCATTTGCTATGAGTAATACGTTTGATGTCGTTTTCTTACCCGTAAATGTCACTTTTAGACCAAAAGGTCATCATACGCCACCGGCACAAGTCGAACTTAAACGCTCGTTTCTCGAGACACACGATGGAGAAGAATAATTTGCTGATGTGACGTTGTGTTGTAGCCGGCAGTATCACTCCCACCCGTGGCTTCTAAGATATGTCAACACGCCACCACCATGGGCCCTGATCTGCAATGATGTATGCCACGATCAAGCGCTTCCGTGTAGTGTTTTTATTCAACAAATGGTCGGGATGTTTGCAGCATTCCAGAGTTGAAGTACTTTGAGCGTAATGCGTGCGCATTCTATGAACATGAAGACCGGTTATGACGTCACCTCTGACTTCGGGCGTAAAAATGGTCGACGTAAAACGTGTTGAAAAAGACAAGCGCCATATTAAGGCTGCAAAAACAAATATAGCATAAAACATACTGTAAGCACGTAATACATCCATGAAGGAAGCGTGTGGCGCTCAAGATGTTAAAACCAGTATCCATGTCTTCCAGCGATTCCTAGCTGTGTGCAAGGGAAGGTGCTTTGATCAAAATTGGTCTGGCAACTGATGTCATTGAAGAAAAAAAACTGAATGCTAATACTAGTTCGTGTCTTCGCCCCTACGCTGTCGGATCAAACTCGTCAAGTTATCAGCTGCTGCGAGAATCTGTCCATTTTTGTAAGTCTCTCTGCACATTTGTGATGGTTTTATGGAGGATTCGTTGTGAACTTAAGTGCACGAATCTAAGCATCGCACAGAGTAGAAATTCTCTCTTCCCTGAGCACTGATGCAGGGATTTGATGAACCCCTGCCGTCGGGTCGTCAGGTGGCAGTGGTGACTCCATCCAGCGTCGTGGATAAGGTGTGGCAACGGGACAAAGTGTGACTAGATCCGTGGCAAATGCTGCCATGTGACGGCAGCCGGATTAGTAGCAGCTAGGCAAAGAAACTGACCAAAGCGAAATACACATATTTATAGTTCTCTTCTCCCGACCTTACTTTTGACATCTCTTGCACCCTTAACTAACGTTGGTTTCATGCATCAAAAGCATTTGGCCGTAAGTATCCATTAATACAAAACAGCAGTAATAGCATTATTCCTCGGAGAAAAACTAGGAGAAGGAGATATAGCTTGGTTGATATTTCAGCAACATGCCTCTATCTAAACAATACCAGAAGTGAATTTAAAACTGCCTGCCGATGATCTCACTCGATTTTTCAGTTTTTTTAACAGCAGGCCACAGCTTTTACGGGACACCAACATTCAGGGGTTAAAACAAAGACCGACTGCCAGCATTACCACGATGCAGTGCCTATCTAAGAATTGTAATACGCGAACATACGTGTACATGCAAACGAATTCAAGCAAATAGACATCACGCATCACGCTTCAATCACACATGCAAGAAGTTGAAATAAGCAAGCATCACACATCGCGCATCAATCATAAATGCAAGCGATTTCAATTGAACAGGCATCGCACATTACGTGTCAGGCATCAGCCACACATGTGAACGGTTTTAAGCTAGCACATATCACACATAAGGGCACATATCACGTTCCCATAATCGACCGTGATGAGCACGTTATGTTAAGATTTGGTCGCCGACTTTTTAAGAACAGATTCACTTATTTTCCTGTCTGGGTAGTCTTGTGCTCTGCAGATGACTGATCTCCAAATGGGGCATAGGGTCCATACCTCCCACGATTTCAGCTTGAACGTGTTTTGCCAAGAATAGTCACCGAATGAGACATTTCCTGTTCTGTTAAAAACAGGCAATACCCCTTTCGGTGGTACCCCTTTCCCAGTTTTTTTGGCAGACAGGGAAACCCCTTTTGGTGACCATTTTTTGGCAGAACACGCCAAGGCTGAAATCGCAGGAGGTATGAAACCCATGCCCGTTTTAAAGTTCAAAGTCATCAACAGAGCACAGAACCACCAAAAACAGGAAAATAAGTGAATTTATTCTTGTAAAAGTCGGCGACCAAATCTTAACATGCAGGGCTCATCATGGCTGATCATGCTAAAGAGATATGCGTCTTTATGTGTAATTTGTGGCAGCTTAAAATCGTTTACATGTGCATGCGATGACTGACGCGCGATGTGCGATGTCTGCTTAATTGAAATCGCTTGCATGTATAATTGATGCCCGGTGTGCGATGCCTGCTTACTTCAACTCGCTTGCATGTTTGAATCAAGCGTGATGCGTGATATCTACTTGCTTGAATTCGTTTGCATGTACACGTATGTTCGTGTATTCTAATTCTTAGATAGGCACTGTATCGTGGTAATGGCTGGCAATCGGTCTTTGTTTAATTCCCGGAATGTTGGTGCCCTGTAAAAACTGTGGCTCGCTGTTTCAAGACCAATATTGAGAAATGGAGTAGAATCATTGGCAGGCAATTTTGAGTTCACTTCAGCTATTGTTTAGATAAAGGCATGTCGCCGAAATGTAAACCCAACTATGTCTCTATTGTCCTGGTTTTTCTCAGAGGAATAAGGCTGTTCCTACCGTCTTATCAATGTAAATAATATTCCTCGCTAATGCACTGAAGAACTCACGAAAGTATCCACCATAAAAGCCCAAAACACGGACAATGTGGCACTAACATGCAGTGACCGAGCACGAGCGGGCTAAGAAGAGCTTGATTCTGCGATTCGCCTTCTTTTCGGAGAACAATCGCTTTGTAGATTACTACATATTATGATCACACTGCTGACGTGGCACTTGTTAAAAGCTCACTAGTGTAGGAAGCCAACCTCTTATTTAAAGAAACCTGCTCGTATTACGTAGTCAGGTAACAAACCGCACGTCTCTGTCATCTGCAACTCCACTTTTGCAGCGGCCGCAATTGAGGACGGAGCTTGCATGCTGCTAGTTCAGCCACAAATTTTTGTGTGACTGGAACGCTCAAGATCCGACGCTCAGACAGAACACGCGCCCGGGTGGCCGGTTGAACACCCTTCGCTCGGGTGGGGGGTCAGGTTGACCCCCTGGGATTTCAGGTCCTAGGAAAGCTAGAGACACTGAATTTACAAGGTGTCTCTTTACTTTACCTGGACTTAATAAGGCCAAAGTTTGAGTTTCTTAGGTCGTGACCTTTGGGTCAACCAGGGTTAAACAAGGTGAAGTTCCAGATTGGTTTTCAAAGGGCCCCTAGAACCTAGATAACTGTTCTAAGCAAAGGTTAACATGCTCAATTAATGTAAGTGACCTTGTCTGACCTTTTGAAGGTCATGGTAAACAAAATCACATAAGACTGCATTAAGTTTTGCACTTGAAGAATGGGCTAAGATAATGCTAGACGGTATGTTCCTGACAACAAAATGTTGACCTGAGTCATTTTAGATCAGTGACCTATTGTGACCTTTAAGAAGTTCATGGAAGGTGTTTAATGCCGTTTTTGTTATTAATAAATTTGAAACGGGCGCCAGAAGCAGCCTCTTACAGCAAGCACCAAAGAACAATAACACAGGTTGTTTTGGACGTTGGCCTGTTTTCCATACCTGACGACCTTACAAGGTGCATCTAAACTGTTGGTGCCAGACGACCCGCTATTCATTTGTCTTCAGCTCTGGAAAATTTGACGCTGCTGCGTCGCGCCGCTTGAAAACCATTCCGGAAAAACTTTCGGGGGTCAATTTGACCCCCACCCGTGCGCGTTTTAGGTAAAGACGTCCGGATCACAGTGTGTATCTGTAAAAGCACGCCTTGTTTCGGCGTACTGTTTCATTTTCCATGTTCGGGAATGTTACGATGCTCTTATCAGGTGCTAGCATTTGTTTGACGGAACATATTCTCAATACATAAGAATACGAGGGCTTATAAAGACATTAGGACATCAAGACATGAAAATACCCGGCCAGTTAAGAGCCACAAGGGCCCATCAAAGTTGGCTTACCTCAGTTCAGTACACATCCTCAAAGCTAATCACCTGACCTACATAAACCTAGCTGTAAATAATATCTTAAGACCGATAGGACCTGTAAGCTTTTGAATGTTGCTGGAGAGGGACTCCTAACAACTTCACCTGTCAAACTATTCCAATGGTTTACTACTCTTTGATTGAATGACACCTGGCTCTTCATTGTTCTGCTCCCACATTTTGTTAAATGAATCTGGTTTCCTCTACCTCGCGGCTTAATTTCTAGTACCGCATGTAGATCTACTTTGTTAATCCCTTCAAAATACTGAGTACCTCTGTAAGTCTGTGATACCCCTCTAAGTCTACGATATTTTAGTGAGTACAGATCAAAGACATTGAGCCAATCCTTATATTCAAAGTTACCAATTCCATTTTTTATCCTAGCTGCTTTTCGTTATACTCTCTCCAGCCTATCTACGTATTTTGAAGCGTAGGGACCAGGCCTGCGCACAGTACCCTAGGTGTGGTCTGACATAAACTAAGTACAACTTTTTGTCAGCATTCCTACTCTTGTAATGTAAGTTCCTGTTAACATGTCCCAGCATCAAAAGTGTCACGCTCCTTCCATCGCCTTACTGTTTTTCACCCTTTAAATTCTTAGAAATTATGACCCCTTAGTCCTTTTTTCCTTGATTTCTTCTAACTTCCGGCCTACAATTTTATAGCTAGTGCACCCACTGCTAAAGCTACCCAAGTCGACGATTTATATCGAGGATTTGGTGGAGGATTATGATTTCATCTATCCTCAGTGGTAAGTGGAACTAAATGGTCGAGAAACACTTAGGTAGCTGCTGTTCTGAAAGCATTATACCGTGCTGTTAGCCTGAATATATCGTTCTGGATGTCTTGGACCCGTTTTTGAATATGGATGCACGCAAGCACAGGGTGGCAATGTTTACATGCGTGGCCACTATTAGTGACCAAGAGACTCACGCAGACGAAACGGGGTGTTAGAATACACGGACAAATTGAAAAAAAGAATGAAATTCTTCGTCCCATAGCGTTTTGAACCAAAATCAAAAGCGTACTAGAAGGTCGAAATTGGATCAGAGACGCCAAAATAAAGACCGAAGTCAGCCCTTGACCGTTTCATCTAGACAAAGACAGCTATCGGAGCTGACAGAGCCCAGTTGTGAAGCCCCACCTCCATTCCCAACCGGCATCCCCGTAGTGCTGTGCGCTCGTTGCTCCACGCACCAAGAGCATAGCCCATACTTCAATGCGGCTTCGTTTGCTGCCCTGGGCTCCAGTGTCAGCATAGTGACATATGCTGTAGCATGCCGCCACCATGTGCCAAGCAGGATCAGGTCATGCGTTAGGAGAAGTGATACATCGCACATTTCTGAACGTCATCATCGTGGAATTCAGAAGATAATCTGCCCGCCATGCGCCATCTCGCGGTCAAACACGTTATGTGTAGTTCCAGGCTGCAACATTAGTCTACAGTTCCAAGCTCGCCTAATGCAGTCCTGCTGTTCCGAGTCCGTGCAGATTTTGGCATTTTGCCAGGTGGCGGCGGCCAAGAAAAGTGGGTAACCTGCCTGGCTCGCGCCAGTGCCCCACTGACCATAATCCGAGGGACTGGAGACGCCGCTCATCCCGGAGACGGACGCGCTCGCGGTAAACGGCCGGCCGCAGAGAGCTTGGAGTACATGGCGCGCGGCGAACAAAACCCCAATAATTTCAAATGATATCCCAGCCCATGTGTTGGTTGAGCCATGGCTTCTTTCGTCAAGCTGGGGGGGGGGGGGGGGGGGGAGGGGAAGCGATTACGAACAGAGCATCGCTTTGATTGAAATGCTAAAAACCAAATCGTCCATGCAGCGCAACAAAAAAGTACAGAGCGGGCAACGTTCTTATCTAAGAATGAAAAAGTAAATCCTCTTCACAGCGAAAAAAATAGCAATTCAATCAAAAACAATAACAAAACCAAAATAGGTAATGTTTCGCCGAGAAAATGAGCACCAGCTTATGCAAAGTGCCATCAGCTCCTGTGAATAGTGCTCACCCAATGTTGAAGTTAAGGATGAAACATGGAGTAGTACTTATGTTGCCGGCGACAGATTCAAGCACTGCTGTCGTTCATACGGAGTGCCACCAAGATGTGCCGGGGTTGATCATCCAGTTACCTTCTGCGTCACACTCCTAGACCTATCAGTTTTGAATCGAAGTTGTGCTAGATTGCATTCAATTTAAAGGTTAGGCCTCATGTAACCGATCATATCTTTTTTAAGGATTGATCAAAGGTGAGCGGCCAATGAATGCTATTCTTCATAGACTGTAACGCACTCTCTCGACTATCTCGATATAGGCTACGTCTGGGACGAGCCTATGCCATTTCCTCGCCCCAGCCGTGACTGGTGCTGTCTTGAGGCCGGGGCAGTCGGATCATTGCCCAGTCATACAACTAATGGGAGGGCGCTATGCTGTGACGTCAGGTCGTGCCTCCGTTAGCCTTCTGGTCAATCCCACCAATATATTATCTACGACCGATGGAAAACGCCTGTGTTTGCTGGCTGATCTTGAACACGCCTTTTCAAAGTCCCAACATTTCTTGTGTTAACTTTTAAACTCACCGCAGTCGAGCCGAAACTTTGACCACTATCGCCTAACAATCGGAAGGGCGAGCGGCTTAACGCCGACGGTGGGACGCGCGACCAGAACATGAACCGGACTCGGGCGCCCGGATCCGGTGATCCGCCCACATGGCGGCGTGATGCTGAGTGACATGAAAAGGGCACCTTATCTAGATAGTCAATCTCGTCTCAAGTGATGACATCTATCGGTTAACCTTTTATGTCACTCATCTCGGTCTATGACGTCACCCAGTCTTTTGACATCGTTGTTCGGTATCGCTGCGTCTCCCAACCTCCTGGGGCGTAACGTCAAACACGGTTCTACCATGACGTCACGTATCGTGCATTCCTGCCCTTTCGTCCGGCGTGAACCAGTCGCGCCATTGCCATTTGGGTGATTGTTTGAGCCCAGGCTCAAGATGGTGGACACCATGCTCGTGCTCAAACGGTTTTGCTTCAGCCTAAGCGATCTGCACTCTCGTTTCTTTATTTTTAGGAGGAATCATATTAAGGAAATTCGACTTAAATCGCCAACCGCATTCGCGTCCAGATGACACTACTGAGAGTGTTTTCCCTGCAGAGAGGGAGAAGCATTATAGGTGGCGCTGTTGTTGCCGCGCAAGCGTGGAGTTAACAATGAATTTGACAAAAAGGCTCTGAAGTGTTTTAGTACAGCTGGAAGATCTGACAGTAAATGTAATCATACCAACACCAGCGGTTGATACCATAGTCCGGTGTGGATGCACGTCTAAACCACCTTTATGGGACCGCGGAAAAGGCATGCGACAGCGTCATGATGTTCGTCAGATTTCATGATACATTCATTGCTCACGTTTGCCGCTCAAGTTTCGTACAAATCCAACCGGTCAATAACCGGTGACCGCCCGAGACGGAAGCACCTCTCTGATTTCTCGAAATTGTGGCTCTGCAGATATTGCAGATCGACGCCCGCATGGTTTCATGCACACCAATATAACTGAAATGTTAAACAACAATGTGACGTGCAGCACAGACCATACACAGATAGCGAGATGTACGTATGCCGTTTTGTGGCATGTGAAGGGAAACCTTCATCTGGTGCGCGGCGGAAGCGGCGAAGTCGGCGCAAGGGGCGAGGAACAGCGGAAAAAGAAACGTTTTTACGACAGCAGTGTTGGGCTGGGAAAAACGGCGAGGGAGCGCGTAGCTTGGAGGGCAGGCTACCGAGCTGTGCACGGTATTGACGGCCAGGAGGATTGATGTGCTGCGTGGCTCAAATACATAGCATTTTTAAGATCCGCTAGCTGCTTCTTACGTGACATCAGCGGACGGAGGGATGCAGAGTTATGGGTTAATTTAATCTCTAGTTATTACTTCTCGGAATGGACGCTGCCTGTTGGCCAGCTTTTTAAATGCTTAATAAACCACGGGATTGATAACCTCGTATATTACTTAATGGCCATCCGCCCGGCCACACTTCTACACCCATGCGTTGGTGTTGGCAATTTAAATATATATATATATATATATATATATATATATATATATATATATATATATATTTACACTCAGAATGTTTACAGCGAACGCATACATTTCCAAGAGCTGCATGACAACCTGGCGGGGCTATAATGATTATTAAATAAACAACGTGGGCACAAACTCATGCCAGGCTACACACAAGCAATAGTTATATGTATAGCTCATTTCCAAGGCAAAGATGACGCGAAATGCTGATTATCGCTGTCAAAAAACCGACACTAGTTGTAGCGAGACCTGTAGCCGACAATGACGCGCTCATACTGGGGCTCGTAAGCAGTACGGACCTCCTCCTCCTCCTCCTCCTCTACAGCAGGAGCCTCGTAGGTCTCCTCGTCATCGTCGCCATCGGACACCTCGGGGGTCGGATACTCGGTGGGCGCGGGGGTGGGCAGGTGGTCTCCCTGCGGCTGGAAGCCGCCCTCGCCGGCCGAGTACAGCACGGTGTAGGTGACGCCGTCGGGGGCCACGTAGCTGAACTGGCCGCTCATGCTGTAGCTGTCATCATCCTCCGTCTGGCCAGACTCCGACACCGAGATGCCGTTTTCGGTCTCGAAACTGAAATAGTTTTGGAGGTGCTCTTAGCCTAGATGCATGGCGTTTGAAACTGACAATGGCTCTGAGAGCTCGCCTCGCGTTTAAAATCTGACACGCAAATACCAGTGAGCCGCAAACGCATCCGCTCTTGAGAGGAAATGTAACATGTGTCGTCATATGTGTTCGCTTATGTATGCCACTGTGCCGCTTTGGATAATTATATTTCACAAAGAGGAGTGAGATTTTATTGGGACTCTTCGTGAGGTTGTTGAATATTAGGTGAGAGGTATGTCAAAATGTGTGACGTCATGTGCCACTGCCCATCCATCTACTACCTGCCGGCTGCCACTTAATGTAAATATTTGAACAATGCTTGCCAGCCCTTGTACATTGTGAATCCAAAGGGAACCTACACCTTGTGCACTTACGACTGCTGATAGGAGTGATCGTCGTGGTGGTCGATGTTCTGTCTGAGGATCTCGATGATGTCACGCTCGTAGGAGAGGTCAGACGGAGCAGCGACAGCCACGGCCAGGACGGCGGCGAAAATAAACTGCAATACAAGACCGGTATGTTGCATAGCCTATAGCCATTGCATAGCCTATAACGCGCATGATGCATAGGACAAGTTAAACATAACATCTTGACCACGCAGGTAAGTTGCCGGGCTCTCTATATGTGCTCATGGAGCGATCATAAAACCTAAAACATGGAAATGATTGCGTTACAAAGGGGTATCGTATAAACTCACTAGATATAAACCGATACGCAAAACCAATTTCAAGATAGGAGAACATCTAGCTTGACATCTTTTGGCTCCAAATCGACCATAAAAACACTGGTACGAGACAAAGTTGCAGCCATATACCACAAACCATGAATAGGCTAGCAAATATACGTCAAATTAGAGGTGGTAAGTGACAACAGTAGCAGTAAATCGGGTGGAAGGACCGGCGCGCTGCTGACTCACCAGCTTCATGCCTGTGCTTCCGTTGGTGCTCGGATGCTGGCCGGTAGTGGTCTGATGCCTTTCTGGCGGCGGCGTTACCTTTTATACTTGTCCTCGGTGTCAGGATCAGGGGGAGGGGGCATGAGCACTTTCATGGACGTTGGAGGCCGGGGACAGTGCGGCAGAGTATAACCAGGTCAGGCGGGCGGGCAGGCGCACTGTATCTATGTCTGAACTGAGCGTCCTGGTGCGAGGCGTTTTGTCATCGTAGCATCCTTGGACTGCCCGCCTCCTAAGACAGCTGCTTTTTTACTACAATTGGTTCGCGCCCGAAGATAGAGAAAGCCTGGGAGGAGTGGACGTAACGGGTGGACGTTTGATCAACTTCTGTTGAACAAGGAGACTGGCTTTATACGTGGGATCAACCACAGTACGTTCATGTGGCTGAAGTCCAGATGTGATTTCTACTACCAAATGAAACTTTGTCGAAGCACGCTAATCTTGTAGGGTGATTTACTGGCAGGCAGGGGCTGCGCCACCAATTTTTGATTGGGTGACGAGATCGAAAGGTCATCACGACACTTGGATACAACAAAGCGAGTGGAAATTGAAGCGTTTAATAACAAGCATTTTCCTAGAAGATCATTGATAAGCAAGTTTGTGATGTGCCTTGCGTAATACCACCCTGAGGCATTGGGTGCGGAAACCAAGAGGCTCGAGACCCATACAATTTCCGAGAATTCAATATTCGCCTTGTGGGTGGTAACTAGATCGGCATAATCGAAATGCCTATTTCCCTCTCTGCTGCCAATGTGGGAGGATGTAACTTACTTACAGCGGCCGAGCCATTTTTTCATAGCATCGTGGCTGCTTTTCAGCGCAATGCATGCTATCATCTAAACCGAGTTGGCCATGGAAGCGTATATAGTTGTATGTTCATTGGCAAAATCGTCGCAGTGTGCACTTGCGTGAACATTTCCCTAGGAGCTATTGCTTTCCTGCTAGATTTAAAACGTTTTTGGCTGCTTATCGAAACCAATTAACAGAGAGTTCATTTGACTTCTTGAGACAGGGACAATAAACGTACCGCAGCGAAACACTGTTTGTGCATCACAGAGCTTACGTGTTCCATACAAGTCTACACTACTACCGCATATGGTAGAGTTCTAAACGAAGCTAAACGTTCTTTGATAGAACCATTGTTTGCGAATTAAATCAATTATCCGCACCGCGAAGCGAAATTTCGGACGCTGTTGCGCACTGAACTCTCGGTTATGCTTTGGCTGAACCGGCGATTTCGGCCACTGTCGCGCACTGAACCCTCGGTTATGCTGTGGCTGAACCGGCGATTTCGGTCACTGTCGCGCACTGAATCCTCGGTTATGCTGTGGCTGAACCGCCGGAGAGCGTTATGAGAAGGCGCACAGTCTGGACGACTTCACCGGTCGGTTTCTGTGCGTTGAGTTCCACACTGAAGAAAACGGCCAGGGGGAGACGGCCTATTAAACACATTGGCAAATGTTAAGGGGACGGTGTTCCCTTGCCTCTCTGGTGGCGGCGACCCTGGACACCTCTGTAGGGTTGGTGTGTGCAGCTTTTGCGCACCAGGAATGAGAACGTCAGGAGGTTGAAAAGAAAGTGAAACAGGTGGAAGGGGAATCTCATCGACTTCCTAGCAATCCATGTCATCGAAAAAGGTCAATCAGGTTGAGAGTCCGTAACAGTGCAGATAAATGTGCTAAGGAAAACCCTTGTTCTTAATTGCTCAATAGCACACAGTCCATGCCAATTTCCGCCTTATGTAATTATGCTTAATCTATTCCCTTTGTGGCATTAACCAGAAACCTAGTTTTTAAGAAGATGGTGGTAACAAAGCTGGTAAAACCGATGCGACAGAGTAGGAATTACATGTAATATTTGCCTCCAACGTTGTCATGCTAGAACTTGGCAACAGTCGGCGCGTTGGCCTTAAATATGAAAGAATTGGTAGCTTTCCACGCGCATTTCATGAACACTCATCGCTCGCTCGCCTTCTCACCGGCGTCTTTAGAACATAAATAGGCTGCGTTTATTACGAGGATTGCATATGCCAACCGTGCATCAATATTAAAGAGGACAAAGCACACGCTCAATCTGGCACACATATCCATTTTATGCGCTTATTTCCCTGCATGACTTAGATATAATCTTTTATATTAGGCAAAACCCTCTTTTAAACCAACAAACGGCTTGAGTATGTGCTCCAGTGGGATGGCCTTAGGTCGGAGGTAGTGACCGCGCTGAAGGTCAGGTCACGTTAGAAGGCACGCCAGGCAGCTCGCAGTTGCCGCGAGAAAGATCACGTGACTTTAAAACGCGTCGCAAGAGTGTGACATTGACCCGGGATTTCACGATCATGTGGTTGGCTCAGGCTCTAAAACTAGAATACAACTAGAACTGGGTTCTAGTTCTGGTCATGAAATGCGCCTGGACTTTAAGGCCAATGCGCCCTTTGTTGCCAACTTCTTTACTCAAGGTCCAGTTCTGTTTTATGGAAATCTTAAAAGCCGTGTGCTCATCCAGATAATTCTTTGACCAATATCTTGATAAAACCAAGGTGTTAATAAGCCGTGTATTATGGGTTCTGCCCAATATGTATCCAATACCATAATGCCGGCGTGACGCAATCTCCTGAAAAGCTGGGCACAGAAGCAGTTTGGTCTCTTGACCAATGGTTAGATTTCGGCTGACCCCGTGCTGCTGGTGGAGCCGCCTCTGCCATTGGATAAGCGACCCTGCATTACATAACCTATTCTTCGTTACACTTCCCTTATCGTCTGACCTGGCCTGAGATGACCAAATTTGTCATTGAGACTTTAACTTTGCATATCTTAAGAAAAAAACAGTTATTCAATGTCTACATGCCACCTCGGTGCATTCGGTTCTTACTTATTCTGGCTCATATGTGATCACTTCAAGTTCGTAAAGCGGTTTTAGAATGTATTAGAGCGTCTGACCCGTGAAAGCCTGACGTACCATCCTTTGAACTTGGAAGCCAGCCCACTCGATCAATCGGGGTGAAATGTAACAGTTTTGCGAGGCAAACAGCTTCGGCGGTAGTCTCCAGCCATGGGCAGATATTTGTCAGAATTGTATATTCTACACATGAAAGCACTGCATAACAAAGGAGCGAGACAATCATAACTACCAAATAATTTCGGTACAAACATATATAAGACGACACAGAGGAGATTTTGTTACGTAAAACGGTTTCCAACACAGAGATGACGCGAAATACTGATTACCGCCGTCATGAAGGCGACCCTAGTTGTAGCGAGACCTGTAGCCGACAATGACGTGCTCATACTGGGGCTCGAAAGCAGCACAGACCTCCTCCTCCTCCTCTACAGCAGGAGCCTCGTAGGTCTCCTCGTCATCGTCGCCATCGGACACCTCGGGGGTCGGATACTCGGTGGGCGCGGGGGTGGGCAGGTGGTCTCCCTGCGGCTGGAAGCCGCCCTCGCCGGCCGAGTACAGCACGGTGTAGGTGACGCCGTCGGGGGCCACGTAGCTGAACTGGCCGCTCATGCTGTAGCTGTCGTCATCCTCCGTCTGGCCAGACTCCGACACTGAGATGCCGTTTTCGGTCTCGATACTGGAAAAAGTTTTGAAGGTCCTGTTGTAACGAATCTGTATGCCGTCTGAAGATACAACACGCTTGAAAACATGCAATGCTCTTGAAAACTTACCACACCAATGTCCGTGATCCTCCACGTGCTTGCACTCTTGAGCAAGATATTTAAAGCGCGTAACGTGCTTTCGCCAATGCATGTTACTGTATTATTGCGCATGATCATATCTTTCATCGATGACTTTACCCGACCGTCCTGTTCGTGCAGGTGGTTGAGTGTCGGGTGCTAGTACATAAGCGTGTACGCTATCACGCACCGTATTCCATTCATCCGTTTCCTTCCATTCACGTCAGTACCAGGTTTGAGCGTTTTTGGACACTGCGAGTACCCGTGAGTGCACGCATGACTGCGCATGGAATCTTGAAATATATTTAAGCTATGTTAGCTTACGGCTGCTGATAGGAGTGACCGTCGTGGTGGTCGATGTTCTGTCTGAGGATCTCGATGATGTCACGCTCGTAGGAGAGGTCAGACGGAGCAGCGACAGCCACGGCCAGGACGGCGGCGAAAATGAACTGCAATACAATATACGGGTGTTGTATCAACCATAACACACCAACTACCTAGGCTACGTTTGACACCCATGTTCGGCACCTTTAAACTGACATGCTGCCTGCCGGTGCTTTCTAACCAAAATAAAACAAGCTGACATGGAAAGACTCAGTTGAAATAGAGCGCGTACAAAATATTTACTCATAAGACGGAAAGGGTTTCAGCTCCTGGTTTTTCCGCACGATGTGCTCCGAGTTCTTATGCTGAGTTATTGACGCTTCAATATATCAAAGAGGTTCTGGCTAAGCCATATTATAGTGTAAACATTGGCTATATTGACCGGACTCGACGCGTGGACATACGCCTGAATTGATACATCAAGCATTGTCAACATACGAAAATGTTCGCGCTACTCGGCATAAAAGCTCTGAACTCATAGGAGCAAAATCTCTAGGTCGTAACGAGCGTTTAAGCAGTGATGGGAGACCAACTTCGACATTCACCACGACACACGTTAGCTTTAAGTGGCATTAAAACAACGCTAAAAATTAAAGTTCCACCAATAGGACCTCCACTACAAATCGGACTGCAAGCATGTGAAACTCTGGAACATTGAAGGCAACGGCAGTCAATTTGGTGACAGAGTTGTATCCTCGCTGACTCATCAGCTTCATGTCTGCTGTGAAAACTCTGGAACACTGAAGACAACGGCAGTCAGTTTGGTGACAGAGTTGTATCCTCGCTGACTCATCAGCTTCATGTCTGCTGTGAAAACTCTGGAACATTGAAGACAATGGCAGTCAGTTTGGTGACAGAGTTGCATCCTCGCTGACTCATCAGCTTCATGTCTGCTGTGAAAACTCTGGAACATTGAAAACAACGGCGGTCAGTTTGGTGCCAGAGTTGCATCCTCGCTGACTCATCAGCTTCATGTCTGCTTATTCTATGTTTGGTTATGACGTGCTGGCTGGTTGCGGTGCGACGTCTTGCCCGGTGAGCGCAATACGTTTTATACCTGACTTCGGAGTCAGGATTAGGGGCATGAGCACTTTCAAGGACACTGGGGCCGGGGACGGCACGGGAGAGTAGCACTAGGTCAGGCGGGTGACTGTACTGTACGGGTCGCACTGTACCCATGTCTGAGCCAGGCGTCCTGGTGCGGGGTGCTTTTGGTCGTGGTGCCCCGGATTTACTATCGTAGACCATCAATTCATTTTTAAAGCTTGGTTTCACGCCCAAAGACTGAGAGAAAACTGGGGAGCGTGGACGAATGGTGGACGGCTGGTCAACTGCTCTTGAACAATAGGAACGGATCGATGAATGCGATCAACATTATTACGCTCATTGTAGCCGAAACGGGGTTGCAAACGTTATTCGTGGTTAAAATTCGCCAAGGTACTTTGATTCTCGACATTGCATGGGGTACATTGGGCAAGCATATTTGTTGCGTGATGTGCTGGCAGACGATATTCATTTTTGACTAAGTTAGACTACGCAATTTTTCTGCTGACTGATGCTCCCAGACAAGTTGCGATATTTAAATGCTACGAAGAAAACGTCGGCCACATGGGCGCTGACTGGAAAGAATAAGTCAAAATGGCTGTCGGTCTCGCCAATGCCGGAACTCTTTCATTGTCCCTACCGTGTGCGAGTCCTGGAGTTGGCGCTTTGCATAACCCCATTGCAGGGTCGCAGCCAGAGGGTTGCCAAGGGGGGAAAGGGTCGACAAAGGACCCCATGATAGCAAAAGGCCCCCCAAATATCCCCTCATATGGCTTATATATATATATATGCTTATATATATATATATATATATATATATATATATATATATATATATTACACATTTGTATCTTGTAAAACAGGAGTACAAGCCAGACGCCAGCGTCAGATCAGTTTTACCTTAAGTTTACAATAAATGACAAAATCATGCGTGAAATGACCGCATGAGCATGAAATAACCTGCCGGCGCTAGCCATTTCACAATAACTCAGTGACTCTTTTAAACGGATATGAATTGTAAATTGTGTTAATTTTTATCTGGGTTGTGCAGAGATAGCAAGGATTCCGGAAATGTAGGTTGAAGATTAAAATGCGTCAACAATTCCTTTTAACACGACCATGCCATGTTTGTCTGGGTATGTTCAACATCCAACCGGCATAGATTAGTGGTACAAATTGTGTAACGCTGTCTTCAGCTTACGCGCTCGGATTCTTAAAGATTAAAACCTGACGCCAGACGTTGCAGTCTCCCTATGCCGCCCAGCCTTTGAAAATTTCGTTTAAACGCTTATGGACACCAAAGTGTACATTTAGAGATATTCAGGGCACATTCCACGTGTGCGGTTTTTAGGCTAGTGGCAATACCGTATTGTTCTTTACAGCACAGTGAAGTGGTGCTGGAATCTGGTGGTGAAACTGCAAGAATAAGTTAAAACCTGTATTTTCCGTGCTGCAGTAGCTGTTAATCTGTCCAAGAAGACAACTTCAAAGTTGTAAAAAAAGATTGGCCCAGTGTTTTTCTTGAGCTGCACGAATTAATTTTGACATTCAGAAACATTATTTTACGATTGCACTCGGCGCCAACCCTCCGGCGTCACTTGCAGTGGCTAACGCCATTTAATTTGGTAATACTGCGACCCAAGCCATCGCTATCCTTGTTCCGCGAGATTATGGGAGGGTTATTAGGTCTTCGTGACGCACTCAGCTGCTGGGGCTATATGGTGCAGCCAACCTCTCAACCTGACAGGAAGGGCGGGTGCCGCCTGCGATCGAACCCCGCACCTGTGGTTTCCCAGACGTGTAGTGGTTAACGCAGGTGCGTTGACCACTACACTGGTGGCACCCGGCGCGAAGGCCAAACCTTTTGATGGTATTTGTTCCACTTGTCAATTCTGCGAAATAATAAACATCGTCAAGGAAACATTGGATGGCCTTGTGCGGTTTGTACGTCACTCATCTCGGCTTATGAGGTCACCCAGTCTTCGATATCGTATCGCTGTGTCCCCAACTTCCTGGAGCGTGACGTCAAATGCCGTTCTACTATGACGTCACGTATCGTGCATTCCTGCGCCGGTGCCCGGCGTGAACCAGTCGCACCATTGTCCTTTGCGTGATGGTTCGAGCCCAGGCTCAAGATGGTGGACACCGCGCTCGTGTGCAACTGGCTTCGCTTCAGCCTAAGAGATCTGCACTCTCGCTTCCTTATTTTTAAGAGGAATCGTAGTAAGGAAATTCGAATTGAAATCGCCTACCGCATTAGCGTCCAGATGACCTGTGTCCTAGAATTGCCGCCTTTGGGTGCAAAGCAACACCTTATGAGGAGGAATTTGTCACTTTTTCCTCATATTGTATGTGAATTTTTCACTTTTGCCTGACGTTGTCTAATCGCACATGCTAAGTACCTATTTCCCTTTCTGAGGTTTTCAGATGTCATCCAAAACCGAGCTCACTTGAAACCACCAAGCATAAACGATGCTCCACAGAACCTGGACACCTGTGGCTATGTCTTGCCTCACCTACATCTGAATCATGTTTATGTATGCACAGAGGCAAGGGGCGCCCGGTACCTCCAAGCCCAAGAACCCCAGCGACTCCAGCCGCTTGCACGCATTAAGTTTGGTTTGTTTACAAAATGCATCACAATCTGCAGCTTTGCGCCAAATGCAAGGTTTTCAGGCATCTCCTATTTCTTTTGGTCTCACCACCACACCACGAAAGCAGAGCCTGGTGCAAACACCAGCAAGGCCTGGTAGATAATTTTACTCCACCTACTTCTTTTTTCCCGAGGAAACTTGGCCACTAAGTTGCATCACTCCCGAAATGCATGGGAGAAAAGTTCAAGAAATGCCTTTTAAGTTAAACTTACAAGATGAAATCACCATTTGAGCACTTGAATTAGCAGATTTTAAGCCAAATCAGCTGATTACAAAATTTTGCGGGAAAAGTACCAGTCTTTATATTTATTTAGCTACTTTTGTTTTTCTTCGTATCACAGCAGTGTGATACCACTTAATTTTTTCTTCCTTTTCGATCATGTCTAGGGGTACCATCTGCTGCTTAAAATGCTGACCAATTTCTCTGCAAGATGCTCCAACTGAAAACTTGTACGTGTTTGATACATAGATTGGATTCATTCGTTAGCCACCCAAACATCTTTGATATGCACCCAAGCGTGAACAATTCACAGGGAATGAAGCAGACAATTTGAAACACGGAGCATATTTTTACCGCCATTTTTGCCCTCTTAAATTTTCGGTTATGCCCTCGTTTTCTTGGTTCATGGCGGTGCTCAATAGTGATAAATCCAGGCCTTTCGTGCGTCTGACTCACCAGGATACCTGGCAAGGCTATTAAGACAAGGCAAGGCTGCTGTACAGAGCCTTTGGACAGACCTGACGCAGCTAATACAGAAGTGTTTGATTGCGAAATTCTGCCCTCTTGAGATGTTCATCGTGCACACCTCTTACTTGTTTCGCATTTTAATCTCGAAGTTTGGTGGTCGTAATTGAAATTTATGTTTTGGGGGGTGAGTCGGATGACTGTCTGCCAGCAGACCATGCAAAAGGTGCTGAATTTTTGTTTTTGGGGAGCAGGAAGAAGCCAGCAAGTCTCCTGTGGACCAAGTAATTGCTTACCTTACCGGCTTTCAACACATGATTGTTAACCAGAGTTAGCCGTTTTCTGTTTTAATGCATCGAGTTCTGCCATAAGACAAACTATGATGCCACAAACTTATTTTGTTCCATATTCTTGGTTCTTTGCCCCAAATTTCTTAAAGTGGTCCCTCATGGCTGCTTTAACCAGATGTTTTCTATAGTTGTCATGGTTTGCTGACCGGCAAATGACTGTACTGTATATATACACTATGTTTTTTAGCACAGGGATACTCTAAGCTGCATAGCTATTATAACATGAGTTAAATATTGATATGCAACAAATAGTCAGACCACCCCATTTAAAATGTAAAGCCAAGATCTCAAACTTTGTCATTAAATATGAAAAAATAAGCCCAAATGGATGCATTCGCCGTAGCTGAAAAGGCAAGCAGCAATACTGGTATGGTCATCTAAAAGTTATGTTATTTTTGGAGAAGAGAGATTGTTTTGTGGAGCATACCCATTATTTCCCCCAGACATAGGTTAGCCATGACAATCAAAACAAGTTGTTCAAAGTGATTTAAAGTGTTTTGATTTGTGTGTTGTCAGCTCTGTCTGATGTCAACAAGCATACACAAATGAACTGAATAAAAATGCAAGTTGAAACCATCTGAAAACTAGCTTTAAATATTTTTATCACAAGTGCTGCTGTCAACAGATAGGTGAGTTGAGATGATGTTCATCATATGGGCTACTCTAAGTTAGGTTAAGTTGGTCAAGTGCATGGCAAGTGGCAGTAGGAATTGTGCAAGAATCAGTAACTCACATCTGCTGCTGTGATACAAACAGGTTATACAGGATGAGATGACGTAAGGCTTCTTTA
This sequence comes from Pollicipes pollicipes, assembly GCF_011947565.3. Taxonomy (NCBI): domain Eukaryota; kingdom Metazoa; phylum Arthropoda; class Thecostraca; order Pollicipedomorpha; family Pollicipedidae; genus Pollicipes; species Pollicipes pollicipes. Next base: position 36,726,372 of record NW_023596461.1, on the reverse strand, counting down.
GGTTAGGCATAGGCTACTTTCGTGATAATAAGCCTTGGTATTTTGTAAGAAACAGTGACAAAATGTTTGTTTTCCCTGAACCCACCTTAACAGAAGCCAGATGTATGTCTGTTGTGTGATGTGCTGATGTGTAGGAGTCCAAGGTTTTTTTGTTTGAGTGTTTTATGCTTTTTGCATTTTCTGTTGTTATCTTGTTATTGAATTTCTTTGCTTTGTTTTGTGTTAAAAGTGCTGTGGAAGGAATTAAGAAGAGCAGCACCAAATTGTTGGTGTTAATAATTTGTTATGCCCATAATACGGTCATGAAATTACTATGTTTTAACACGCGCCCGGCTGGCCGGGTAAATACCCTTTGCTCGGGTGGGGCGGTCAGTTTACCCCCCCCCCCCCCTCTGAGATCTGGTGAACTAAGAAAACTAGAGACACCAAATGTACAGGGTGTCTTGACCTATACGTGAACTCACTTAGGTTAGGGTTTCAGCTACCTAGGTCATGACCTTCAGGTCGAATAAGGTCAAACAAAGTCAAATTTCAGGTTGGTCTCCAAAGCGCTTCCAGGACCTAGGCAACTGCCTCTAAGCAAGAGGTCACAGCCCATTTGAGGTCATTGACCTTGTTTGACCCCTTGAAGGTCATGGTGACCAGAGTCATGCAAGACTGCTCTGCATTTTGCATTTGAATAAGCGACAAAGATTGCGCTAGGCAGTATGTTCCTAAAACAAAACGTTCAGCTCTGGTCATCTTAGGTCAGTGGCCTGTTCTGACCTCTAAGGAGTCAATTGAATATGTATAATGCGGTTCCTGCTGTCAATAAACTCGAAATGAGCACCAGAAACTATTCCATACAGCAAGCCCTAGAGTAATAAATCAGGTTGGTTTTGGCCTTGGTCTGACCATCCTACCTGAACTTAGGTCAACGTAATTTGCTCATTCAATATTTGCTAGAAACTGCCTTCGCGGAAACCATGGGCTAACTTTGACCCGTCAGCGGTCAGCGACTTTACAAGGTACATCTAAAATTTGTATGTCAAAGGATCCGCTACGCCATTGTCTACAGCTATGCACAATTTGGCGCAACTACGCTGCGCCGCTCAGAAACCATTCGGGAAAAGCCCTGGGGGGGGGGAGATCAATTTGCCCCCACACCCACCACCCGAGCGCGTGTTAATGTAGCTTGTTTCACTTTCGTGGCCTAAGATGTTAAAAAATGACAGGGTTTTGTCAGGTTTCTGATATTACGTCCATGCCAACTTGAAATAGATGTCTTTGTTTGCTGAAGCATCAGTCACGAGCTCACAAGCTCCATCTTTTGTGAATGGATTTTTTCACTCCCGCACGGTCTTTTTGTGATAAAATTTTTCACTCCCACCCTAGTTCAAAGCGATTCTAGCTCCCTGCAGGTGACCCTACTGTGCCTGTTTTCACTGGAGAGAGAGAGAGAGAGAGAGAGAGAGAGAGAGAGAGAAGAGAGAGAGAGAGAGAGAGAGAGAGAGAGAGAGAGAAAGAGAGAGAGAGAGAGAGAGAGAGAGAGAGAGAGAGAGAGAGAGAGAGAGAGAGAGAGAGAGAGAGAGAGAGAGAGAGAGGAGAGAGAGAGAGAGAGAGGAGAGAGAGAGAGAGAGAGAGAGAGAGAGAGAGAGAGAGAAGAGAGGAGAGAGAGAGAGAGAGAGAGAGAGAGAGAAGGAGAGAGAGAGAGAGAGAGAGAGAGAGAGAGAAGAGAGAGAGAGTAGAGAGAGAGAGAGAGAGTAGAGAGAGGATAGAGGAGAGAGAGAGGAGAGAGAAGAGAGAGAGGATAGATAGAGAGAGAGAGAGAGAGAGAGAGAGAGAGAAGAGAGAGAGAGAGAGAGAGAGAGAGAGAGAGAGAGAGAGAGAGAGAGAGAGGAGAGAGAGGAGAGAGAGAAGAGAGAGAGAGATAGAGAGAGAGAGAGAGAGAGAGAGAGAGAGAGAGAGAGAGAGAGAGAGAGGATAGAGAGAGAGAGAGAGAGGGAGAGAGAGAGAGAGAGAGGAGAGAGAGAGAGAGAGAGAGAGAGAGAGAGAGAGAGGAGAGAGAGAGAGGAGAGAGGAGAAGAGAGAGAGAGAGAGGAGATAGAAGAGAGAGAGAGAGAGAGAGAGAGAGAGAGAGAGAGAGAGAGAGAAGAGAGGAGAGAGAGAGAGAGAGAGGAGAGAGAGAGAGAGAGAGATAGAGAGAGAGGAGAGAGAGAGATGAGAGAGAGAGAGAGAGAGAGAGAGAGAGATGAGAGAGAGAGAGAGAGGAGAGGAGAGAGAGAGAGGAGAGAGAGAGAGAGAGAGAGAGGAGTATTACAGGTGGCGCTGTTGTTGCCGCGCAAACGTGAAGTTAGCAATGAACTTCCATAAAGGCTCTAAAATGTTTTACTACAGCTGAATGTTCTGGCAGTAGAGGTGATCGTACCAACGCTTTTGATCCATGCAGATGATGCTTGATTGTGGTTTATACCATGTGCCGGTGAGGATGCTCTTCCAAACCACATTTATGGGACCGCAGAAAATGGCATACGACAGCGCCATGATATTTGCCACATCTCGTGAAACATTTGTCACCCGCGTTTGCTCCTCAAGTTTCGTACAAATCCATCTGGTCGATAAACGGTTACGGCCCGAGACGGAAGCACCTCCGTGAATTTCTCGAAATTCGTGGCTCTGCGGATATTATAGATCGACGTCCGCATGGTTTCATGTACACTAATGTAACTGAAATGTTAAACAACAATGTGACGTGCAGCACAGACCATACACAGATAGCGAGATGTACGTATGCCGTTTTGTGGCATGTGAAGGGAAACCTTCATCTGGTGCGCGGCGGAAGCGGCGAAGTGGGTGCAGGGGGCGAGGGACAGGAAAAGGAAAAATTGAGATAGGAGGAGTCGAAGAGCCACTCACGAAATCACAGGTGTTCTCGCTCTGCGGCCGCCTGGTCGGGCACCTTTCAGTGTTAGGTTGGCCAGCCGCCTCGTTTGTGAAGCGGCTCGTGCATGAGGCGACATCGTCGTTGGACGAAGAAATCACAGACGCGCGCGTGCGCCAGGCGGTGCAGGAGACCCTTCGGCGGGTCGACGAGGCGGACCCAGCTCGCGATTGCTGGGACGTGAGCGGGAGGGAGGCGTGCGTTTGGGTGGATGCCAGTTAGGTGGCAGTGGGTGCAGGCGTCGAGATCGGAGGGGAAATGGTAGAGGACGCCTCCTGGCCCCGCCGAGATGAATGGGTCCATATTAACATGACAGAGCTGGATGCTGCCCTGAAAGCGGGGAACATGGCCATCCGGTGGAGAGTGACGAAAGTCAGGCTCGTGACGGACCCCCGGACTGTGTGCCACTGGATAACGAATCATCTCAGCGGCAAGGCACGCGTGCGCTCGAAAGCTGCGTTGTAAATGCTTATCAGGCGGAGACTAGGTACGCTCAAATCCCTGGCGGAGGAATGCAGCCTACAAGTGAGCGTACAGGCCGTCCCGTCCGCAGCCAACAAAGCGGACGCACTCACGAAAGCATCGGCAAAGTGGCTGAAGACGCACGCGCCGGCCAGCGCCAAAGGTCCCTCGGTCGCAGGCGCTGCCGCCGAGGCCGGCATGGCCAGCGCGGAGAGAGTGTCGGCTGGCGGCGGCGGTGACGACGCCGGCTCCGGTGTTGGCGCTGCCGCGGCCGCTACGGGAACCGCAGGTGGCGTTACCGGCGTTCCGGCGACCGCCGCTGCGGGCGACGTAGTCGTCGGCGACGACGGGTCAGCCGGGGTCAGCGACGAGAAGATTTGCGAAGTTCACGAGGCCGCTGGGCATCCGGGTGTGCGGCGCACTCTGTACTTTTGTCGCCGAGCCGGACTGAGTGCGACGAAGCGAGTGGTACGCGATCTAGCGCGGGTCTGTCAGCAGTGTCAATCCGTCGACCCCGCCCCCGTGCGGTGGGAGCGGGGCGAGCTGGCAGTGAGTGACAACTAGCGGCTACTAAGCATGGATGTAACTTACGTCGGCGCCGCGCACTATCTTACGATCGTCGATTGCGGCCCGTCAAGGTTCGCTGTGTGGCGACGTCTGAGGAGGCAGGACAGCGCCAGCATCATCGAACAGCTGGAGCAGGTGTTCCGTGAGAGAGGAGCACCGACGGAACTGTTGACCGATAACGCGACAGTTTTCCGCAGCCAGGCTTTTGGAAACTTTGCGGAGCGGTAAGGCGGCGTGATGCGGTTCCGAAGTGCGCATCAGCCATCCGGGAACGACGTAGTGAAGCGCTGTCACTGTACGGTGAAGCAGATGGTGGCCCGCACCAGCTGCCCCGTGCTGGACGCCGTGTACTGGCAAAACGTCGCGCCTAAGGACGACGTGAGCGCCGGTACGGCGCCGGCGAACGTTCTCTACGCGTATGAGGTGAGAGTCCGCGGCATTGACAAGAATGAGCACGATCCCGGGGCTGTGACATGTCGATTCAGTGCCGGCGATCAGATGTCGATTTGCGACCCAAGTCGCAGATGCGACGTCCCTAGCGCGGCTGGAACCGTGACTCACGTGGTGTCGCCTCAAGCCGTAGAAATAGACAGGGTGCCACGTCACGTGCGTGACTTGCGAGCAGGCGGCGCCCCGACGCGTGTAACGCCAGCTGAGGAGACCGGACCGAGTACTCAGGTAGGCGATGAAGACGCCAACGACTGTTGCTGCTGGCTGGTACGGCGGGGAGACGACGGCCAAGTCGAAGCGCCGCCGGGTGCAGCGGACAGAGCAGTCCGCGACGAGACGCAGGAGGAGGCAGCAGGCGGTCTCCCCGAGGAAGAAGAGGGGATCTCCAGGGGAGAGGAAAGGGCACTCCCGCCGGAGAGCCCAGGAGGAGTCGCCGGATGGTCAGACCACGCGTCTGCGACTTGTGCGACGAGCGTTGATCCACTCTGCGGCGTTCTCACAGGATCTGGGGGGAGTGTGAGCTGTTGATTGAGTTTGTGATCGGGGATCAGGAGAGAGCATCAAGGGAAACCTTCATCTGGTGCGCGGTGGAAGCGGCGAAGTGGGCGCAAGGGGCGATGAACAGCGGAAAAGGAACGTTTTTACGAGAGCAGTGTTGGGCTGGGAAAAAAGGCGAGGGGGCGCGTAGCTTGGAGGGCAGGGTGCCGAGGTGTTGTACGCTGTTGGAGGCTAGCAGGAATGACGTGCTGCGTGGCTCAAATACATAGCATTTTTTAGATCCGCTAGCTGCTTTTTACATGACATCAGCGGACGGAGGGATGCCGAGTTATGTCGTCAATTTAATCTCTACTTTTTACTTCTCGGAGTGGACGCTGCCAGTTGGCAAGTTTTTGCATGCTTAATAAGCCACGGGATTGATACTTCGTGTATAACTCAAGGGCTATTCGCCTGGCCATACTTCTACACCCATGCGTTGGTCTTGGTAATTTCTATATATTTTTACAATCAGCACGTTTACAGCAAACGTATACATTGTCAAGAACCGCATGACGACGTGGCGGGGCTATAATGATTATTAAATAAACAACGTGGGCACAAACTCATGCCAGGCTACACACAAGCAATAGTTATATGTATAGCTCATTTCCAAGGCAAAGATGACGCGAAATGCTGATTATCGCTGTCATAAAACCGACACTAGTTGTAGCGAGGCCTGTAACCGACAATGACGCGCTCATACTGGGGCTCGTAAGCAGTACGGACCTCCTCCTCTTCCTCCTCCTCTACAGCAGGAGCCTCGTAGGTCTCCTCGTCATCGTCGTCATCGGACACCTCAGGGGTCGGGTACTCGGTGGGCACGGGGGTGGGCAGGTGGTCTCCCTGCGGCTGGAAGCCGCCCTCGCCGGCCGAGTACAGCACGGTGTAGGTGACGCCGTCGGGGGCCACGTAGCTGAACTGGCCGCTCATGCTGTAGCTGTCATCATCCTCCGTCTGGCCAGACTCCGACACCGAGATGCCGTTTTCGGTCTCGAAACTGAAATAGTTTTGGCGGTGCTCTTAGCCTAGATGCATGGCGTTTGAATCTGACAATGGCTCTGAGAGCTCGCCTCGCGTTTAAAATCTGACATGCAAATACCAGTGAGCCGCAAAGGCATCCGCTCTTGAGAGGAGACATAAAATGCGTCGTCATATGTGTTCGTTTATGCGTGCCACTGTGTCGCTTTAAATAATTATATTTCACAAAGAGGAGTGAGATTTTATTGGGACTCTTCGTGAGGTTATTGAATATTAGGTGGAAAGTATGTCAAAATGTGCGGCGCCATGTGCCACTGCTCATCCATCTCCTACCTGCCGGCTGCCACTTAATGTAAATATTTGAACGATGTTTGACAGATCGTGTGCGCTGTAAATCCAAAGGGAACCTACACCTTGTGCACTTACGACTGCTGATAGGAGTGATCGTCGTGGTGGTCGATGTTCTGTCTGAGGATCTCGATGATGTCACGCTCGTAGGAGAGGTCAGACGGAGCAGCGACAGCCACGGCCAGGACGGCGGCGAAAATAAACTGCAATGCAATACCGGTATGTTGCATAGCCTATAACACGCATGATGCATAGGACAAGTTAAACATAACATCTTGACCACACAGACAAGTTGCCGGGCTCCCTATATGTGCTCATGGAGCGAACATAAAACTTAAAACATGGAAATGAATGCTTTAAAAAGTGGCATCGTGTAAACTTAATAAATGAAACGGATACGCAAAACCAATTTCAAGATAGGAAAAACATCTAGCTTGACATCTTTTGGCTCCAAATCGACCATAAAAACACTGGTACGAGTGAAAGTTGCAGCCATATACCACAAACCATGAATAGGCTAGCAAATATACGTCAAATTAGAGGTGATGAGTGACAACAGTAGCAGTAAATCGGGTGGAAGGACCGGCGCGCTGCTGACTCACCAGCTTCATGCCTGTGCTTCCGTTGGTGCTCGGATGCTGGCCGGTAGTGGTCTGATGCCTTTCTGGCGGCGGCGTTACCTTTTATACTTGTCCTCGGTGTCAGGATCAGGGGGAGGGAGCATGAGCACTTTCATGGACGTTGGAGGCCGGGGACAGTGCGGCAGAGTATAACCAGGTCAGGCGGGCGGGCAGGCGCACTGTATCTATGTCTGAACTGAGCGTCCTGGTGCGAGGCGTTTTGTCATCGTAGCATCCTTGGACTGCCCGCCTCCTAAGACAGCTGCTTTTTTACTACAATTGGTTTGCCGCCCGAAGACAGAGAAACTTGGGAGGAGTGGGCGGCTGGGTGGACATTTGATCAACTTCCGTTGAACAAGGAGACTGGCTTTATACGTGGGATCAACCACAATCCGTCCATGTGGCTGAATTCCAGATGTGACTTCTACTACCAGAAGAAACTTTGCGCGAAGCATGTTAATCTTGTCCATTGCGTGTGACACCTTGAGCAAGCATAATTTTTAGGGTGATTTACTGGCAGGGGCTGCGCCACCAATTTTCGATTGGGTGACGAGATCGAAAAGTCGTCACAACACTTGGAAACAACAAAGCGGGTGAAATTAATGCGTCAAATAACTGGCATTTTCCTAGAAGATCATTGATAAGCAAGTTTGTGATATGGCTTGCGTAATACCACCCTGAGGTGTAGGGTGCGGAAACCGAGGGGTTCGAGACCCATGTAATTTACCAGGAATTCAACATCCGCCTTGTGGGTGGTAACTAGTTCGTCATAATCGAAATGGCTATTCCCCTCTCCGCTCCCAACTTGAAAGGACGTAACCTACTCAAAGCTGCCGAGCCATTCTTTCATAGCGTCGTAGCTTCTTTTCAGCGCATTGCATGCTATCATCCAAAGCCAGCTGCCTATAGAGGCGTATATAGTGGTATGTTCAGTGGCAAAACCTTCGCGGTGTGCATTTGCGTGCACATTTCCCTAGAAGCTATTGCTTTCCTGCCAGATTTAAAACGTTTTTGGCTGCTTATCGAAACCTATTAACAGAGAGTGCATTTGACTACTTAAGACAGGGACAATAACGTACCGCAGCGAAACACTGTTTGTGGATCACAGAGCTCACGTGTTCCTTACATGTCTACACCACTACCGTATATGGCAGTGCTCTAAACGTAGGTAAACGTTTTTTATAGAGCTATTGTTTGCGAATTAAATCAATTATCCTCGCCGCGAAGCGAATTTCGGACGCTGTCGCGCACTGAACCCTTGGTTATGCTGTGGCTGAACCGGGGATTTCGGCCACTGTCGCGCACTGAACCCTTGGTTATGCCGTGGCTGAACCGAGGATTTCGGCCACTGTCGCGCACTGAACCCTTGGTTATGCTGTGGCTGAACCGAGGATTTCGGCCACTGTCGCGCACTGAACCCTTGGTTATGCTGTGGCTGAACCGAGGATTTCGGCCACTGTCGCGCACTGAACCCTTGGTTATGCCCTGGCTGAACCGGCGATTTCGTCCACTGTCGCGCACTGAACCCTCGGTTGTGCTGTGGCTGAACCGGTGGACAGCTTCATGAGAAGGCGCACTGTCTTGACGACTTCACCGGTCGGTTCCTGTGCGTTGAGTTTCATACTGAAGAGAATGACCAGGGGGAGCAGACCTATTTACCACCTCGGCAAATGTCAAGGGGACGGTGTTCCCTTGCCTCTCCGGTGGCGCTGACCCTGGACACCTCTGTAGGGTTGGTGTGCGCAACTCTTGCGTCACCAGGAATGAGATCGTCAGGAAGTTGAAAAGAAAGTGAAACGGGTGGAAGGGGAATCTCATCAACCCCCTAGCAATCCATGTCATCGACAAGGACAATCAGGTTGAGAGTCCGTAACATTTCAGGTAAATGTGCTAAAGAAAGCCCTTTGTTTTCAATTGCTCAATAGCATGCAGACCATACAAACTTCCGCCTTGTGCAATTATGCTTAATCGTTTTTCCTATGTGGCACTCACCAGAAACCTTGTTTTTTCAGAAGATGGTGGTGACAAGGCTGGTAAATCCAATGCGACAGAGTAGCAATAACATTTAATATTTGGCTCAAACGTTGTCATGCTAGAACTTTGCAAGAGTCGGCGAGTTGGCCTTAAAGATGAAAGAATTGGTAGCTTTCCACGCGCATTTCATGAACACTCATCGCTCGCTCGCCTCCTCATCGGCATCTTCAAAACAGAAATAGGCAGCGTTTAATACAAGGATTGCACGCTTAGGGTGACGCTGGCTATTCGTTCCGGCCGGCTGTTATTCGGTGCTGTTGATAATGTCGTGATGTGCCGTAGTATTCCTCAAGCTGTAGCTGAGAATATGAAATTGACATGGGTTTTCCGGTAAAGCAGGTGCGGTTTTTTATCATCGGTACTATAATGGGACGACAAAATGCTGCACAGCTTGACTCAAGGGCGCCACGTTACTAACATCGCGGATGCACACAAACTAAAAAAAAAACTACAGCTGACAATCTTTGATGCCAGTCTGGTAACATTTGCAATTCCATATGTAAACAGGGCGCATATATTTTTCAATGTACAAGTCTATTATCAGCGCTTTTCGGCGGCACTATGCTGTTTTCTTGCGCTCGTCAGCACCATCGTCAGGACAGGCACCGTTCGCTTTTTTACAAGCGAGTTGAAAGTAACGGGGTGGCAGTTTGAACAATTGCATCACTTGCAGTGTGATACACGCCCACTCTAAAGCGAAAGTGTGCCTCAAAAAGGCACGCTGGTAAATTGCGGAGGAAATCCAAGCCACAGAGTTTCGTTTCGTTTATTTGCTGGATATAAGGCTTGAGTGTCGCAAGCTTTCGTAGCATTTATTGCAAGACCATTTTACACTGCGGCGGGAACGTCACAGGGCGCACAAGTCAGGCAAGGAAAGCAAAGAATTAGTTATTGCTTAAAAGTGGCGCTATTTTTAGGCATTACTTCATAGTAGCTTTGCTATCCTGGTAGTGACCAGGGTCTACTGAAATTTCTCGTGTGGCCCGTGGTGAGTGGAATTATAGTGAGAAAACCGGTACTGATCTCTAGCGCATCTGATGTCACAAGTGAAATGTACGGAGAAAGGACGTTTTTTGATTTTTTAATTCCGAGATTTTTTTTAAAATGTGATCAGCAAAAAGGCGCATAAGAGACAGAATGAATCGGCCAACACGCCCATGTGGTTTTAAACGCTAAACCACGCGTAGTTTTTACGGTAGCGGCTTGTATTTGGCGCCGACTTTTTAAACTGGGCCCGTTGCAAATTGTATTGCAATTTGCAGCGCAACAGTGCATGCACGAACTCGAAATTTGACTGAAAGTAAAACCGCGCCAATTGTGAATGTCACGACACAAAATTTAAGCCTCTACCTGCTATGCGTGCTAAGATATAACGATAAACGTAAAAAGTCGTCAAAAACAGTCGATTTCATCTTTTCAACATTTGTGCACGTGCCAGGTCTCACGTGGCGCAAATAACAAACATCAGTCCAATGGCTCATTCCATTGTCTAACTCACTGTGCAAGTGTTATGTCGCTGAGGCCCTTTGTTTTCCCGATGGGTCTCCGGGAAGCGAAGCGTGTCGGGCCGTCGGCGGAAATCGGTGGCCATGCCCTTTTAAGGCCAAAGCTCTCTGGCTACTGAGTTATACGCCCGCAAAAGTGCGAAAGTTTATTGGGAGATTGCTTCAAAGTCACCTTGGCATTGATGTCATAGAAACGTCATAGGATTGTCGTTATATTACGGGCTGTTTTCTGCTTATGGTCAAACCGGCTTGGCCGCTGATCCATTCGCAAGAGCAGTCATGCGGCACGTATGATACAATTCGCAGAAGGTCACTGGCTGTTAGTAAAGATTTTGCTGCTGAATTCGTGTCGCGAACGTGGGCGTGAGCTCTTTCGGGTTGTGCCGCACTCGTCGCCATCCGGGCATTTTGCCTTACTTCTAGACCACAGGTCTCATAGGTCAATGTTTTATAAGGGGAACGTCACTGTCTGCAAAAAAGTACAGTACCAAAAAATGAACAGCATTCTCCCGAATGTTAGAGGGAATAAGGCGCGACGGCAAATATGACTTTTTTCTCCTACTGGCGTTTTTTCTTTTACTGACGTATTTCTTACAGACAGCTTGGTTGGTGCCTTGCGTACTGGAGCAAAGAACCTTGCACGGGTTTATGGGTTAGCCAGGCAATCAGGCAAGTATTGCAGTAATTTTGAATATATACTTAACTTGATATCTAACGCACATTGTAGAGCAACTTAGGACATCTAGGACAAAATAGTGATGTCGGCAAATTGAAGGAAACACTAGCACCCATGTTGCCGTGGTGTTCAAAGGTAATTTGTTATTTCATCATGATCTTGCCAACATTTTAAACTCGTTGAGATATTGCAGCATGTAATTAATCCATTGCATGTCATTACTTCAGAAGTTTATTTAGGCAGTGGTGACAGGTCAGCACAGCTTGTTAATGCACATCCTTGGTAAAACTCGCATAATAAAACTTTGCAAAATTGTCCTCCACTCAGAGATCCTGAAAATATAGTGCTGTATTATCATGGGTGCACACACTATTCTCTTAACAAACTTTGTATGCGGGCAAGCATTGCTTGTGATCCATTGTCACAGTCAATGTAACTTATGTGAGGTGCCGGATACTGAGAAGGGTGGAGAAATGTTGCTGTTGGTTCCTTGGATAACACTTAATAATATTTTTGTCATGAGCATTGTGAACACCGGCAGCTCCAGCACTGCCTTGCATTTCGCCTATCTTACCAGAACTTCATGCACTTATCGCATTGTTGATGTTCAGCAGGTTTGCAGCATCATTTTACAACATGTTGTATTTTTTTTGTTATGCACCTTTTATTACTTGTGTGGACAATATTTTTCAGGGAGCCAGCCGGATGGCTGCAGCATGTTGCATGGCCGTGGAAGCAGACGAGGTGTTCGCGTCTTTGTCATCGATGTTTTGTGGATTCCCAAAACAGGTTGAGCAAGTGATGTCACTTAATGGTTGTGTGCTTTGCTGAAAGTGATTTGTATGTTGTGTCATGTGCTTTTGGTCACTTAGATGTCAGATGCGGAGTTAATGCAAGGATGCATGCTTGACCCATCTTTTCATGATGTAATTTGTCATGAAAACAGCAGGGATTGCAGTACAAAAACCGTAACATCGTTCATTATGCCATGCCACAGTGCAGCACTGAGGTAGCGCCACGATGACACTGATGGCCTGTGCCATTACGCAAGGTACCACATTGGTTGACTACTCTGTGTCAAGCCTATGAGATAACAGCTTATAATTTATGAATGACTGGTAGCAGCTGATTTAACTACGCCAAAGGACCACCACCAGCGAGAATGCTGCTGCGCCACAATGGTTATATCATGGTTAACTAGTAACTGCATAAATAATCCTAGGCAAGAAAAACATTCCTGGTAGTTCCACCTTACCATCTTGATAATATAAATAGTAATGCTTTGACAACCAATTCGTAGCAATGTTACAGAACTACTAATGTGTACATGTAACTGCATTTCCACTCACAGATAATAAAGAAACTTCTTTGCACATCACGTGATATCAATGTCAGGATTACATCACTGCAGGCAAGCACAAGTCGACAATTCATCATTGACATCCTCAAAAGTCTTCAGGAGGTGTCGGTAACAGATTCATGACGTTATATGACAGTGTTCACAGCATATCGTGCTCTGACCTTAATAATCTACCCAAAAAGCTGGCGGTTGCTACGTTGCGCATGTTAAACAGCCAATCATATCTTCTCTTCGACCAGGACCGAAACGAAAAAATCCACAAACAAGTCAACCATAAATCCGCTACTCAACACAGCCCCCGCCACGGGAGCAGCCGGTTGCTGTCAGCTTTCGTGCGTTTCGAGGCATTCGTTAGGTCTGGCTGCCAGATGCTGCCAAGCATGGCTGTCGTCACAAAACAAATTCATGACGCCATCAAACAGTGACGTAATGGGTCGTATCTTACAAACGTTGAAATTTGCTACCTAGGGTGGTTTTTGAACCTTCCAAGCTTACCAATGGTCAGAGGTAAGCTTTTCTCCTCATATCTGATGTTTACCTCAATATCTTCAAAAGAGAAGCATTCTCTTTCAGAAATATAGTAGATGTTGTATGTGAAGGAAAAAGTGCGTTTATTGACGTTTACATCGCTTGAAGCAAGCCGGTAACTCTGAGAAAGTTCAAGACAATGTACAATGTCAAACAATTGAAGATAGTCATCGCCAAGGACGTTTTTTAAAGAAAACTCGACATTGCGCTTACGACAAAAGGTCTGCATTTTGTGCGTTGCTGTTGATATTTGGTGCACTCAATTATATGTTTAACCAAAAGTGGATAATCGCACGGCTGACACTGAGGACGTTGGTGACTTAAGTATGTATGTAAATAACTATGTGTGAGTGAAGTGTGTCCAATTCGTAGACAGGCCAGCACCTTTTTCTCCGGACAGTCTTTACAAGATGCTGTTGGCCAAAGAGTAATGTCTGGTTTGATATCATGTCGTGTTCTGCAAGACTCCGCACTACTGCATTCTGGGTAGCGATGCTGCGAGGTCATCATGGGGCTAAGTCATATGGTACCATAGATATGGCGGCGTGATAACGCTGTTCTTTGCGGGCTGACTTAAATACAAATATGTCCAAAAGCCAATTTATTTTCGAGCCAGCACAACGAGTGAAACATTTTCAGCTGGGAAATGGCGTCGATTTGCAACACAGGCACAACATTATTGATGAATTCGTTTCCAGCCTCCCTCCGACAGACAGATGGGATCACCCACTCTCCAGTGATTTATCCCGATGAACTCTAGCCGGAAGTGCCTAGAAATAGTCTGTATAAAAAGGTACAACATACAACAACAACAACATCATGAAAATGAGATACGGCGAGCCAGACGGGCTCGCAGCACCCTGGGACGCGCATTGAGGAGTTGGAATGCACATCCTGTAGCCTTTAGTGGGAGCGTTGTCAGGGTGGATGTAGGGTTTGCCTGCCCTTATGGGGTTAGTAAGTAGTGAACCTCGGGGTCTTAAATACAGCGCGTGCCCTTTCAGTTCATGATGGCATAATTTTCCTGCAAAATGGCCGATTTCTGATAAGTTTCGCGATTCTTGGTAGTCAAAGAGTCGAGGCCCATATCTTAGCTCCAAAATGGTCCAACAGGGATATTTTGAGGTGGCGGGGGTGTTATTCTCTGCACACCATTTTGATCTAACCCATCCAACATTATAGATCTGCCAGTTAACCTACAGCTAGGAAGATCATAGCACAGCAAGAGCGAAGTTTTTTGCGCCTGCCTTCCTCACATTAACTTATTTTCACATCTCACCCCATTTTAGGTACTGCGGGGCAAAAGTGTATGCGCAAGCTTTGCCCATTAATTAATTTAATGTGAATTTTTCACGCGATGTTTGTTTATTCACCTTTAAATTTCACTTTTTAAAAGCATTTAACATCTAGATATTTACGCACGTTGGCCTCGACGAATATTGCCCGAGTGCTTCAGCTAGAGAGCGTGGCTTAGTAGGACCTATTTTTGCAATCAGACCCTAGTATTGACTTGTGTTTAGAAGGGCTGAACTGCAAGATTATCACATCTATCTACAAAACATTAGAATGAAGGTGAAGAACAGGGTTGCCGTCCACTTCAGTGGCGAAATCACCGTTTGTAATCACGTGACTAGTATCTACCAACCTTTTCGTAGTGTCAACCAAAAACCACACTGCGGGCTAACAAACTTTAGCCCATGGTGACGTCATGTCTGCGTAGTCTTCGCTAGTAGCCTTCGTGTTCTGGTAGCATCCGTCCATTGTCGTAGCCCAAAACTGTTTTGTCAGAGAGCGAATCGAATGCTTTGTACATGCATGGTGAAGGGGGAACTCCATGATGTGTGAGGCTGTCAGTGTTCCTTGGCCGGTTGGTTAGCCCGTCCGCTCCGCCCATGATGCCTCTATGTTCTGGAATAAAAAAAGAAAAAAGTGACGCTTATGCCCTTTGTGTAATATATGATGAAGATTGGCGATGTTAACAAGGAGGCGGTGGGTGAAGTCTGGGTCGATAAGAGATTGTACAGCTGTCTTCGAATCCGAACAAATCACTATTGTCCTCGATGTATGGGTGTGTTGTTGAATGTGCTGTAACGCAAGGAGAGCAAATCATTCCGCCAAATATACTGAGGTGCCATCCGGTAACTGACAATTTTTATGGTAATGCTCAATGCAAATTACTGTATCCGGTGTGGTATTGGCCTTGGAGCCATCGGTGTAAACAAAACTGCTACTTCGTTTGTTGGAAATAAGACGATCAGATGCTTGATGGACTTGTTATGGAAAAACGTCTCGTATCATAAAAAAGAAACAAAACTTTCCGAGGGGTTGACTGTCATAGTGGTACTATTAAAGCAGGTGGCACGGAAGAAGGCGGTAACTCAAACTGGAAAGTAGGCAGTAGTCCGAAATACTATTGTAAGGTCTGACCCACGTTCTGCAGGCCCGACGCGGTTACGGTGGAGTTGAGGTGACATATGTATGGATTTAAATGCTGGGTGCCTGGGATTTGTCGCACTTTTGTTATGTATCTCAAGGTATGTTCCATTCGTCGGAGGGCAAGAGCCATGACGTGAGCGTCCAGTTCAAGCGCTGCAATCGGGGAAGTACACAGAACTCTCAGCGCAACTTGCAAGAACATATTTTGTATGGCGGAGAATGGTTTGAGAGTGTGCTGGCTGCCTCCTGCATATACCACGGAGCCATATTCAATGATGGGAAGAACTAAGGAATGGCATAGGCGTAATAACGTCAGGCGGTCGGCACCATATCTTGAACCGGAAATGCATCCAACAAATTTAGTCGCCTTAGGCATTTGAAGCGAACAGGTTTTTTAGCATTATTTAATTGGGTGTTTCAGGTTTGAGCGCGTGATGAATGAGCTGAAAAAAATTATGAAGGATATATAACCCTCAGCGCCGCCTAGGGTTCTTTCCATTGTTCCATTTGCGGTAAAAGAACCGCCGAGTTGTTTTTCGGAACGACCCGGTAGCTAAGCTGGGCCTAAGGGCCTAAGTTACAGCTGTTGTTAATTCACCAAATGGCATATAAGATTTTCGCAGCAGTTCACAGCTATGCCCAGCAGTTTTGTAAGATCACATTCCTCTGTTTCAGAGGTAAATGTACGCAAGCTTGTGCAGACTATTTCGCGCTGCTTAAAGGGAATGTTCCACGTTGACATGGGATTTTGAACTAAAAACAAACAGCACAAATCTACTTTCGCGCTACGTTCTATGGTTTTTTCAACTTTAGCGTTTTGTTCTCACAATTGGAAACTGCGATAAATTGCGTTAGGTACTCCACGCTACATCTTTAAGTTTGTTTCTTTGCAGTCCTCGCTTTCCCAGTGCGCCGCCAAGTGCGAGCGAGCGATAAACCGTCCCAATGCCGGGTTGACATCACCAGTTGGAAAACCCACGCCGAAAGATTGTTACAGGTTATGTTGTAGTGACCTGGTTGCTTAGTCTTGACCGCCGCATGTCTTATGGAATGGCAGGATTTAAATGACGCTTTTATTCTGTCATAGATACCACGGTGTCTCTGAAATATTCTCTCACATCTTCGCGACTGTTAGCTCGAGAAACAGAGGGCTTTTTGTTACAAAAACGTCGGCATGCCTGTGAACTGCATCAAAAGGAATTCCAGTTGGCTATTTCAGTTTAAACCCCATACAAATGTGAAACACCCCCTCTGGGGGCATAATAATGGTTACAAGTAAGCTGTGTCCATCACATCTGATGCTTGCCTCAATGTCTTCAAATACAGGACACTCGCTTCAGCAGAACCAGGTTATTGACGACCATGCCATTGCCTGAGCTCTCCATTCAGCATATGACAACGGTGAGGACGGCGGCATCAAGATTATTCGGGGCAATTTATAGTGGTGCCTTTCTGAACAACTCTAGTTTTCTTGTTAAGATACTGCAACTTTTGAGCTACACGCCCGCAGAAATATGCAGACTATTTTCGTGCAGACTTCTTCAAAGTTACCCATAGATCCATGACGCCATAATAACGTAATTGAGATATGGCCATTCCACTGGCCATGCTGCGCTCAAGGCCAGGAAGAAAATAATTGCCGAGTTCACCTCTGGCGTTCGTGAACACGATTATCAGATACAACGGCTGTCACCTAGCTGTCAGCCAGTGTTGCGCAAACATACAAGATTCCATCACTGATAACACTTTGTTACATACTGCAAGAGGCTGTGCCTTTTTAAAATAATGCAGAAATGCAACGTGAAACACGAGTATCTTAAAGGGAATATTCAACATTTGGAGATATGATGCATCAGATATGCTACAAGCATCAGATATGATGAAATTAGCTCAGTTAGATCTATTGGTATATTTTTAAGCGGAAAAGGCTGCTCCAAACAACACAAGGTTTGCTTGGTAGATATTCTGCTCCCTACGTCATCGTTTTATCACATCATCGTACCTTGCACAACATTGATTAAGGGCAAATTGACGACGCCATATCTGGAAATTGCGCTCTCGAACGCCAGATATGAATGCCAAGACGATTATATTTCCCTGGCCTCGTTCGCCGCACAGCTTACGAAATGGCAGGACATGATTGACGTTACTATGACGCCGTGAATGCCCAGGTGACTTTGAAATACTCTTCCCGATATACCCTGCCCCATTTTCGCGGGCGTGTAGCTCAAAAACTAGAGAAGCTTGGGTCTTAAGAGAGGCAGGATTATAAACAGCACCGAAAGGTCCTCAAGATGACTATTGCTATTCAAAACGCCATGTAAATGTGGTACACTCCCCTCACCGCCTCGCAGGTGATTTTCTGACCGGACAGGCGTTCTCATGGACTTGCTCTTCCTTTCTGTTATATTCAGTTCAATCGGAGCTTTCAGACCTTCGCTCACGATTATTTTTGAATAGGGCAGTATGGCACGTGGCGGCAATAGTGATATTCCTTGGAGGATAGCACTAGCCGAGTATGTGAATGCAAGCAAGCACTTTAAACTCACGGATAAATAAGCAAGAACACCACGAGAAAGGGCCAAACTACAAGCACTTAACGATATGTGGTTCAGCACACATCCATCTCACGCCATGGGCCACCATTGAAGAACTACAAGAGAGTGCTTACCATGCAAGCGTTCCATTACATAATCAGACAATGACTCATTGATGAGCATATTGACTACATAGAGAAACATTGTCGTCTAGAGAGGATATTTTTCGGAAGGGGGCCTAAGCCCCCAATGTTTATTTGAGCACTTCCCCTGACCCTCTGAGGCCCTCAATGGATATGAACGAAGAAGGAATACTTGGTCAAGTAAATGCATGGCAGTTATCTTGACAATCTGAGAAGTTTTTCGAATGATAACCCCTGGATTGGGATAAAAACAATTTACTGCAGTATTAGACAGCTTTTCAAAGTGCAGGGTGGCCCAGATAAAAGTCAAAGCATGGGCTCCTCAACAATGGAGGATGCATTTGTCGCATAATCGTAGCTGTGGTGGCTACACGACACGATCGGCGACAGCGGTAGTCATCAGTGATCCCTTGCTAATATTTAGTCAGATGTTTTTCTCCTGTAAATTACACCCAATTCAAAGACTTTTACAAAAGGGCAGCACACATTGACTTGAAATGTGAAATCATCATTCTTCCGAATTGAAAACAGTTTTGAATCTACAGTGTTAAATAATATTAGTTTCGGCAACGCGGACGCAAATTCAAGTGGCTGAAATCCGGGAAGAAATCAAGCTTTGCGGCTAGGCTAGGAAAACATTTTCGACTGAGCTCCCCCCCCTCTCAGCCGATTTTAGAAAGTGACGCCCCTGCACCAAAATTTCAGTTCCAATAAAGGAATCGTGTAGTCCCAAGAAAATGGCAGCCAATACCAAGGGCGCGGCAACAATTTCCTGAAGGGAGGGCGAGACGGAGGCGTAGCTCAGTGAGAGCGCATCGCGCTGGTTTGTAGCTTTCTGTCTGGAGCCATATATGCTGAAAAATTGCTACGCATGTTCAAGGGATGATTCGCTGGCTACGCCTTTGCTCGAAACAAGCTGCTGAGGGGCTGCGAAACCCATATTGCTCAGACTATTCGCTGGAGGCAGGGTTTTTGCTCATTTGGGGGATGGGCTTAAGCCCCCCCCCTCCTCCCCTTCCCAGCTTGGGCTCAAGCCTCCCCGCCCTAACTTTAAGATGAAGGTAGGCCAAATACAGAAATAAATCCGTTTGCTGGCCAGCCATGAGGTATGTCGGACAATTTTGCACTGTTTTTTTTTTTTAGCTGGATGATTTGAATCTCCGCGAGAACCCCTGGATAATGGACTACAGATAATCCATCCGACGCTCCACCAGAAAAAGTTCGCACGCTTAGAACATATCACTATTAAAAATTAACCCATCATGCGTTGCAATTTATAATAACATGAGAGGAAATAAGACAAGGTAAGCAAAATTTCATGCATACTAGGCATGACTGGAACAGTTCAAGGTCAGCGTTTGAGCTTGTTTCATTTTACTGGTGAGTTCCGTCATGAAGGCAGGGACGGAAACATTACGCGAGCAAAAGGCATCTAAATTTCTATATTTTATGCACATGATGTTTTATGCACAAATGTTGGCCATCTATCAAAGCAAGTTATTTCTCACACGTCGCCTCACGAGTGTCTTCTTTGTTTGCTCTCAGACCCACTACCCAGAAAGTTATATTTCTGCTACTCAAGATGCGAAAGTTCCTACCATACTCAGATTGATTGAGCAGTTGGTATTTGTATATAAATGATACTGTTTTATCAGATTGCATTGTTTAGTGAAATATATTGCTTTGGGTTATAGCGGACGTTAACAATGACAATCAACACGCGCTTGGGTGGGGGTCAAATTGACCGCGAAGGTTTCTCCAGAATGGTTTCCGAACGGTGATGCGTAGCCGCACCAAATTTTGTATAGCTGTAGGCAATTAAATAGCGGATCGTTTGGTATACAAAATTAGACATACCTTGCAAGTTCGCTAGCCTATGGAAGGTCAAAGTCAGGTCATGGTTTCAGCCAAATCAATTTCTGGGGAAATGTTCAATCTGATGCAACAACGGAGTGTTCAATGAAGCTATACGTCTCCGAGATGCTTTCTCATGCAACACAAATATGAAATGAGCACATAAGTTTACCCAACATCAGGCATGAAGGTCAGCCAAGGTCAAAACCAACCTGTTTATTACTCTAGAGCTTGCTGTAGGGGATAGTTTCTGGTGCTCATTTCGAATTTATTGATAGCAGGGACCGCATTAGACATATTCCATGGACTTCTTAGAAGTCCAAATAGGTCATTGATCTAAACTGACCCAGGTCAACATTTGGTTTTTAGAAACATATTGCCCAGCGCAATCTTTCTCGTTTATTCAAATGCAAAACTCAGAGCAGTCTAGTATGGTTTCAATTACCATGATCTCCAAAGGGTCAAAAAAGGTCATTGGCCTCACATGGATATGTGACCTTGTGCTTAAAAGGTTTAGCTCAAAAAGGCAGGTTCTATGGTGACTTTGCAGACCAACCTGGAATTTGACACCTTTTGATCATATTTGGCCCGGAGGTCGTGTCCAAGTAACCTCAAACTTTGGCCTAAATGAGTTCACGTTCAGGTCAACACAGCCTGTAAATTTGGTGTCTTTAGCTCTCTTAGTTCCCGAGATCTCAGGTGGTCAAATTGACCCCACCCCCCACCCGAGCGAAGGGTATGCAGCTGGCCACCCGGGCGCGTGTTAACATTAACAGGCATAAGAGATGGCCGTTGACGATATGCAGGCTATTCCAAATGCCAACCTACCTCGTCCTTTTGCCTGGACAACTCCGTCTTTTTATTAAACAGGTCCAACCGAAAAGGTCATCGACAAGCACAATTTAAGCGCGCGCAGACCGTCAACACTGCACTATTGCACTGGACCGGCGCGTCTTCTGCGTGTGTCGGGCATCAGACGCCGAGCGCCAGGACCGCACGGCCTCCAGACCGGCTTCCGGGGATCTGCCCCTGTGAACAGATCACAGCACACGGTCCAGAATGGCTCACGCGCAGCACACGCTGCCGGCAGGCCGTCCGTTCGTTCGGGCGTGTGTCCGGAGCGGTTGTGGCGGGGTCAGTTTACCACGCTGGGAACCTTTTCACTTGGCTCTCTTCGCTTCAGGCATAGAATTGGGCGGGCTGACCTCCATATTTGCTAATTATTGTGCTATTTTCGTTCGTATTAAAGGGATTTTCACTCCTGAATATATCAAACCAAGCATCAGATACGACGAACAGCCATGAACTACTCGACAATTACATATGTCTTGGCTTTGGAATGACAGGATTTGGATAAATATTATGGCGTCAAGGATGCATGGGTGACCCTGAAAAAGTCTCCCCGTAAAAGTCTGCACATCTTCGTGGGCATGTATCTCAGAAACTAGACTTGAAAAGGGTAGGGCTCTTAACTGCACCGAATGATTTTTAGGACGTTTTTTCAGTTTAAAACCTTTATAATGTGGAACACTGCCTTTAATGAGCCCAGTGTCTATTCAAATGTCTCATGATGCAACTACGTCGTAAACTCACTTCATGTGTACGGATGTTTGATTATTCGTATTCATCAGCAATGTTCGCCGATTCCCAGCTGGTGTCAGTTAGCAGATCGAATGAGTTGGTGGTTGGTCGTGGGTGCCCTGGTCCGTTCTCAGCTGGCCTCAGCTAGCAGCTCGGACGAGTGGCCGGTGGGTCGATTTGCTTTTGTTGTTAGGAGAGGCGCGCAGATTTAAGCGCTTCGCTTTTGTTGTTAGGAGAGACACGCAGGTTTAGGCGTTTCGCTTTTGTTGTTAGTAGAGACGCGCAGGTTTAGCGTTTCGCTTTTGTCTGTACTCGAATATAAACAACGAACAAACAAAACTAGGTTCCAAAAGCAGCCTTAACTTCACAGGAAACGTTTAAAGGGTCGTGGGGAAACGTCATGGTAGACACATAGGAAATGTGTCATTCATAGGCAACGTCATGTTAGATGCAACTTATGAACACAGCCGGGACGGGAATCCATTACCTCCATTGGTTTTCCGAATGTCGGCTTCACAGTAACGGCAGATAAGTTTATACCTGGGGAGATACAAATGCATCAAGGACGCAGATAAACCAATAATAAACAAGTAAATGACTGGAATCCAACAATAACCCGATTGTAGTTAATTTTAGGTTTAACGCTTGCGCCAAATGTTTGAAAACAGTTTTAAAGATCCCTACATACTCTGGTATTTTGATATTGTGCAGGCTTATGTGCAGGCAACCCGTCATGTCACATGCCACTATGTACTGCTACCGCAATTAACATCGGCTGAAGTTCGTGACCACCCAGCCGCTATGAACATCAATGACCCCGTGGTAGAGCTCACGGCTCTCTCGAAGACAGTCCGGGTGCCCCACTCCGAGCTCGCTCAGCCAATCCTCCATCCCCATGTCTCACCCATGCGCGGATGAGGACGGTCCGGCGCGCGCCGGGGGAGGGGCACTCACCTGACACATGGAGGCCACGCACTGGCCATGGCAACACTTGCCGCTGCAGCAGATGCCATCGATGCAGCAGGACCCGCCGCAGCAGATGCCGCCGCAGCACTTGCCGCCGCAGCAGGACGGGCCGTCGCAGCAGGCGCCGCCGCAGCACGAGTCAGGACAAGTGGAGCAGTCGCCGGCCCGGGCCGACCGCGCCGACCCGGCTGCAGCGGACACAGGAACGGTAGCACCTGCTTCTTCAGGGGAATGCTACTCATTTAAATGCATCGAGATCAGCGTCACATTTGATGAAAGAAACTTAATGGTAACTAGTGGCATGTCTTTAAGGGTAAAACGCGGCCTCAAATAACACACAAATTCACTTTTTAGTAAATATGCTCTTCATGCGCCATTGTTTGATTTCGTCGTGATGCGCGTTTGTGGCATCCGAGTCACTGCCAGACTGGCCCATGAAACTGACTTCGTAGTGTACGGGCGAAATCACTTGTAGTGCTTCAACCTGCCCCGAGG
Organism: Pollicipes pollicipes; assembly: GCF_011947565.3. Classification (NCBI taxonomy): domain Eukaryota; kingdom Metazoa; phylum Arthropoda; class Thecostraca; order Pollicipedomorpha; family Pollicipedidae; genus Pollicipes; species Pollicipes pollicipes. Next base: position 36,703,375 of record NW_023596461.1, on the reverse strand, counting down.
TGGCGTGTTAATCGTTGCGTGTTTGCGGATTCCGTACATCGTTATTTTGCACCCGTTTTGGCCCTTCCTCGTGGTCTTCTTAATACTTGTCCGTTATTTTATACTGTTCGTGCATTCACGTAGAAGGTACGGCGCTTTCTTAAGTTGTTCGATTCCAAGTCTCGCCTCCGTCACAACTAGAACCAATGCTCAAGTTCCTGTATGATATATCGTAAAACGTGATTCGTGTTCGAGACTTGCAAGGAAGACATCAAAATGGTTGAAGCACCACTTATGCCCGTTGACGCTAGAAACCTCGCCGGTGTACGCCAGGCACGAATTATTCCATTGTCATCTTTGTATTGTCCTAAAGGACTGCATGCCCAATGATGTGGCGGTACTTGCGCGACGTTTGTAGGCAGCCGTGCACGTCTCAGTGACCTCGAAATAGTCTGCACGAAATAGCCTTTGCAAGTTCACGGGCGGCAAACTCAGAAACAAGACGGTTTCAAGTCTTAAAAAGAGCAGGAATGTGAATTGTACTGAATGATATTCAAAATGCCTATCCCAGTTAAAACCAACATACAAATGTACAACAATCCTTCCAACTGAAGTGGTTGCGCACACTGCACATCCCCCCCCCCCCCCACACTGGCTTGCGTATGTCTCTGCAAGTTTGAAAGTCCACAGCAAGTCCGAAACTAGCCACTCAGGGCACAGGTTTGGAAAATTGAGTTGAGGGGCTTAACACTGAAGACTACATCAACTCCTCACTAAAAGAAAACACCAAAGTACGTGTTTCTTGCTGGATTTGGTTTGCTGTGCTCTTAAATTGGGGCGGGGGGAGGAGCTGATCCCAATCTAGGATCCCTTCTTTTCCCATCTTTCTTTTTCTTTTCCCAACTGATTCGGAGCTACATCTCGGCGATGGCATTACGATTCGATGGAAGTCTATAATCATTTTGCAACGAATTGCCAAACTTCGCAATATGTGAACATTGCATCAGCCAGGCGTGAGTGTCACGTGAAAGAATTAATCCTCCCATGCCCGACTGGTTTCATCACTATAGCAGACCACCAGTACATTCACCGAAGCCAAGGAAACAGCTTATTGGAGCCTTAGTGGTGTCTTTCAGGCACAGGGTTTCCATCGTGCATCACACACATGTCCCCAATCCACTGTGACATGCGTTGAGCTAGTGACCTGTTACATGGAGTTAAAGTATGCTTACGTTGTTTTGAGGATTTACATGTTTAAAAAAAATCCGGGCTTACTTAACCGCACAGCTGAATGTCACAGGGGCACGACAAACGTGGCGAGTTATGTCTGGCCATGACTGCCGTTGAGATGACTTAGCAAATGCCAACAGGCACTTGCGAGGCACATAACTGTAGGAATGTGTGCCAAGTACATCAGTTCACCAAACTGTTCTGCAAAATGCATTGTTTGAGCATGCAGGACGTTAAGAAACGACCTATCGCAGTAGCGTATAAGCTAAACGTGCTATTTTGGGGCATATGTGTAAAAGGCATTAGAAAATGGAAATGGTGTACATGTACATTTAACCAGTAGGATGCGTTATGCGGCATGAGACGAGTGAAGCCACGAAAACTGGCAGTTTTCGGTTGACGTCTTTCAGATGATGCAGAAAAAGATGCACACAGAGCCAAGTACATTTGATAACCCGTATGGCAAGTACGACTCTCCATGCGCTGAGGGATGGACAAGTCGATGTAGATGACTGTCAGCTGTCGGCTATTACCATATAGATGGTGCAAAATACGAAGCCAATGACGCCAACGACCTTAAGCCACCGATATGAGTGAGTAGGATCAATGTGTTGGAAAGTATCCTCCCGGTAAATTTTGCGTACAGAAGTTCACTAATGTAGCGTTCGCGAGATAAGTTACTAATATCACCCCTTGAATATTGGCGTTCGTTTTCGGTCACGCCTAGACGCCTTAACGCACGACATCGATACAGTTAAAATCCTTCGCCCTTTTGGCAATTAGAATCAATAAAATATTGCGAAATTGCAACTATTTTAGGAGTGCGCTGGTCACAACGACCTGACCTATACAACTGTGTAGTTGCCACCGTCCGGTGTCTTTCAGTTTAGGTCACGTCATCCCTTAGTGG
>NW_023596461.1:36671256-36696256 GCF_011947565.3 Pollicipes pollicipes | reverse complement strand
GAAAGACAACTCTGCAAAGCTGTATCTGGTGAGCCTATGCGGGGCATGTGCATTAATGAGCTGTGCAGACCAGCCCTTACTGCCAAAATAAATTGCTAATATAATGGCATGCAATGGATTAATTACATGCTGTAATGCGTTCAAAATGTTGGCAAGATTATAATGAAGTAGCAAACTACTTTTGCACACCCCTGCAACACAGGTGTTAGTGTGTACTAGTTTGGTAGTCTACTAGTTTTAAAACTAGTTTACTAGTTTTTTTTACTAGTTTTACTAATTTTTCGGTTTACGAACATCACCACCTTGTCCTGTTCAAACACGCACATAAAGATAGCTGGAGATATCGATATCTCATACTTTATTGGGAGTCAGAAGACTTAAAGAATCCCAAAACAATGCTCTCCCTTAGGAGTACAAACTTCGCGCGCACACTCCCAATCACATCAAGATCAAAAGAAGCCACTGGCCCGCACCACCAGCAATCACACCCATTTCAAGCCCCTGATTCACACTCTTTTGTAAAATAAGTGTGATACCACACTTGCACAGCTCGCGGGACCATCAAATTGCAAGTTTTCTCACAATTTCCGCGCAGGTTTCCGGTCATAACACCGCATTTCACCGCGGGCTCCCTTTCAAACAAAAACCCAACGGGGTTCATGGTAATGCGGCTCCAGGGGCTGTGCTTGAAGGACACAATTTTTTGTTCAAGATTTAAATTTGTCGTGCAATGTGTGTTAAATGATCAGCGAAATAAATACATAAAATTACTGTAATTCTTCCCTAATGCTATCATGCATAGCTAACCCATAAACCCGTGCAAGATTCTTTGCTGCGGTGCACACGGCGCCAACCGAGATGTGGGTAAGAAATGCGTGAGTAGAAGAAAAAACACCAGCATGAGAACTGACAGGGTTGCCGTTGGGTCTTCTTTTTAAAACTTTCGGGAGCGCGTCATTCCCTTTTCCGGTGTCGTATTTCCTTTGCAGACAGTGGCGTCCTTTTTTATAACTTTGGCCCATGGCCTAAATATAAGGCAAAACTATCACGAGGAGTGCCGAGGAGTGCCGCACAACCCAAAAGTGCTCACGCTTACGTTGGCGACACGCCTTCAGCAGCGAAATCTTACAAACAGCCAATCACCTTCCGCGGATTGTATGATATGTGCCACATCGTCGCTTTTGCGAATGCATCAGAGGCCATACCGTTTTTGACCATGAGCAGAAAACAGCCTGTAATATCACGGCGCTCATATGACGTTTCTATGACATCGTCATTGCGGAGGTGGTTTTGAAAAGTCCCTCAGGAAACGTTTTGCCACTTTTGCCGGCGTGTAATTCAGGAACCAGAGGGCTTTGGATCTTAAAAGGGCATGGCCGTGAACTGCATCAAAAGGTCCACAAGATGGCTATTTCAGTTCAAACTTCCATGTAATGGTTCCATTGCCTTCAACGACTAATTGTCACATCTGACACCCCGGGACAACCTTGCCTGGCTCGCCTAATGAGCCTCGGTCACTGCAATCGAGCCTCGGCCGAGCATGGCGTTCTTCAGTGGTAGGCGGGGTGGAACGTAAGTCTTTCTGCTGTCGATGCTGTCGACAGTCCTAATCCTATTTTCACAAGTCCTCGTCTGATTCCGACCTTCACAGGTCCTCCTCTGATTTCGTTTTTCGCGTGTTCTCGTCTAATTTCGTTTTGATGGTCTCCGTATTCACGAGCGTGCTGTTTTTGTAATAGTGCAGTGGCACGGCGGTGCTCAGTATGGAAAGTTCTGAGTCGTCGGCGAGAGTTTGCGATAACGTTGCGCAAACAGCGTCACTTCACGCAGAAGACAGCGACGGTGTGGCATCGGGCAGTGACCAGGGGGGGGGGGGGGCCGGCATCAACCCTTTGTTGGCAGGCCCGGTGAACATCCGCAGCGAAGGCTTCCACGAACGGCTGGAATGAAGGTAGTGTTTTCGGTCAGTGAAGGTGGATTTTAGCGCAGGTCTGAGGAGTTTTGGCAGCTGATATTCTGGCTGGTCGGGCGGCTTCTTGTTAGACGTTATTATTATGTCTGCCCTCGTATTTCATGGCCTTGTATGGTCGATGTCGGTTGCAATTAGAGGTTTAAAATGGCATGGCCAGCGTGTCCCGCAGAGCGATGTATCGTATGAATTTTTTTGCCACAGTTGCGACGGCAAAGCCATGACTTTCGTGCAGAACACGCCGGATCACGCACGTCTTTCACTTCAGGAGATGATGAAGCATAATGCAGCAATCGCTACATGACCATTAAGTCCTTCAGTAGCAGCAGAGCCCGAAAGAAACGCTGTGCTTATTGCAGCAAGGCATGAGAGAAGGTGGCGAAGGGACCATGAGGTCCCGCGTAAGAGGCACGAACTTTTTTCTTCTCTTACCTCTCAGCAGGCTTCTCGTCTGTCCTCTCCGTGTGGTCGTCATCGGACACCTCGGGGGTCGGGTGCTCGCTGGGCACGGGGGTGGGCAGGTGGTCGCCCTGCGGCTGGAAGCCGCCCTCGCCGGCCGAGTACACCACGGTGTAGGTGACGCCGTCGGGGGCCACGCAGCTGAACTGGCCGCTCATGCTGTAGCTGTCATCATCCTCCGTCTGGCTGGGTTTCGACAACAGCCTACCGTGTCAAATAGCAAAAAGGCAAAAATAATGGGGCCCTAAAACAACTATGGTGCCCTTCTCTGTTGACAACAGTATCATACGTGTTGCGTTATTAAAAAATCATATGCCTTGGTTATTTTCCGCGCCATGATACCCTAAACGCCCTACACTCTAAATGCAGGTTATACTCAAGGCGTCTGTCATCCAGAGACATGCCTTGCATTCTTCTACGTCACATGCCGCAGGATTTCCACACTCGCCACCTCAGGTGGCGCACACTTATCCGAATAGAAATGTCAGGTATACCCCTGCCCCACCGCTTGTGAGGCCCTTCTTCCTGCAACCCTTGCAAATAGCTCCTTTTGTTGGGTCTGTAGTATTTGGGTTGCTCAGTATTGAACAAACTGTTGCGACGTAGAAGCAGATACTTTGTTGTTTATCTGAATCCTGGAACCTCTCTGAAGCTGGGAATGTCGTCACGAAACCAACGAGGAAAAATCAACCACATGCCAAGATGCTCTGTGTGGTGTTAGACGGGCGAGATTGTAACTGTCGTTAGTGCTGATGTAATGTGGATGTTGTTCACTGGTGATCATAAGCACAGCCTGAAACTTGGAGCATTGGCGTAAGAGAAGTTTACTCTATGACGCCATTTAACCAGCACATCCGGGTTTATCGAGGGTGGATAAGCCAGCTAAGATTTTTGGCAATAAAAGTTCCCAGTCCCCCCCCCCCCCATAAAAAACTAGAAGCCGAATGTTTGTCTCGCTTAAATCATATATTGAAATATTTGCATCCAAATTGCGAGACCTTAATACCGTAAAACTTCCTTTTCTAAACTGATTTCATCAGTTCTGGACAACTGTGCTCAGCGCTTCTGCCAATCGTGCATCTGTAACTCGTCCAAAGGACTAGAGGGACGTATTGGTGCCATTCTGCGTATGTGGCGATTTTTTGGTGTTTGATGAGACATGGGCAAAGTTATGGAATTTTCCATAATAGACACGGTGAACAAATCTATGACAACCGATATGACAAAGTTGGGATGATGCCAAACCCTCTAACTTAAATACTAATATGTACGCAATACACATCGGACATCTGATCCATCAGTAACCTAATCACTGCGCCAAGCAATTAAGTCTTCCAACGGAAAGCTTCAATACATGGCTGCAGGTTGAATCCGGCAGTGTCTGGCCCCATTGGCCATCCAACACTTGATCGGGCTGGGATTGAACACGTTCGCACTCGAGGAGCTCCGTACATGACGCCCGTTGGAAGGGGATGAGGGCGTCAAATTTGTCCCCTGCCCGCACAACCTCAGATCCCTCTGGACTTTTGGCACAAAATTTCCACGATATCAACTTGATCTCCACACGTGTTTGTTTCGATGTGGTGTGTATCAGCGGTAAGAAAGCTGGAAATGCAGTGACGCAACGTCGTGACAACAACGCCGTGCCCTGATTTCGTTTGGCCCAGATCCAGGGGCCTTCGATCTACATCAGGACAAATTTAGTTTGCCTGGTTTGATGCCGTCGGTTTTTACCTGCAATGCGTGTGACATTCGCCAGCATCCGCAAACCAGTGGCGTAAAGTATGCCCAACTGACATCCGGTATAATGTTGGAGTGTGCGGAAGCATAGAGTACTATCAGGCTGCTATCGGCACCTGACAGCCTTGTAGTTGACAATACTCGTGCAATGCAACGAGCTGTGTATTTGGAGGTTCCGCGACTTGAGTGCTGCAACAAAAACTACCGACAAGATCGCTGTGAAAAACTCACAGCGATAGACATGCTACTAAATAAGTTCTACTCCCAATACTTATACGCGACATAAGCGCTACGCGACAAAACTGATGCTACAATAACTTAGGCTCGTCATTACTTCTGCTGCAAACGCTCAACGCTCATTACCTGAACACAGCATTTCTTCTACTGCAAAAACTTATGCACATAAGTGCTACACGGCAAAACTTATGATTATAAAATTTACGCTAGTCGTTGCTCCCATTGCAAGACATATACAACCATTACTTACACAAAACTTTACTTTTATTGCAAAAACTCATATCCGTCATTGCCTCTGCTACAACAACTTTACAGCCATTGCTTATACACCACTTTACTTCTGCTGCAAAGATTTTTGCGCGACTTTAGTGCTACAGCGAAGACTTGTGGTCAAGTCTTTGCCGTCGAAGTAGTGACTGGTATATGTTCTTACAGCATAATTTTATCGTGTGGTATTCATGCCGTGTATGGATTTTTTTGCAGAAGAAGCAATATCGCGTAAAAATGAAGGCCATATAGGTCTTTGCTGCATAAGTAATGACAAGTATAAGTTTTTGTAGCATAAGCCATGTTGTGTGACACTCATGTCGTGTACGAGTCTTTGCAGCAGAAGTAATGTCGCGCATAAATAGAGGCTAAAAGTTTTTGCAGTAGACATAACGTCGTGTATAAATTGGAAGCATGAATTTGGTCGTGTATCACATATGTCATGTTTGAGTCGTTGCAGCAGAAGTAATGTCGCGTAGAAGTAAAGTATGTATACGGTTTTCCGGTAGAAGTTCTGTGGCGCATGACTGATGTCGTAGCACTCCTGTCCGTAGGAGATTTTTGCCGTAGCACGAATGCCGTGACACGGTTTTTGGTGTAAAAGACCATTTTACACATCTGTATATTTGGAGGTGAATTACCGAAATGTAAGGTTAGGTTTGTTTCCTAAGCGCTCATAGCGTATACTACGTTCACTATGCTCGAACCAGTCCCGTTGTACATGATACCAATCGCCGACGTTGACCAATAAAAGATAGCGCCCACGCCCCATGTTTTTTATCCACGCCTTCCAAGCCTCAGACCAGTATAACCCAATTACCAAGACATACTCCGAAATTGCGCACTCCCAGAGAGGTGGGATTACGACACGCCTCGAACCAGCAGGCCCGCTCCAGTGGGTAAACTGGGTTCGGCTGTCGGCCTGAGCTGGCACCACGCTCTCGCGATGTCCCCGGTCACCCCTGACCTCACCGGTGCTCCTGTCCCCTGGTCCTCACACCACGGGCTGGTATAAAACGCTCCGCTCCCGACCGACAAGGCATCAGATCATTGCTCGCTGATGTCTGGACGCTAACAGACCACAGGACAACATGAAGCTGGTGAGTGGGCGGCCGCGGTGTTTCCAACCAAATGCAGTACCATTGGAGCTGTCTGGTGATTTTCTCATTACAGAGTGCTTACATATTAAGCAAGGTGGCACAAATACGTGCCTAGAAGCGTGCCGCTTCTTAACCCGTGGAAATCTTAGAGTAACGCGCAGCTGAGTCTTAAAACATTTTTTAGTTCACTTATGCTGTCATGTTGAGTACAACCAAGAAAGATTTAGCACTGGAGCTACCGAAAAACCCGCATTTGGGTTTAATGCGTAGAAAGCATTGGCAGATTCGCATAACGTAGTTTAAATGTTCCTTTCTGCCAACAGGCTGCTTTGAACGTTAAAGCAATTTTGTAAAGCCATGTGCTGTGCATGGCCCATGCAAAGTGGAGTACCCGGCTACGGTACATTCAGTCAGTAGTGTTGTGGCCCTCATAGCGGCCTTGTCAACACACAAATGTAATATTTCTGCTGCCCAAGGTTTGTTACGATTTGTTCTTCGTTGTCAGAATTTTCTGAACATCCTAGTGAGACGAAAATGGGAAACTGATTAGGTGTGGCAATCTCTTTAGACGTCTCCTTTTTGGAAAAAAAACATTACCAAACAAGCAGCGGGCACATTTTCCAGTCACTGACTAACTGCAGGCTGCGGCATTCACCACCTTGGCGTGATTTAAGTATACAATGCTATATTCAGGTATGCGTAGAGTCTTGAATTGCTTGAACGCTTGCCAGCATTATTTGCCTGTTTTTTCAGTTCATTTTCGCCGCCGTCCTGGCCGTGGCTGTCGCTGCTCCGTCTGACCTCTCCTACGAGCGTGACATCATCGAGATCCTCAGACAGAACATCGACCACCACGACGATCACTCCTATCAGCAGTCGTAAGTGCACAAGGTGTAGGTTCCCTTTGGATTCACAATGTACAAGGGCTGGCAAGCATTGTTCAAATATTTACATTAAGTGGCAGCCGGCAGGTAGTAGATGGATGGGCAGTGGCACATAACGTCATACATTTTGACATACCTTTCACCTAATATTCAACAACCTCACGAAGAGTCCCAATAAAATTGCACTCATGTTTGTGAAATATAATTATCCAAAGCGGCACAGTGGCATACGTAAGCGAACACATATGACGACACATGTTACATTTCCTCGCAAGAGCGGATGCGTTTGCGGCTCACTGGTATTTGCGTGTCAGATTTTAAACGCGAGGCGAGCTCTCAGAGCCATTGTCAGATTCAAACGTCATGCATCTAGGCTAAGAGCACCGCCAAAACTATTTCAGTTTCGAGACCGAAAACGGCATCTCGGTGTCGGAGTCTGGCCAGACGGAGGATGATGACAGCTACAGCATGAGCGGCCAGTTCAGCTACGTGGCCCCCGACGGCGTCACCTACACCGTGCTGTACTCGGCCGGCGAGGGCGGCTTCCAGCCGCAGGGCGACCACTTGCCCACCCCCGTGCCCACCGAGTACCCGACCCCCGAGGTGTCCGATGACGACGATGACGAGGAGACCTACGAGGCTCCTGCTGTAGAGGAAGAGGAGGAGGAGGAGGAGGAGGAGGAGGTCCGTACTGCTTACGAGCCCCAGTATGAGCGCGTCATTGTCGGTTACAGGCCTCGCTACAACTAGGGCCGCTTTTATGACTGCTTAAGCCGTCCTCTGATGTCACGCGCCATTCCATGAGGACTGATAATTAACGCGATGCGTATGCATTGGGGTATGGAATATGCATTGTCCGTTCTTACGCTATTTATTTCATGATCATGTCTGTCTCGTGTTGGTGTTATGAAACTGTGCGAGTGTGTGTTTGAAATACAGATTCCTTTTGTCAATCAGTACCGAATCATTCATGATGTCTGCACTATGATGAAAGAAGCAATGCAAGATCGCGACATGCCTTCCTCCTCACTGTTTCTGGAACACAGAGGTAAACGTAATTTGCAAACAGAAACCTGCGTATCATGAATGGAGTCATTGTTCGGACCATGGTTCTTGTCTGGTGTATTAGTATGTACACCACGTTGTCCTTTGATCGTGAGTCTAGTGCTGTCCTAATTAAGCTAACTAAGAAGAGCTATAATAGACGGGCCCTTCCCGATTAGCTCAGTAGAGCATTGGCGTGCAACCAGAAAACACTGGTTCGCACCCCAGCTATTCCAAGAAGATAAAACCTTGCCTTGGTGATGCCAAACCTTCGTCTCAGTCACTCCGTGAAACAAAGACTTCCTTGTTCAGGCTTACGACCTCGAACATGGCGTATGCTGCGTAAGCTGCGTATAGCCCCGGCCGACATGCCTAAGATGTCAATGGCGTATTCGTTCACGGGTAAGGTAAACATTATCTAACATCCCGTGGCCTGCACTACGCTCTGCCGCTGCCCATTCGAAATTCATAGTCACTCAGGTGTTAGCTATCCGTTTGCCATGTGGCCAGTTCTTCCATATTTTTTTTAAATCAATATCCTGTAGTAGCCCTCAAAGAATGCGTCCCACATTGATGTGGGGTTCCTGGGCTGAAACAAGCATCTTGAAGACCTTTCGGTGCTGTCCACACTCTTGCCATTCTTAAGAGCTAATCCACTCCAGTTTTTAAGCTACACGCCTGCGAAAATTGGGAAAGGTATATCGGGGAGAGTGTTTCAGTCACCTTGGAATTCGTGACGTCATAATGACGTCATTGAAGTCCTGCACATTTTATAAGCCATGCGGTTATCAAGGGAAGAAAATGATATTGTCGAGACGTTCATATCTGGCGTTCGTGGGCGCAATTTCCAGATGTGTCAATGGGTTCTCAATCAATGTTGTGCAAGGTGCAATGACGCAATCAAACCATGACGCATTTAGGAGAATATTTACTTGACGGAGAAGGGTGCAGTTTCGAACAGTCTTTTCCACCTACAAATAATGCCAGTAGCTATAAGTCAGCTTGTTTCATCATATATGCAGCCTGCCGCAATATCTTCAAATGAGAAACGTTCCCTTAAAATTATTGAATTTCATAGTATCACCAATAATACTGTGTGACATATTTTCGCATCGGCTAGATTTGTCTTGAAGTTCTTACTGGGTTTTTTTCAACTCACGTGTTTTCGGAGTGTGGTGTGATTGCGCGGGGTGCGCGCCCTCGCCCCCGCTGCCTTCCGAGCTCTACATCTGATTGGGTGCGGGGGGGCGTCACGTGACCGCGGGTCTCTCGATTCGCCGGGGGTCAAGGGTTGGCCGCTGAGGCGGCGGCAGGTACCTGACGCTTGCAGGTGCCAGTCGGTTTTTGGACGAGTCCGGGCGGGTACACGCCACGTCCTCTTTCAGGCTTTTTTCGGCCATCATGCCCGAAACCGCCGCGGCTACTGGCGACGCTGTGACAACGGCTGCTGCGGGTGTCCCAGCGCCAGTGGTGTCGACTACTACTGGCTGGCTGCAGACGCCGGAGGAGGCACGCGCATCGAGTGACGCCGTGCGTGACGCTCTCTATGACACCTTTGCGATGTATCGGTTTGCCGCGCACGACGCATACACCAGCCGACGGCTGCTGCCTGCTGAGTCGTCTGACGTGTTCCTGGTGGACCTACGGCATCTCGCAGCTCTGTGCGGTGGGCTTCCGGAAAACGTGCTCACGTGCGCGTTTGCCGCCGGGCTGCCCGACGAGGTGCGGAGGACTGTCCGCGCTGGCTCCCGGGCGGAGGCTTTGAGTCTGGCGAGCACCCCGTTGCGAGCCCGGGCAGCGCTGAGCGACGAACGTGCCGGTGCGGCAGCGGCAGCGGCTGGAGCGCACGAAAAACGAGGAACCCGACAGGCGCGACCGGCAAGGCGACCCGACCAGAAGTGCTGGACCTATGGACAGGCGGGTCACCCGACAGTGGCGTGCCCAAACGGGCAGGGGGCTGCGTTAGCGCCAGCGCAGTCTCCCGAGCAGTAGCGCACGCTCTGCCGGTCGTGACACTGCTGGTGGACCAGCCCTTTCCCCCCGGCGTGCCCTACTTGACACAGGATGTACGGACACCCTGGTTCAGGAGCTGCAGCCGCACGTGGCGCCCGTGCGCGGTCAAGATGCGAGCGGTGAACGATGGAGTGTTCCGGTGCGTGGGCACCGCCCAGGTGACGTTCGACTACAGAGGCCAGCGAGTAATGCTCGCGGCGCTGATGGTCCCGGATCATCCATTGGGGCTGGACGTGCTGATTGGCATGTCCGGCATCACCGCGTTAGGAGGCATCAGTGTTCGGTCCCCGACTGACGTGCAGCTGGGTGCGGCAACGCAGCAGGCGCCGGAGTCGGCAAGTGACCAGCCGGCATGCGGTGCGGCGGCGCCGGGCAGCGGCACGCGAAGCTCACTGGCGTTGGAAGCGGCGGATTTCACGGCTCGGTTCAACGGCGCTCACTGGAGTGTGGTGTGGAAGTCGGCGCACGGACGTGGTCCTGAACGTCTGCGAAACACCGTGAGTGGGTACGCTGTGCCGGCTGAAGCACGAGAGGCCTGCGAGCGCGAGTTGGCTGAGTGGGTGGCGAACGGATGGCTCCGGCCCTATGACGAGCAAGAGGACGGGCCCGCTCAGGGCCTGATTTCCTTGATGGCAGTTCAGCAGCCGCACAAGGGAAGGTCAGGCCGGTGTTGGACTACCGCGAACTCAACCGGCATGTAACCGCGCACACCGCGGATGTCGACGTATGCGCCGAGCAGTTGCGCCGCTGGCGCCAGCATGGTGCCCAGTTGGCCGTGGTTGACCTGCGAAAAGCGTACTTGCAGCTGCGTATGGAGCGCCAGCTGTGGTCGTATCAGGCAGTGCAGGTCAAGGGCCACACCTTCAGCCTCACGCGGCTCGGATTCGGCCTCAATGTGGCGCCGTTGATTATGAAGGCCGTTGTTCAGGCGGTGCTGCGTGAGAACGAGGTGATCAGTCGGGGAGTGCTCGCCTACATGGACGGCCTGCTCGTCGACGAAGACGTGGTCAGCGCCGACAAGGTGGTGGAGCACTTTGCGAGGTACGGGCTGGCCTGCAAGCCGCCGGAGCGCGTCGCGGACGGAACGCGAATGCTCGGCCTTCGAGTCGGGGCACGGGATGATGAGCTGCGGTGGTGTCGAGACAATGTTGTGCCTTCACCGCCGACCGAGCTCACCCGACGTGCAGCGTTTGCGTGGTGCGGGCAGTTGGTGAGGCACCTCCCCGTCGCGGGATGGTTGCGGCCAGCAGCTGCCTGGCTAAAGAGGCGAGTGAACGGCCTGACGATCTGTTGGGACGATCCAGTGTCGGATGATGCGCTACGAGCGCATATCCAGGAAGTTGCAACGCTGGTGAGGGCAGCTGACCCTGCTCGGGGGCCGTGGCGAATGGTCGGCCGGGAGCTCGTGGTGTGGGCTGACGCGAGCGCCATCGCGAACGGGGTAGTCCTGAAGGATACGGAGGGCGGCGTTATCGACGATGCGGCGTGGATCCGGCCAGAATCCAAGGCGGCGGACCACATCAACATGGCTGAATTTGATGTGGCGATGAGTGGTGTGAACATGGCCCTGGCATGGGGCGTTAGCGCTTCAGGGTACGCACGGACTCGACCAGTGTTCAGGTGGTTGAGTGCCGCCTTGAGCGGACGCTCTCGTCTCAGAACAAAGGCGCGGGGGAAGACGCTGATCAGACGCTGGATTGACCTCGTGCGACAGTTGGTCGGCGAGTTTCAGCTCTCGGTGACCGTCCAGCTGGTGCTGTCACAAGACAATCCTGCCGACGCGCTCACCCAAGTTCCCCAGACCTGACTGCGAGCAGAGCCTCGAGATGTCACTTCAGCCGCAGCAGCTGCCTTGCCAAAATGTTTCACGGCACCCCCGTGGGATGCGACTTCGGTCTCCGCGACTATCGGGCCGGAAGAAGTCGCGGCGCACCCGGCAGACCAAGAAGCCGCTCACGAACCCACAGCAAGCGACGTTCGTGCCCGGATTAAAGGCATACACGAACGGACGGGGCACCAGGGGATACGCCGGTCCCTGTGCTACGCCAGACGGGACCTCGGCGGATACGTCGCACTGGCGGACGTGCGAGCCGTCGTCAGCCAGTGCGATGTGTGCCGTTCGGTTGACCCGGCGCCGACCCGCTAGCGGTCCGGCTCACTCGGCGTCCCGACAACATGGACGCGACTCGCGATCGACGTAACCCATTGCCAAGGCCGCCTCTACCTCACGATCGTAGACTGCGGTCCGTCCCGGTACAGCATTTGGAGCGCGTTGCGACGGTCTGATGCGGCAGAAGTGACGGATCATTTGCATCGAGTGTTCCTAGAACGCAGCGCGCCAGCTGAACTTCTGCTGGACAATCTCACCGAGTTCCGGGACCGGCGAATAGCTGCATTCGCCGCGAAGTGGAGGGTTCGGCTGCGGTTTCGCGCGGCGCACGAGGCCGGCGGCAACGGAATCGTGGAGCGCCACCACCAACTATAAAGATGATGGTAGCCCGCCAACGGCGCTCCGTCAGTGAAGCGGTGCATCGGTACTGTGCGACTCCGCGGGACAGTGCTAACTCGCTGAGCGCGCCGATGGCGCAGGTATTCCACGCAGCCGGTGCCGACCTGCCGACCAGCCAGCGCGCTGCCGAGCATGCACCGCCACTGATGCAGGAACCCGTTTCACCGTCGTTTTGCGTCGGCGTTGCGGTGTGGATGCGGCGCCGGGGGCCCGCCACGCGGTGCACTGATGCATCGCGCCAGGGCGTAGTTACGCGGGCCGTATCGGACCAGGTGGTTGAGGTTGACGGCACGCCCTGGCACGTGCGGTGCCTGCGGCGCCGGAACCCGCAGAAAGGCTCAGACGGGAGCCGAATGCCCGGCGCGGGTGAGCAGCTTGGGGACGACACAGGCACGCTGCCGATAACGAACATTGTGTCGAATCATGAGCTCACGGGGTGCGGTTCAGATCTGCCTGCCGTGCCATCAAGCCCGTTGGTCGCGGACCCTGCTGAGCGCCCATCGCTTTAGCGGAGCCATCGCGATAAAGTGTCAAGTGCCAGTACGAATTATCAGTCATTGTGCTGTGGTGAGCATGAATTGGATGAGTGCGGTGTGCGCAAAGATGACTTGTTCGTGTCCAGCAACGGTGCGGTGCTACCACCGGCTCGGCCGGATCCTTCACAGGGAGAGCGAGAGTCGCGGGAACCGCGGAGGAGCGGTCGCGCTCGCCGGCAACCAGTCGAGTTGTACGGCTTCAGTGTCCCCACCGATTTCATTGACGATTACGAGTGTGTGTAGATTGGTAGAGTGGCATAATTGCTTACAATCAGGTAGGGGTGTGGTGTGAATGGTGCCGAGGGGCGTCACGTGACCGCGGGTCTCCCGATTCGCTGGAGGTGAAAGGTCGGCTGCTGGGGAGGCGGCAGGGACCCGACGCTCGCAGGTGCCGGTCGGTTTTTGGACGAGTCCAGGTGAGTAAACGCTACGTTCTCTTGCACGGTGTATACAAAAACGAACACGACGGGGTAGAAAGGTAAACGCAAATTGAAAAGCAGCTATAGATGTAGTATTGCTATTGTACTTCGGTATTCTTAACCAGCGTGCAGCAAAGATAAAGCTTTGCTGGACGCCGACATATTACGATCCTATACTTTAATCGGGTGGGAAAAATGCATGTCAATGGAAACAAAACTGCCACTCTTTCGCGTACTGCCCGAAATTTTCTGGATGACTGCATGGTTTAATATTGAAGGGACAGGCATTGTTCATAGGCGCCAAATGTTGCGTCGTTCGGTGGGCAGAGTAGAAGACCACTACGATCTGCTAAGAAAAAAAAAACATCTTGCACGTTTTCAGCATTGCCCACGGTCAACGTTATTTTGCAAACAGCTCCAAATGGCATCTGTATGCGGCCTTCACGCGAGAACATGGCAATACTCAATAACGCCTGTGTTGACCCAAACGCGGTGGAAACGCTACCAGCAGCCTTAATTCGCCTGTTCTTGTTGTTGGGTATACGATTTGTGCGACAATGCCATGATATACAACATGATCCATCTATCGTAGGATTCACAAAGCTCATGCAGAGGTACAACGAAGTGAGGCAATATGTCTCAATTTAAAGACGTGCGATACGAAAATTGAATCGGATCTGGTTGCCAGGGACACAGAGGCTTGCTGTGAAAGACTGTCCCGACAGCTGTTTCGTTGTTAGCTGTTTCATCTCAAAATGAGTTAATGTCCCGTTGCGTATTGTCCTTGGCACTGTCATAATTAGATTTACGACAACATGGACCTGTGTATATGTGATCGTTAGAAATTCGTGTTGGAAAAAACTGGCAGGTAACGAACACGTCAAAATGTTCCTCTCCCTACGCGTCCACAAAACAATGTCCATAATCTCCTAAAAATGTGTGCCGAAGCCAGTCCATTACTCACCTATACACCTGGGATCATATCCAGTCCGTAAATGCCTCTTACGATGCAGATCCAGGTTTTAACCGAAAAATTGCATTGCCCTCGTGTCTGCGCAGGCTAATCGATGTCCTGGTTCCAAGTCGCACGTCAGCAGGGCAAACCGAAAGCGCCAGTGGCAGTCGTTGCTCGTCGTTCTGACGAGTCCTGCGGGTTTTCGCCTGGCCCGTGGCAGAGGCGCCTCCGGGGTGACCATGGCATCATCATTCATGTGCATCCCTCCGCTGCCGGGGATGCTTGCGATCTCTGAGCCTTGTGGAAGCGTGTGAAGATATTAATAATAAATATATGAAGTTGAACCCTAACTAACTCAATTTTATGATATTCACGGAAAAATATTAAGCCCTTAAAATTACCGGTCTTTAACAGAAGCGGTATTTTGATTGAAGAGGCAACAAGGTCACATTTTTTGGGCATGTCAACATTGAACTTTCAAGTGATGTATCCTTCGGCAAAGGAGACAGCTATGCGATGCAGGCGAAATGCTTCTTCCCAGATTTAGCACTTGATCAATGCCTAATTTTCAACATTTTTCGTTTTAACTTCATTATTTAAGTTATTTTGAAAAGCTAGCCACATTGCTTGACACTTAATTTTAGCAACCAAACTAAGCTTTTCGGTTTTGTTTAAACGTATATTGTTGTCCACCGTGGTTGATTTTTTCAAAAAGTGCAATGCGAATTATTGCGGTAAGTTATCCGTGTATTCAACTAGCTTGTCGGTGTCGGTTAATTTCAAGAGTATGAATTACATATGCCCTACGTTCTTATACCTTTTTGTGCCGCTGTTATTAGGAATATGCCCTATAGCTTTATGCGACGTCTTCATTTTGCATAAAGTGATGTTAGCTTTCTACTGAACCAGTTTGTCCTACACTTCTCAGATCCGATGATTGTGAGTCATATCATTGCGTACATTAAATTTGTGAGCTATGATTGAGTTATCTCGTCAGTTGTTGCCATCGATTGCTAACCATCAATTGCTCCGATATTCAGATGGAAATTTTTAACCTTCGAATGCTGTATTGTCTATGGATCCATGCTATTTGAGGTATAAGCTGCATGCCTTGACATCTCGGTGTGGTGTGATTTTGTGCATATAATGATGCTCGCTTATGTAATGCACTCTTTCCATCAGCAATGGATGTCCGTAATGAATGTGTTCACAAAAGCGCTTCATGCGCAGTTTTACCTGCACAGTATAGTTTTATTTTGTAATCGCAACATTTAAATGATAGAGTTTGCTATCATCACTGTGCATTTATGTAGTGAAGCTGTGGAAGCGCCACATTTTAAGAAACGAAGTGCGCGTCATATCCCAAAAATTCTAACTTTGGCTCAGCGACATTTTTGAACGGTCGGATAACACTGATTTGTCACTCAAGATATTTGTGCGTTGTTCAAGTGGAAACAATCGTATAGTGCCACTTCGAAAACGAGTACATGTCTTCTTCGTCACCCATTTATTTATACCCGCGTTGAGTCTCAACTCGAACTTAACCATTCGTTGCAAATCGCTTGATCTGCTGCGTCGACCAGCGGCATTATCGGTCGTTTGCACTGAGACTGGTATGTGCCGATGCTCTTCACCCGTATCACAGGCCACAGGCCTGCCTGCAGCCACCTGGTGACGCTGAGGATGTCCTTATGACACTGAGGGGATATCCATGACGCTGTGAGGTTCTGCGTGACGCTGGAGATGTCCCCGTGACGCTGGGAGGTTCTCGTGACGCTGGAGATGTCCCGTGACGCTGGGAGGTTCTTGCGACGCTGGAGGTGTCCCCGTGACGCTGGGAGGTTCTGCGTGACGCTGGAGCTGTCCCCGTGACGCTATGAGGTTCTCGTGACGCTGGAGATGTCCCCGTAACGCTGTGAGGTTCTCAGTGACGCTGGAGGTGTCCCCGTGACGCTGGGAGGTTTTCGTGACGCTGTGAGGTTCTCGTGACGCTGGAGGTGTCCCCGTGACGCTGGGAGGTTTTCGTGACGCTGTGAGGTTCTCGTGACGCTGGAGGTGTCCCCGTGACGCTGGGAGGTTTTCGTGACGCTGTGAGGTTCTCGTGACGCTGGAGGTGTCCCCGTGACGCTGGGAGGTTTTCGTGACGTCTAGTGCCGTTTAGTGGGCCGGGGCCACGTCTACCGCCTTCGGCTGTTGACGGTGCCGATGAGGAGCTATCGTCTCGGCGCCCGCCGTCGGTTGGCGGAGAATGCAATGCTTCGAGTCGCTGTCCGCGGGGCCGACTATGCTGCCCCCTATGCCAGCGGCCCGAGCGCGGCTCGGCGCATGGTCTCTTCCGCCAGGCGGCAGCAGCGGCCGGCGTACATGAAGTGACGGCTGGCTTCAGGGCGGGCTCCCAGCTTTGGTGTGAACGGGTGCAATGCGGTCGTACTCTGCTGGCTCCACAGGAAGATGTGTGGAATATCTCTCACTCGCGTCCTGATGCTGTCGTGCCTTGCGAAAGCGTTATGTTTTGCCAGCGCTGACTCAGAATCTGAGGGTTTTAGCAGGGCCGGGCACCCTCCGAGGATGCCCCCTCTGTTTCCGAGGCGTGCGTTGTCGTTATGTTTTGCTAGCGCTGACTCAGAATCTGAGGGTTTTAGCAGGGCCGGGCACCCTCCGAGGATGCCCCCTCTGTTTCCGAGGCGTGCGTTGTCGTTATGTTTTGCTAGCGCTGACTCAGAATCTGAGGGTTTTAGCAGGGCCGGGCACCCTCCGAGGATGCTCCTCTGTTTCCGAGGCGTGCGTTGTCGTTATGTTTTGCCAGCGCTGACTCAGAATCTGAGGGTTTTAGCAGGGCCGGGCACCCTCCGAGGATGCCCCCTCTGTTTCCGAGGCGTGCGTTGTCGTTTTGGGCATGGCCGTCTTCCGTCTTGCATTGCCTCGGCACTGCTCCCTCCACCCAAAGCCTTGCTCCTCCCTGCCGCCACACTAGTTCCGACTCCGCTTCTAACACCAGCAGTCAGTGACGCGTCGCGGCTTCAACACCAGTGACGTCACACCGTGACGTAGTCGGCGCTGAAGGCGTCCAGCGTGTCGTCGTCTTCGTCGTCGGGGTCGAACGGCACGACCAACAGGTTCATGTTGGTCAGCCTGAAGCGCTCCAGCAGCGGGCAGATGGTGTAGTGCAGCTCAGCCGAGGCCAGGCCCAGACAGACCAGGCCCAGCACGGCATACACGGTGTACAGCGCTGGCGCTGCCGGGGCGGGGAAGGGGGGCGAGCCACGGTCAGGGGCCAGGCCGCACAGGATCTGTCACGATCAGGGCAGAGGGCAGCTCGACACTTGCAGATCGGTGAGAATTCTGGAACTGCTTGGACGTGAAGCCGTTAAAGCCCTGAAGTGTTACATATGGCAATATTGTGTTAGTTTTAGCGCACCCAAAAGAGTAGGCAGAGGCCAAATTTGCCTTGTCTTGTTCTTTATAAGCATAACTGGCAAGGCTATGGGCCGCGATTATACCTGAATGTTGTGTGCTTCGGACACTTGCCATAGTATGCTAATGATTATCCTGCCAACGTGCGCCTAATGGTAAACGGGGCTCCTAATTAGCTGGGGTAATAGATACATCACTGACGTCCTTGGATATAAGGGAGACGGGATGGAACCAGAGAGCTTTTTGGCAGGTATGGGAGAGGCTTCATCTGAGGAACACCATGTGAGAGCTGTGAGTGTCTGCTCAGGCAGCTGGAATTGTGAGTGCGAGCTGCTAAAGGAAATGCCAGGCATAAACGCGTGGCATAAACTGGGGGAATCCATGACGTTTAGAAAAGGCAGTTGTGACTTGCAGCCACTCGTGGTCGTCGAGGGAAGAACAGTTTTAGCCTGCAGGAGAGAGGCGGGCATGCCAAGAGCTCTCTGAATTCCATGCATGGTGATGTTTGTATAATCGGGCCGAGTCTCTCAAACCGCTTGCTCGATTTTCCGCCCAGTATCAAGATACGCGAGGAGGGACTACAGGACGTTTGCAGTGCCGGCGCGTCCCGCTAACCCAGCGGACTGTCGCGGTAGGTGCGCGCCTCGCGTCCCTCGTCGGTGCTGACGTAGATAAGGAAGGAGATGACGGCCGAGAGCACCACCAGTGCCACCAGGCAGAGCATCATGTGGTAGCGCTCGACGCCGTCCGTCTGGGGCAGCTTCCAGTGGTGTGGCAACCTCATGCCTGCGGGAAGTCGCCAGGTTACAGGCCACAGCGCTGATCAGAGACCAGAGGGCAGCGCTGGCGACGAAATGTCGTGAAACATGTTTCACGTTTTTCCACGTTACCGTTTTTGTCCCGATCCTTCGACATGCGTGTTAAATAAAATTTTATGAAACATGTCACTCTTACGGCAACGACCTCGGTTTTCCCTTGTCATCTAATTTTGCTTTTATCGCTGTCATTATTTGCGGACGGCGATGAATACGACGCGCACAGCGCGTCGCACATTGCATAAACGTGCGGGCGTGTGCACGACATACGCGGAGACGTGGAGATGCGTGATGGCAGTATGAAGCGGGCTGTGTCAGCACAGTCTTTTGACACCATGCCGACTGATGGAATGCACCCAACCTGGCGAGCATTGATGTGACAGCAATGTCACAAAACGGCGTGCACTGTAGGGCTTTGTGCAAATTGCTGTTATGCTGGGGCTTACCTGTTGTTCCAATCCTATACCGATGCAGGCAGATTTCACAGTGGGTGTTGAAGGAGCTGAGAATCCAGCGAATCAGACAGTCCTGAAAAGTGTGAGTGCAATGATCACTGGCATGAGGAAGTGAAGCAAGTGTTCATTTCGACAGCTTTGTCGGTTGCTTATCGTTTAATAAAGGCGTATGAAGCTGTCTGTTGCCGAACGGCCGACTTCTGCGTTACAATCGGTCATTTACTACAGTTTGATCGAAAATGACGCTATTTCACGCGGGGCAGGTAGTGTTTCCCGTTTTCGTAAGCCACTGATTTCAGTGTGTTTTTATTGTCAAATTCTGCTGAGACGACTAAACTTGCGCCTCGCTTCTCGCATTTTTTTCCTTTTTAAAACAAAACGCAGCAGATCGTCCCACTCCGTCGAGGAGCTGGCTTTTGGGCATCGCCGCCCTGGCTGCCGTCGAGGCGAGCACAGCAGAGTGGCTGCACTCACGTTATGCACGTGCTGCATGGATCCAGTGCAGCGGCAAGCGGAGACCAGGGGCGCCCTCTCGGGGCCGTCGTGACAGATGCGACAAAACTCGGTCCACTCGCTGCCGCTGGTGCTACTGCCGCCGTTGGCCTTGTCGCCGCCGCCGTCGCCGCTCGGCCAGGCCTCGGTGGCGGCTGCCGCCGGTTGCGCCGCCTTTTCGGCGCCCTCCTCGCCGCCGATCAACGCGACTGCCGTCACCTCGCCGCCCAGCCAGGTGACAGCCGCGGCCTGCTCGTCGTCTAGCCACATGATCGCTGCCACCTCGTCCTCGCCGGCCCAGGTGAACAGGGGGTCCGACTGCGCCGGCTGCTTCGCCGTCCGCTCTGAGGTGCCGTCCTGCAGCTGGGGGTCGGTCTGCGCCGGCTGTCTCGCCGTCTGCTCTGAGGTGCCGTCCTGCAGCTGGGGGCCGGTCGGAGCAGCGGCCCCAGCCCCGGTGGCCTCTGGTGTCACGTCCATGTCGGCCACGCCGCCGCTGCCGCCGCGGTCCGGGGTCTCCAGTACCTGCCGTCGACGGACATCGCGCCGGTCACAGCGGGCACGCGTGGAGAGGGCGATGCCGGGCGCGCCGAGGATCGTAGCTCTGCCAGTCACGTGGGTGTCACGTGGTGGATCACGGGAACGCACCGCATGCTGTTGCCCTTGTGATACGACAAAGCAGTGCTGCGCACTTGTCCACGTTTGACTTTGACGGTGCAGTGACGGTTTTTACACATTGCAATTTTATTTAGGATTTCAACTCATTTTCTTAACACATTTTTAGTTATGAAAATTTTCTAGTGAAGGGCTAAAGCGGTATAAATATTCTGACTTTGTGCACACGTTTAGCTAACAAACAACTTGAGTTCCAAAATGTGTTTGTTCTGCAACATATTTCTACCATACATAGTGCTTTACTGATCGATATGCATACAAACTCCTGAAATGACTGATAACCTAGACAAGCCGGATCTGAAAGCACTGATGATTGAACATATAGAGATGCCGTGGAACCAAATACCTTAATGCTGTTTTGACCTAACCTTAACTGAGGGCGCCAAGAATTCAGCGATGGACGAGTATTCCCCGCCCATAAGCGCCGGATTATGTCGTTAGCGTGACTCCAAAGTGACCACACAGAATTACTGGAGTTTCATCAACCGGTTTCGTTTGTGTGATTTCTCCCAAATGTTTGTTAGAATAAGGGTAGCAGCTGTACTGCCATCGGTGGGGTTCGATTGGTCAGGCTTGTCAGAAACAACACGTTTCACTCATTTTGTAGGCAATTTAACAGACAACATTTTAAAACAAGCTTAAAAGGTGTCAATGCTAGGACTGGTCATCAAAATTTCTATGATTAACAATAAGGCACATGTTGATGATGACCATGATGATGATTTGGGGTTTGAGGGCGCATCGACTGCTAGGGCACATGTTGGCACGTGCGACTCCATTACTCTTGTCATACGATACAGGACAGTTACTTCACCTTCCCATGGGCTGCGGTTCAGCATGACAGTTTTCCGAACTGACGGTGTGGGAAGGCATTAGTGGACTGGTTTCAACGAGACAGCACGATTGGTAATAGATGTTATGTTGATAGGTCAATAATTATATACGTCAATTATAATTATACGTCAGTTTTGTGCCAAATAAAGTTGACACCGACAGACTCAGGAAAGCAACGTAAAAACATAAAGATCGAGATCGATCGAGCGTTTTAAGTTGATTTATGCCAAACAACAGCGCACTTTGTGCACCTTTAGCGTGCTAAGCATCTCCAGTGAAAAAACTTGAGCTGTGCCCCCCCCCCCGCCTCTCTCTCTCTCTCTCTCTCTCTCTCTCTCTCTCTCTCTCTCTCTCTCTCTCTCTCTCTCTCTCTCTCTCTCTCTCTGTCACGAAATTTTGTGTACGTCTCTGCCTGCCACAATTTCCAAAGTTGTTTCCTGAAAAGACAATTTTGCTTTGACGCCACAAAACATGGCGTGACTGTTACGTCAAAATTTTACGTTGATCGCAGGTTGGTGCTTTAAATAATGTTAGATCAATGAAAGGTAAGCTGGAGATTTACTTCCCATCAGGACCTTTTTATGTGTTCAGCTCGACTGTACATAGTGTTTGTTTCCTTGGTATGTGTTAATGGGCGAATTCTTGCCACCCAGGTTTTCTGTTCCAATTTGCTATGGAACTAAGGTAATATGGCGTCTCAGTTGAAGAAGGTGAGAAGGCAACGCAAGCTTCCCACCTGTAGCTGTATGTTATTGGGCCAGTTTCCTTCACATTCTTCATCGGTGGCTTCCAAGTGCAACTTGTCAGTCATTTTGATATCTGCAATGATTTCCCATGTCGTAGACTTCCGACAGCAGTCTCATTGCTACAGCAGAGGATGGTTTGAGTAAGAGCATTGAGCTGCATTTTGAGGACTCATTGAGACCATTCACATATAAATGTTAGCTACTACAGTATGACATGATCCACTGTGTTCACTTATGGATGATTCACTACAGCTCATTAGCAAACGTTAGGTCAAATTCATGCATGTTTCTAATATTACCACCAATACACTATTTTGGACAGCGATCAATGGATGTTTCACGTTATTAAGTGATTTAATCACGATAGAAATATGTCAGAAACAAATAGATGTAAAATTACTAAATGAAGAAAGTTTGATTTATCCTTATACGTTTTTGTCCTCTTTATACGGCTTTGTCTTCCCAAGGGAAAATGTAAGCAGCAGTGTTCCTACACGGCCAGAAATTGGCAAACACACAATTGCATCACGAAGCATACAACTTACCAGTTAAAGCGATGTTTGTGACATATAGCTCCAATGCTTCAATCGGCCTTCTCTGCTTCTGAGTTCTATTCAAGTGCGCAAACATTGGTTATCGTTCCCTATTATCGCGGTTGTGTACTATTAATGTGATGCCAAAGAAATGCACGACTGAGATGTGTCGGATGCGTACGTCAACTCTGATGTCAATCGTGATAACGTACATGCCAGACACAACATCCCTTTTCCGCCGACCCACCCGCTCCCAACCGTCCCTCACCAGCCCATTACATTTTAAGCTCTGACCCCCCTGTCTATTTGGTCGCGTCCTGAACGATACTTTGAGTCTTCCCTTCGCTCCTGGGCAAATTATTTTATTTTCGCTAGTTAAGCCTCGAGCGTTTCTTCCTACTCAACTTCTGCTTGCATTGTGGAGGAGACTGGAATCGATCTACTGGCCGGATCCTCCCGTCCACCATCGGTCCCGGGGTAGGTATGTTGGCCACCATGCGTTATCCCGGTTAGCGCTTTTTAGGCCGCAAGTTTCTGTTTTGCACTTAACATCCATTTATGGCATACAAATCTGAAAAAATCAAACGTGTTTATTGCATGCCTGCGTCCAGTCGTATTCTCAAAATATCGTGGTCTTCGCGGGTGCACCAGATCGTGAATGAACCAATTTGTTATCAGAATCCTTGTCGAAAGAGGTGGATCCTTTTGCTCTCATACTCAGGCGTTATAACCAGGGGTGTGCGTAGTAAAATAAGTTGGGGGAGGGGCTGAACGAGGAACTATGGCTGAACTTACATCCGAAATGCTCCTAAAAATGGACTTCCCCGCATGTGACCGCTTCCTTCTCAAAGTTTGGCTAGATCTCCCCCCCCCCCCGTCGCCTAAATATCAAAATATATATATGGTCGTAACACTTGGCCAGGAGGCCACGCTTCGATAGGAACTGTGAAATCATTGGGTTTTGAAGACAAAACTTCCCCAAGTTATATGGCTTCGTGCAGTGGATGACATAGCCCATGCTCATGGCATGGAAAAAGAGTAAAATTACCTTTTATTGTGCTACTTCTTCAGGACTAAATAGCAAACACAAACATCGTTTTTGAAGAAAAAATCGCGCGGTCATTAAATCGATTAACTTTGGATCTCGCAGGCCTTAGCATATTTAAAAAACGCTATCCCAGCATCGCATATGCATAACACGGAATTGACAGATATTGCGCACCATCGGCCATATGTCAATCACGCCATCAATCCGTTTTCTCTCTCTCACTCTCTCTTTCTTTCTCTCTCTCTCTCTCTCTCTCTCTCTCTCTCTCTCTCTCTCTCTCTCTCTCTCTCTCTCTCTCTCTCTCTCTCTCTCTCTCTCTCTCTCTCTCTCTCTCTCTCTCTCTCTCTCTCTCTCTCTCTCTCTCTCTCTCTCTCTCTCTCTCTCTCTCTCTCTCTCTCTCTCTCTCTCTCTCTCTCTCTCTCTCTCTCTCTCTCTCTCTCTCTCTCTCTCTCTCTCTCTCTCTCTCTCTCTCTCTCTCTCTCTCTCTCTCTTCCTCCTCACAACATTCTGACATCCTGTGCAAGTGCAAAATTGATAAAACAAATTCATTCACACAACACGCACGCAACATGACTCATTTACCGTGAAACAGTGAAACCCGGTGGTGGCATAGCGTTGCGCGCATTACGTGGTAGTGCATGGAGATTTCTCAATTGGTGTTCGAGAGGATATCATGATGTTCACGTTTGGTCTGTTTGTGATGCCTCACCATCCTTTTGGCCTCGCAGATTATGCGGGAACTTAATTTTGTTGCATGAGAGGTGGACCTTATGCCTCGCATAGCTGGCAGGTTATCATATAAAAGGCGTTTCAGCTGTGCCATGTGCTGCGCACAACAATGAAACTGCGTATTCCCCAAAGGACGTGGAGATGGGGCCAAAGCAGAAACAGTAGGGTGCTGAGTGAGATCTGATCCATTCTTCCCGCAGGGGAAACCTCGGTCGTCTGAATGCTGTTTTTACCTGGCTAGAAAGTGTTTCTTTGCCTTGTTGTTGTTGTCTTCCTATCGTCAAAAAACAGGAGGCTGATGTAAGTACGCTGCGTGAGAAAGCTACGTCTGGAACATGTTACAACTGAACGTGTTTTTCGGAATGCACCATGCCATGCTCTCTAGCTTTGTGAATTATGTTTGGCGGGCCCCCGTTAAATATTCATAGCTTTCCAGTTTTGAGCATTTTTCGGATTGAACCACTGCACCAGTTCAAAGCAAGCACTCCGTCACAAGCATCTGTAAAAATGTAATGGACTTTGGTTTTGATGGGAGGCTGTCTGTGGTATGTTGAGGGGTAGCGGGCGCAGTCATACGCCCTTTGTACCATTCTGTTTTAACCGTACCGCTATCATGAGCAGTGGCCGGTGTGTCGAGGAAAAACGTCTGCCTATGAGGTGAGCGATCACGTCTTTCCATGCAGAATTTCGAAGCCACGTAAAAACCGTTTATGCGTTCGGGTTTGGGTGACATTGCGCCGTGAGTTCAAATCCCGAAAATGTTGACAACATACCTTGTGTAGAAAATGGTTTGACGAGAGGTGTGGGTGTGAGCAGCTTGGTTTCAATGGCGTCCCTAAACATGACAACCAGTGGCGGTAAAATGCTGCTTGTCATGGGTATGTGGTTTTGTTGCCGGAAAGTGGCGATGCCCAAAACACACGGAATTATTTTGCACGCAATGTCAAACAAGCTTTTGGTCATTTTCTAGGCTTAGGCCGGCTAAGTCATATCTTGTTTTGAGGTTTTTGCATTAGGTCCACAGAAGCAGATATATTTTCATGTGACGACAGACAAGATATGAAAATGGCAGATGATAAAAAAAACGATATCCGAAGTCCTTAAAGTGTCTGCCGTCCGAAGCGTTTTGA
>NW_023596461.1:36426256-36668756 GCF_011947565.3 Pollicipes pollicipes | reverse complement strand
TATCCCGGTGCTGTACTGTGGCATGACATAATAAACAGTATGGTTTTTCGATTGCAATCCGTGCCGCTTTCATAACAAATTCAAACATGAAAAGATGGGTCAAGTATACGCTCTTGTATTGGCTTCCCATCTGACATATGACTGACCAAAAACACATGATACAATATACAGATCGCTTTCAGAAAAGCAAATAACCAATAAGTGTCATATTACTTAACCAATATTGCGAATAATCACTTGCTTAGCGTGCTGCGGGAATCCCGAAAACCCCGGTGAGAAATATGCAAACACGTCTTTCACTTCCATGGTCATGCCACATGCTGCAGTCATCAGGCTGTTTTACTGAAAATTAACAGAAAAATTTAACATGTGGTGAAATGACACTGCAAACATGCTGACCTTGCACAAGGCTGGATACATGACAAGTGCATGTAGTTATGGTTGGATGAGCAAAATGCAAGGAAGTGATGAAGCTGCCAGTGCGCACAAGGCTCGTGATAAACATATTATTAAGTGCTGTCCAAGATGCTAACAGCAATACTTTTCGACCTTTCTCAGCACCCAGCACCCCACGCAAGTTGCAATGACTATGACATTGATTGCTCAGGAGTAATGTTCGCCTGCATACAAGATTTGTGAAAACAGTGCAATGTGCATCAATAATACTAGAGCTCTATATTTTCGGAATTCCTTAGGGAAAGACAATTTTGCAAAGCCATATAATGTGAGCCCATACTGAGCATGTCCATTAATGATCTGCACACGCCAACCCCTACTGCCAAAATGAATTGTTGATATAATGGCATGCAATGAATTAGTTACATGCTCGAATACCTCAATAGGTTCACAATGTTGGCAAGATCATAATGAAACGCCAGTACCAGCACTTGCCTTTGTACACCCCTGCAACGGAAGTGTTTGTGTTTTTCTCAGTTTGCCAGCATTCCTTTGTCATGTTCAAACACAAACATAAAGGTAGAGGCAGGCGTCAATATCAATGGGCATCAAAATATCAGGCATAAATGTATCACATTTTATTGGGAGTCAGTGGACTGAAGAATACCAAAACAATGTTCTCTCTCAGAAGAACAAACCTCGCACGCACACGCCCTATCAAATAAATACCAATACAAGCCATCGGCACACATCACCAGTGATCACACGCATCTCGAGCCCCCGATTCACACTCTTTTGTCAAATAAGTGAGATCTCACATTTGCACAGCTCGCGTGACCATAAAATTGCAGGTTTTCTCACAAATTCCGCACAGATTTTCAGCCACAGCACCGGACTTTACCGTGACCTTTCTTCGAAACAAAGTCCCAACGGGGTTCATGGTAATGCGGCTCAAAGAGTTCTTCTTGTAAAACACGATTTTTTGTCCAAGATTTAAATTTGTCGTACTATATGTATGAAATCCTCAGATAAATATATATCCAAAATTACTGTAATGTTTTCCTAATTTCAAAGTGCCTTGCTAACCCATAAACCCGTGCAAGGTTCTGTGCTCCGGTACACAAGGAGCCAACCGAGCTGTCTGTAAGAGATACGTTAGTAGAAAAAAACGCCAGCAGGAGAAAAAAGACAGATTTGCCGTCGCGTCTTCTTTTTTATAACCTCGGGAGAGTGCTCATTTTTTGGGTGCCGTACTTTTTTTGCAGACAGGAGCGTTCTTTTTTATAACAATGGCCTGTGGCCTAGACATCATGAAACGTAAGTGTTCACGAGTGTCGCACAACCCGAAATTGCTCACGCTTGTGTGCGCGACACGCATTCAGCAGTAAAATCTTATTAACAGCCAACCATCTTCCGCGGACTGTACCACATGTGCAGCATCATCGACTTTGCGAATGTATCAGTGGTCATGCTGTTTTGATCATTAACAAAAAACACCCTGTGATATCATGGGGTCTAATGACGTTTCTATGTAGCCATTAATCAGGAGGCGATTTTGAAATAGGCTCTAAATAAGATTTGTTATACTTTGCGGGCGTGTAACTCAGGAATCAGTGTTTTGGGTCTTAAAAAGGGCATATCCTTAACTGCATAAAAATGTCCTCAAGATGGCTATTTCAGTTCGAAACCCCATACAAATGTGAAACATTCCCTTTAAGAAACTGACTCCCAAGAACTGGCTGCAATGCTACTGGAGACCTTGCTGTATTGAAAATCATTCAAAAGTTTCAAATAGCAACTAATGCAAGAAAAACCCTGCCGACAGACAAAAGTGTGGTGAATTGTCAAGGCAATTATGTAGCAAAGCTAAATGACTTAGACTTGTGCTGATTCCTCAGCTTTCAACGTACGGAAGTCTTCAACCTGCCGGGATATGCGATGATCGTAGGGATCTTGGCCGCTGTTTTTGCTTTTTCAGAGCACATGACGTCTAAAATTCCACACAATAAAATTGGGAGAACGCTTTAGCTAAATAAGCTGGTTGAAAGTTAATGCAATAATAACTATAGAGTGCTTCAAAAATTAGTTAAGTTTAGGGTTTAAATTGAATCGGTCAGCCTATGTGTAGTAGTGACAACGTGCAGATTGTTAAATGAGTGTGGAAAAACTCCGAAATTGCTCGAAATTCACTTTAATTCACTAGTACTAACCCACGAGTATCACGTGCAACGCACGTGCCACTCGTGGTCGCGCACGTCGTCCCGCGCCGCGCGGTCCACAAGCCCGACTCGACCCTTGGCCGTCGAGGCAGACCAGTGGAAAATTCCTGCCAGAATCGACGATCACGTGGACGGGAGCTGACCGCGATTTTCCGTTCCCGGGCCCGACCCATCGCGGCACACTGCCGCCGGGTTCTGCCGGCCCCGGATGCGTGGAACGGCCTGCGCGCTCACATAAACACGGCGGGGGCGGCGGTGCCGCGGCGACGGTGCCTTTTCAGGGACCCGTCCGCACCGCCACGTGGGAGGAAGTGTGTCAGACGGTGGCAATGGCCCCCAACGGGATCAGCGACCGAACTTTGGTTGAAAAGGTCGCGAGGTTCATTGCCGGCTTTGCGGCGGCGGTGCTGGCCGCTCGTCGTCTTTCATCGGCACAGCAGAATCGCAGGCAGTGCGAGGGCAGGGCATACTCCCGCGCTTTGAATCTGGTGCAGTGGTCACCCCCGCAAAGCTGAAAGGAGATTTTTCCACATTTAGAGATGTTAAGATAAGCATCAGATATGGTGGGAAAAGCTTATTTGTAACTGTTGGTAAGCTTTCAGGTTTCAAAAACGACCGTAAGTAGCAAAATTTCAAAGTTTGCAAAAATGCGCCCCATTACCCCATTGTTTGATGGCGTCATGGAATCATGTTGTGACGACAGCAATACCTGGCAGCGTCTGGCAGCCAGACCTAAAGAATATCTCGAAATGTACGAAAGCTGACGCCAACCGGCCATTCTCGTCGCGGGTGCTGTGTTGGGCGGCGGATTAGTGAATGGCATGTTTGTAGATTTTTTGTCTTAGCACTGGTCGTAAGAGAAGCTTTGGTGGGCTGTTCGACATACCCAACATAGCGATCGCTAGCTTCTAGGGCAGATTATTAATATCAAAAGCACGATATCCTGTGAAGACTGTCATATAGCGTCATGAAACCCTTTCCGATTCCTCCTGCGAACTGTTGAGGATATCAGTACTGTATTGTCGGCTTATCCTTCCCTGCAGTGCTGTAGTCATGACATTGATATCATGTGATGTACGCCGTAGTTTTTTATTATTTGTACCTGGAAATACAATTGCATGCAAAAATTAATTAATGTGTGACATTGTTATTAACTCATTGTCAAACCATTGTTATTGCTATGGCAAAGATGGCAAGTTTGAGGTACCAAGAATGTTTTTCTTGCTTAGGAGTATTTATGCAGATGCTAGTTAACCATGATATAACCATTGTGGTGCAACAGCATTCTTGCTGGTGGAAGTCTTTTGGAGTAGCCAAATCAGCTGCTATCAGTCATTCATAAATTATAAGTTGTCTTCTCATAGCCTTAACATGCAGTAGTCAACCAATGTGGTACATTGTGTAATACCACAGCTCCAAAGTGTCATTGTGTCACTACATCAGTGTTGTACTGTGGCATGGCATAATGAACAATGACACGCTTTTTACACTGCAATACCTGCTGCTTTCATAATAGATTCCATCATGAAAAGATGGGTCAAACGTACATTCTTGTATTAACTCCGCATCTGACATATGAGTGACCAAAAACACATCATACAATATGCAAATCACTTTCAGGAAAGTGCACAACCAATAAGTGACATCACTTGCTCAGCCTGTTTTGGAAATCCACAAATCATAGGCGGGTGACCAAATGCAAACACGTCTTCTGCTTCCACAGCCATGCAACGTGCTGCAGCCATCAGGCTGCTTCACTCAAAAATATTCCTCACACAAGTGACGACATATGTATAACAACAAAACATCACATCTAGTTAAATGGCACCGCAAACCCGCTGACCTTGCACAACGCTGGAGACATGACAAGTGTATGTAGTTATGGTTTAATGGGTGAGATACAAGGAAGTGTTGAAGCTGCCGGTGCACATAAGGCCCATGATAAATATGTTATTATGTGCTATCCGATAAACCAACAGCAATTCTTCTCCACCTTTTTCTACACCCAGTATCTCACACAAGTTGCAGTGACTATGACAATGATGACTCACAAGCAATGCTTGCCTCCATATAGCATTTGTTAAGACGGTAGTATGTGCATCCATAATGATACAGCACTATTTTTTCAGACTTCTTAAGTGAAAGACAATTTTGCAAAGCTGTATCATGCGAGCTTATACCACATGTACATTAATGAGCTGTATCAACCTGTCCATACTGTCTAAATGAATTGCTAGTATAATGGCGTGCAATGGATTAATTGCATGCTGCACTACGTCAATAGGCTCAAAACGTTGGCAAAATCATAATGAAGTAGCACATTGCCTTTGAACACCACTGCAGCATGGGTGCCAGCATTTCTTTCAGTTTGCTGGCATCACTACTTTGTCATGTTCAAATGCAAACCTAAAGATAGAGGCAGGTATCGATACATCACATTTTATAGGGATTCATTAGATTTAAAGAATACCAAAACAATGTTTTCTCTTAGAAGTCCAAATCCCCTCACACACTCCACATCACATCAAGATCAATACAAGCCACTGTCACACACCACCAGTGATCACGCCCATTTCAAGCCCCTGATTCTCATTTTAATCCCAAATAAGTGTGATCCCACACTTGCGCAACCTGCGGGACTATCAAATTGCAGGTTTTCTCACAATTTCCGCACAGGTTTTCGGTCATAACACCGCATTTCACCGTGAGCTCCCTTCCAAACAAAGTCTCAACGGGGGTTCATGGTAATGCGGCTCAAGGGGTTGTACTTCAAGGACACAATTTTGTGTTCAAGATTTTGATTTGCCGTGCAATATGTGATAAATTTTTAGCAAAATACACATAGAAAATAACCGTAATGTCTCCCTAATTTTATAATGTTTAGGTAACCCATAAAACCGTGCAAGATTCTTTGCTTTGGTGCACACGCCGCCAACCGAGCTGTCTGTAAGAAATACGTCAGTACAAAAAAAGGTCGGCAGGAGAAAAAGGCAGATTTGCCGTCGCGGCCTCTTTTTTTTATAACACTTGAGAGAGTGCCGTTCTTTTTTTGGTGACGTACATTTTTGCATACAGTGGCGCTCTCTTCTTATAACACTGACCTATGGCTTAAACATAAGGAAAAATGTTCAGTTGGCGACGAGTGCCGCACAATCCGAAAGTGGTCATGCTTGCGTTCGCGACACGCATCCAGCAGGAAATCTTACCAACAGCCAATCACTTTCCGCGAATTATATCATACGTGCCGCAACATCGCTCTCGCAAATGCATCAGCGGCCATGCTGTTTTTACCGTAAGCAGAAAACAGCCTATAACAGAACGGCAATCGTATGACGTGTCTATGAAGATATCAATGCTAAGATGTCTTTAAAGTAGTCCCCCAATGAACCAAGTAGTCACGCGTCTTCCAATCAACTTCACGTCACAATTGCAGGGTTAACAGGAAACCCGTGGAACGAAGGATACCAAGCTGAATCAAGGGGAATATTTGTCTACGACTTTCTTTCTAAAACAAAATTTCTGCACACCCAATTTCTGTAAGCCTCTTGCTGTCGTCATATACTCCAATCGAATTCAGTTTAAGGTTCGCCGACCAGATCGTCGACGTGGTCAGGTTTCATCAATCTGTCCGGCTGTCGACATCGTTGGACGTTGTGGACGCCTCTTCATCAACGTGCCGGTCGGGACAATCATACTAAACAATGTCTACAAGCGCACAAAACTAACCCTCCAGCCTCCCCTGGAAACAACAAACTTACTTAGAAGTCATACTGCGGGTATAAATTGCCCAAGCACAATTTCAAAGGGCGGTCTTTTCTCTACTTAGTCGTCTCTTTGCCCTCGCCTTACGAAACATTTTCGTCATCTTCGCCCAACGAAGACTCAGAGCCCGTCACTAATACTTCGAAAGCTAAGCTACCTAGAACCACGCAGAACACATAGCTGGACAGCTCTCGTCAAAATGCGTCAGACAAATGTTAATAAACAATGGTAAGTGTTACCTTTGACATGTCGAATCAGGTCAAAGGGCACTTCGACTCTCGAAAACTTTGAGGGCACAAATTGGCACTTGATAGATCTCTCCCGTTACCTTAAGAACTAAACATGCTACGACAAGGTAGAAGACGCAATTGAGTAACTGCTGAATAATCTAATCAAATAAGCACTAGTAGATATGAGCACATACGGCCTGTAATGCGTCATGTCGCGTCAAAGGGGTGAAGGCGATTATCTCATTGATATCTCCAGCTGTATCAAGAACTAAACAAGCCAGATCAGTGGCAAGTACACAGTTGGAAAGATTTTTCAAAGGGATAGGACTTTGCCATGAAGGGTTAAATTGTACAACCTTCAGGGGGTTAATTCTTGTCACAGAAGTCAAAGTATGACCTAGGTTGATCTTGGATTACCAGACCTTTCAAAAGCCACCAGAACGATGCGAATGCGCTTCACAGCGATGAAGATCAGAAGGAAAGTAAAAAACCGTTTAAGGAATGTGTTTTCTTCGATAAAAAGCAGGCACGCTACCTCACAGGTAACCGGCTCTGTCGGGATGTCCCGGGAAATGCTAAATACACCTACAAATAACCAAAATACAAATCCAGCAAATCATAAATGCTACGACTCTTTTTCCGCTTCTTTAAGCTTTTGCTCCCATGGGTTAGGAAGACAAGCGCGAAACCTCATGCCTACTGGCATGTACGTTTGATTACGCATGTTTCCTACGCTAACTGTCCGCACATGTCCGGAATGCTGAGAAAAGTTGCTGCCGTTCATTTTCTCTGAAACATCTTTCAATAACGAAATATTGAATGGCGTGCATTTCGTTGAAAGTAAAAAAAAAGGTATGTGGCATCGGCCATAACTCCTTTACAGCATTTTCCATCCATTGGATAGCTATTTTATATCCATGTAATGCTTGGGTTGCATTCGGCGTGCTGGGGGCTTGTCATAGCCCGGGGCCTGGCTAAGTCAGCGTGCTGGAGGTTTGTCACAGCCCAGCACCTGGCTAAGTCAGCGTGCTGGGGGTTTGTCATAGCCCGGGGCCTGGCTAAGTCAGGGTGCTGGGGGTTTGTCACAGCCCAGCGCCTGGCTAAGTCAGCGTGCTGGAGGTTTGTCATAGCCCGGGGCCTGGCTAAGTCAGCGTGCTGGGGGTTTGTCACAGCCCAGCGTCTGGCTTAGCCGTGCGTCTGCGGCTTTCTTGCGCGCGAGTGGCGTACGTATTAGAGTCGTCTTGAAGTACCACAGCAGTCATCGATCTGCGACTCAAACGAGCCCCACCAGATTCACATACGGGTGTGAACCTCCACGCTTTGCGCCTACCACTGCAGCCGGCATGACTTTTGAGCCTGTGAAGTCACCAGCGGAGCAGCATCTCAGACAGTGGGGGTTCCAATACGTATTTTTAACCAGAATCTGTCCATGTATCGCCGTAGGGATAATGCCTAGCATTGTCGGAAAGTGAGGGTGCCACCCACGGACGTCCCGTTCATACGCCTACGTGCGAATAAGACGGCAGTCATTGACATGATTATTATGAAGTGCAGGGACAAATGGCCCTCCAAAATTTTGGAAGTTGTGCTAGTATAGCTGACGCATGTAGTGAACACACTCATTTTGATAATTGCCTTCACCGCGAAGGCAGGCGACTCCGGAATGTTGCTCGAATTCTTCACATTTCTCTTTTGATCCGACGCGGCTCGATGGGGTGAATTTTGGGATGCGGCTCGATTTTGATTCGGGGGCAGAACGAGCAGCCGCCTTCAACTTTGGAAAATAATTGAACTTTTTGTTGTCTTTAAACTTTCTTTACTCCAGCGTTGGAAAGCAATTTAACAACCTTACCCTACGAGTTGCGAAAAAACCGAATACAAGACGGAATCTGCCTCTCCCTCATTCTCCTTCCTAATCTGCCCCTCCCTCACTCTCCTTCCTAACCCTTAAGCGGGTTCTGCCGCCGCTGTGCCGAGACGGGCGCCTATCACCGGCTGCCGAAGCGTGAGCAGAAATTCCCGGGAGAGGCAACGCTTCTGCTTGTGCGAAGGCTCTTACGCCTCGGCATTCCTACAGCAAATATCCAGAAAGCGTCGTCTGTTGACATTGCCCGCCTCTCCTGACCGATTCGACCCACATGCGGGATGTTGCAACACTACTCGTAAACACAGCGTCCAGCGTCCAGAATTATCCGGCTTTTGCTTGACAAATCCAGAAAATACCGGTTCCAGATGCGGGCACCTCCCACTCGGCGCTTCAGCGGAAATGTCCGCGTGGCCCGAGTACCATGCGTGAATCTCGTGTGTGCAAGCTGTGCCGGCAGATATGCCCTTTTAAGCAGCATAAGCAGCTGAAGTTAGCGTCTTCACCGCGTAAGAAGGGCATAGCTGCGGCGGCCGTGCCTGCAGGCTGGGCGCACGGGCTCACGGCTCTGGCTGTAGTTTTCCGCTGGTGAAGGAGAGCGGGGGGAGGGGAGACCGCCTGAGGGCAAGGTCTGAGGCACTGTCCGCCAGGTACACAGACGGCCGGGGAGGACCCAGCCGGCCGGTATAAATGAGACGGTGTCCGCCAGACGGCAAGTAGTGGGCCATCACGTGCGGGTCAGGTGTCTGACGGTTGCGTGCCACGAGAGTCGCGGTAAGTTATTGGCGGCCAGGACTGATGGGGCGGCGCGGCGTTCGCTCACTGTTGTTCCACAGCGCTGTTCCGCAACGCGGCCGGCGTGGCGGATTGATTGCAAGTTGTGTGACAGACCTGCCATTGTCTGATGATGATCACAGATCAGCGGGGCATTGCGTATCTTGTATGTGTTCATGAGGCTTGCGTTCACCATGGCATTTCAGCCAGATGTGTGCTGTATTTGTGGTGCAGGTTGGCCTGAAGAGCTGGCGCCGTAGCACCTCATGGAACTATACGCCTGGAATAATACGTATACACCCGTTACTCATAAGTTTTTTTTTAACTTCTGTCACCTCTTCTCTTGACGCCTCGGTTTCTCTGCAAAGTTGTGTTGCTTACCGTATGTATATTAACCATGGCATGCTACACAGCGTATCACTTAACGTGCACAACAAGAGCCGACGCCCTTGTTTTCGATAAGGAACATTGCCGTGGCGCCGTAACCTGAACACGTTAGTGCAAAACTGCCATTGTTGTGTCCATTTGCATGGGGTTCGTTCAGCTGCAAATTGCTCGTTGGAATCTCGGCGTGTACCTCAGTCTGGAAAAACTAGAAAGCTTATCGATGCTCCCAATACCATGAATCTCTATTGTTGTTCAGTTTACTGCCCGCTTGACAGCTTCCAACGGAACGATATTAATCGATGTATCCTTTGGCCCCAATCTCTGCCAAAATAATTGCAATATTTATAAACATGCCAACGAGTGGTCTGACAGCCCGCTGAGCGGTGAGCCACGGCGCTGCTGGAAATCATCCCAGCTGCTCGACTGCGTTATTGCGGCGGCGGCCCTGGAAACAGCCGTGGCGTTGCATGCAGACGTTTTGTCCGTGGGCTCCCTTGGTCGCTTCCAGTGCCGGTCGCGAGGGGCAGACGTGGAACAACTTTCAACTAAAAACAACTTTGTGGAATAACTTCCAGAAGTCCGTCCATAGGCTCCCCTGGTCGCTCTCCGCGCAGGTCGCGGGGGTTGGACGTGGAACAACTTTCAACTTGGAACAACTTTGTGGAATAACTTCCAGAAGTCCGTGGGGTCCCCTGGGCGCTCTCCGCGCCGGTCGTGAGAGTCAGACGGCCTTTTCAGAAGCCCGTCCGTGGGGTCCCCTGGGCGCTCTCCGCGCCGGTCGTGAGAGTCAGACGGCCTTTTCAGAAGTCCGTCCGTGGGGTCCCCTGGGCGCTCTCCGCGCCGGTCGTGAGAGTTAGACGGCCTTTTCAGAAGTCCGTCCGTGGGGTCCCCTGGGCACTCTCCGTGCCGGTCGTGAGAGTTAGACGGCCTTTTCAGAAGTCCGTCCGTGGGGTCCCCTGGGCGCTCTCCGCGCCGGTCGTGAGAGTTAGACGGCCTTTTCAGAAGTCCGTCCGTGGGGTCCCCTGGGCGCTCTCCGCGCCGGTCGTGAGAGTTAGACGGCCTTTTCAGAAGTCCGTCCGTGGCATGTCCCGCGAAGAGCGATGAGGGTGGCCCATGACAGAAACGTCCGCTTGTAGCATCCCGGCTTCTTCCAGAGCAACCGCCACAATGCAGCGAACAAACCTTCAACCCGAAGATAACCAGAGTATTTGTTGGAAGTGTACCTAGAATTGCCGCCATTGTACGCATTTTTCAGAAGCTGGCACAGGTGCTTGAGCTGATTTGAATGCCGTGCTGCCTCCAACCTTGGCAGGCCATCACTCGTAATATTCCGCAAACGTATGCACTGATCATAGTGACTAAGTTAAATGGAATCCTCGTGGAAATAATGACACTGTGGCGCCCAGATCCTGCGTTTACGCGAGCAGCGCTAGTGCCCAATGTTTTCGTATCCATGCATCGTCTTCGTTGAAGGCGCAGGAAACCCATGCCGCTAATTCATCTCCACCCAACACTTAAACTAAAACTCATTCTAAAGCTGCACAGTGCCAACCAAACACTTAAATGGCTTCTGAAAGACTAATAATTGTTCACGAACCCCGGGTACAACAACAAGACGTCATCATAGTTTGCTGCTGATCTAAGCTAACCTCGGTGAGTAGCCCGAGACTTATGTTTACGAGGGGGCTTGTCTTGCCGAGCTATTTTTGCGGATGAAGCTGCGTTACTAAATGTGTAATGTACTAAAGGTGCCTGATAATGAATGGTCCTTCGACGACGTTACACGCCTACCGCGAAATGGGCGTCCGTTCGGTTTCAAGGACGGTTCTGGTTATCGTAGAATGAGACTAATGAAGTCGTCTTCCCAAAC
This sequence comes from Pollicipes pollicipes, assembly GCF_011947565.3. NCBI lineage: Eukaryota > Metazoa > Arthropoda > Thecostraca > Pollicipedomorpha > Pollicipedidae > Pollicipes > Pollicipes pollicipes. Next base: position 36,657,254 of record NW_023596461.1, on the reverse strand, counting down.
TTCATGTTTACAGCAAGCAAATGTTTGTTTGTAGCATTGCAAAAACCATGTTTGCAGCAAGAGCAACATTGTCGATGCCTTCGAACTGTCGGCCGGCTTGGTCGTAACTCGTGTGGAAAGTAACGATCGGCGAGTGTCAAACGTTCGACGGCCGTATTCGCGCGTGTGTACTACACACGGCTGGACTGAAAGCTTCGAGTTCGTGATGGCTTGATGTACTTTGTGTAAAGTATTCTGATCGGGGACCTGTCCGCGACCTCTGAGGCCAGACTGCAGCTGCGACCTCTCCACCTTCGCAGCGTTCCAAGCCTGCAACTCGAGCCGTGCATGACCTCTCCCGACGTCTAGACCTCTAGGTGTTACCTCACCATTGCGTAACGGCTCTCTCGCTCTCTCTCTCTCTCTGGCGCTCTGGCGGGACGCGCTCTGGGGACTGCTCGTAACGGCGGAGTTCATGCTGAGACTAACCGTCGGTCAATTACCAAGAGACTAAGGTCTAAGGAAGCTGTCTGGCAAACAGTGAAATGAAATGGAAAGTGAAATGCATCGTATGCAAACACTTCACGCTTGCAGATCTGTTGGTGAGCGTGAGGTCGCCGGGAACAATGAGCGTACTCAACAATGAGCGTACTTTTTGTGACGTACTCAAGTGGTTGTGTGAGATTCTTCGACGGTATTTGCTGGTATATTGAAAGCCTGCTATGCCAGCCTGAGATGGCAGCATGCGGAAGAGTCATGCTCGTTGGGCTTTGCGTATTTCCATCAGGTACATTGCCGCCGGCTTCCGGTGCTAGCCGCGGCGTCGGCCGGCCTCGCCCAGTCTCTGGGAACCTCCAGCGCCGGGCCAGGCAGCAGGCCGACGCCAGGCCGACGTGGGCCCGCTCGGTCTCTGGGAACCTCCAGCGCCGGGCCAGGCAGCAGGCCGACGCTAGGCCGACGTGGGCCCGCTGCATTATCAGTCGACAGGCTCGTCTTGTAACGCCTGGTGGCTGAACCGTTCCCTAACCTACCCACTACGCTGCTCTGTCCAGTCAATACCATGGGCGTTATCCGCATAAACGACCGTGCCGCGGCCTCGAGAGTGACGGCGCTGTCTCCCGACAGATGCCGGTGAACGTAGTGCGGATTTTGGTGACCGACGGCATCAATGAGCAGTGTGCTCAGATCCTGCGCAATCGGGGCCTGCACGTCACTGTTGTTGTCGCCAAAATGACCAGCGAGGAGATCATACGACGGCTTAAGGTCGGTCGCCGGTGGCTGCCAGGAGGGAGGGGCCTGCAGCCGGAGCGGCAGACTGATATAGAGTGACGCGCGAGAGTAATGCGCCACGGGAGACGGTCTGTCGGTCATGTACTTTGCTCACTGTTGGGTCATACCAGTGTGACTGTTTTTTCATTGTTTGTGCCTGATGTTACCCACGTGGAGTTATGTTTACGGACTAAAATGCTGATAGAAAAGAATCGTGATTTGTGACGGCAACCTTGATCTTGATCTTGGCGTGTCTGTACCGAGCTACATAGCACCTTTCTTTAGCACAGATTCTTAAGATTCTATCTTATAGCACAGATTGGAAAGCCTATCTTTTGCATTGGAAAATGGCTCCAAGTGACATCGTTGGTTTATATGTTTCGTGGCACCGGTAATTTCCGTTACGCCGCCCAGTGCCATTTTTGTGCGAAAACGCGCTGTCAATACTTGTCGTGTGCCTGCGACGCGGTGAATCGGTGATCACTAATTCTAGTTTGTGAGGCTTATGTTAATTCATAAGCACAGCGTTCCTGGTCTTACACTGTGGGCCAGTCTCGGTATTTATTTGTCCGCTCTAGTTTGTTGCGTACCGGCGTCGTGTCGTCTGCATAATATGGTTAAGTCTGGGTCATAGTCGGCAGGCAATTGCGGCGAAAACGTGAATGGGACGTGCCTTTGACGTTGCAGCAGAGAGTTCTGATCATTTGTGTTTGATGTAAATTTGAACCGCAGAAAAGCCGTAAGCTAACTCACTTCACGGAAAACCCAATACCGGAATAATAATTTGTGGTGCTCCATGCGCTGTGGCCATTTAGCAGCAGTGTTACGCCCTGGCCAGTCGAGCAGCGGTGCCGGTGGTGACGGTGCCAGCCTCTTCCAGACTCACGACGCCCTCCTGGTGAGGTCAGCCACGAAGGTCACGGCGGAGATCATCGAGGCGTCGCCAGGACTGAAGCTGATTGGTCGCGCCGGCACCGGTGTCGACAACATTGACGTCGATGCAGCCACCCGCCACGGCGTACTAGTCATGAAGTAAGTTTGACGTCATGGAGCGGGACAAAATTCCCGGATGACGCTGAAGCTCCCGTCCTTCGGCGAATCAGAATTCAGAAAGTCCAGAGTTGCATGAGAGCAATTCGATGGCTTACGCGCCCATGTGATTTCAAATTTTGTTCCACGTTGGTCTTGATTGTTTTCGGCAATGCTGGTGTTCTCCAAAATTACAGTATAACTGCTGCCGTTGGTAGGCCAACTGTTTGGTAATTTGTCTGCAGTCTGAGTTGTCCTGGCGAGTGGTTGATTGTTCTTAAATGGTTATGATTTTGGTGAATCACCTTGCGATGCGACCGTATCCACATGTTTTACTTCATGTGAGAACTCTGCGTCCCGGAGTCATTGGCGCCCATTCCAGCTGTGTCCTAGGCTAGTAATCATAGGAGATAATTTAATAAACCCCGGCCCCTCACCAGACTCCCAGGCTTTAAGCATTTCCAGCCCATAAGCCGGCCAGCTACTGCCCTAATGCTGGCCGTAACTGCGGCCTTCTGGGAGCCTGCTGGTCTGGACTCGCGTCCTCTGGCTGAATGTAACCCTGGCTATGACAGTGAATTGAAAAAATAGCCAAAGCCAAAGTGACCCGAAGAGGCCAATGCTGCACGCAGTGCAAAGCTGGGGGCCGGCTCGGCTCTCCATGGCCTCCATCATTTCTCGGGCTGCATTTTTTGCGTGCCTGCTAGGGACTTTTACACCCGGATTTTCTGTTCAGTAGCTCTGTGCTGCTGGTTGTTTCGCGAGTGCTCACTCGTGAGTAAGCATGCCATGGTTGTTTCCTATTCGCAGCACGCCGGGAGGGAACACACTCAGTGCCGCTGAGCACACGTGCGTCATGATCGCCTCGCTTAGCAGAAATCTGCCGGCGGCCTGCGCCTCGCTGAAGGCAGGGAAGTGGGAAAGGTCAGTGACACCTTTTGACGCCCCAGAAAGCCTCCGCGTTGTTGGCTCCAGTTGCGTTGTAGCATATGAAAAGCCCTTTAATCGGCATGCTCTTCTCGCAACTTTAAGAATTTGACAACCATTCACACGGGCTACGCTTGGCCGCCAGCCGCCCAAAGTCTATTTCATTGGCTCCCGGTGTAGTTTCCTGCCTGCACAACACGTTCTGTCGCTTGCTATTAACCTGTCTTTGTCGGCAGGAGCAAGTTCATGGGCTCCGAGATGTACGGCAAGACGCTGGCCGTGCTGGGGCTGGGCAGGATCGGCCGCGAGGTGGCGCAGCGCATGCGCGCATTCGGCATGCGGGTACGTGCAGCGGTCACTCGCCCGGAGTGGCGCCTGTGGCTGGCATTCAGAGCCGTGCTTGGGAATGCTTGGCAATGGCGCGTGTTTGGTATGGATTTTTGCAGCTGCGTGCGGCAACGTGTTGTTGGATTGCCAACCATGGCAAGCTACAGCACCTTTGGTTCCGTTTTCCGGTTGGACAGGAAATGACTGCAGTTGAGAGGGATGCGACAGAAAGGCGGGGATCTCCGTGGGGTTCCGTTCTCCGCATGCCGATCCGTTGTCTGCAGGTCATCGGCTTCGACCCGATGGTGTCTGCTGAGGCCGCTCAGGAGTTCCACGTGGAGAAGCGGGAGCTGGACGAGATTTGGCCAGAGGCGGACTATATCACCGTCCACACTCCACTCATCCCCCAGACCAAAAGTGAGTGACGCATGCCACGTGCTGCAAGAAATTACACGAAAAATGGAGGTTATATACGGTACTATCTTAGCACGCCGTAAGGAGGTATCGACTGCCACGCTAGTTTTCTGTGAGATAAAAGACGTACTTGGTTCGCAGCGATGCTGGATATCGTTCATAGGCTACTAACCATCAATGTATGATAGCGCGTCACATATCGTGTAAAATTTGTCGGGCTCCATGTGCCTGCGACTCCGTCCTGACATTCCGCACAACCAGAGTACGTGTCCAAGTGATCAGTCCTCTTGGCCGCTCCATGGCTTCTACCCTGCGCCAGCCTAACGCCCGTCCTCGTCGCCAGACCTGACCAACACCCGTCCTCGTCGCCAGACCTGACCAACACCCGTCCTCGTCGCCAGACCTGACCAACACCCGTCCTCGTCGCCAGACCTGACCAACACCCGTCCTCGTCGCCAAACCTGACCAACACCCGTCCTCGTCGCCAGACCTGATCAACGCCGACGCGCTCTCGCGGTGCAAGCATGGCGTGCGAATCATAAATGTGGCGCGCGGCGGCATCGTGGACGAGGCGGCACTGTTGAATGCGCTCAAGACTGGCCGGTGCGGTGGCGCCGGCCTCGACGTGTTCGCCGAGGAGCCGCCGACCAATCTGGCGCTGGTGCAGCACCCAGCCACCATCTGCACACCCCATCTGGGCGCCAACACGCGCGAGGCCCAGCAGCGCGTGGCTCGTGAGCTGGCCGAACAGGTTGCCAGCGCCGCCCAGGTGAGTGCGCAGGAAGGGTGAGAGCGGGAGCGAAAGAGTGAGCTGCGTCGCCGCTGGTGAGTTTAGTCGTTTCGGTTGAAGGCTCTCACCGTCCCGTCAGCCTGTTAGGAAATTTCGGTCAGTGTGAAAGCATGTAGGCTGAAAAGCCCTGAAGCCTCGTGATATGCGAGCCTAGTCGATCACGTCGGCCGTCGCTGAGCTCCGGTTCGGAGCCCCGAATGCCCCGTTTGACTGTGCTTGTGGTGTGGCCGCTGAGAGGCGTCCTGGCCTTTTCAGTTGGCCACTTCACCCGACTGGGTTTCGGCCCTGCCGATAGGCGGCGTGCACACCGGTCTGGCGAGCCTCTCGCCCCCACTGTGTCTCTGTTTGCCGGCAGAGCGGCACGCTGGTCGGTCTGGTGAACGCGCCGAACCTGAACGACGCTATGCGGTTCGCCAGCCGTCCTTGGCTCTGGCTGAGTCGGGCGCTGGGAACTGTGGCCGGCATGCTGGCTGGCGTCGGCTCTGGCAAGCCGTTCGAGCTGCAGCTCACGCTTAATGGTGCGTCTATCCACTAGCGTCCACTTGTGTGGTACGAGCTGTCCTTCACCGCAACGCCCCGTGACAACAGCCGTTATCAGCCCTGCCGGCTCGCTCTGCGGAGCCGGGGTGGGGGCTGCCCACATGGGGAAGAATGACTGAGCATTCTGTTTTGCTTTGTCGCTGGGCAGTGCATAGAGCGCCCGTCGTGCAGCGCCCGGCGACGCTTTTTTTACTGGGTGGCCTGTACTGGGTGGCCTGTACGCGCGGCCGCTACCATCGCTTCGAGGCGGACCTCCTCAGATGTGCACAGCCTTGTCCAGCGGGGTGCGCCTGTCCAGACGTCGTTGTTCTGTCTGGCACGGGTGAGCCCGTGTCGCCAGGTCCGGACATGGACGCCATGCAGTCGTTCCTCATCTCCTCCGTGCTGGTCGGCCTGATGGCCGGCATGACTCCCAACGGCGTCAACCTGATCAACGCGCCGATGCTGGCGCACGAGGCCGGCATCCGGGTGTCTGTGACACGCGACAGCGCCGCGACGCCGGCACACACCATCGGTGTTCGGATTACGCTGGATGGCCAGGAGCACTCCGTGGTCGGTGAGCATCTCGTCGGGTCCGCGGGCGCGCCCTCCCACCTGCCACGAGCGGCCAGCTCCTGGCCGTCTTGTGCTCGGTGTTCCTGGCTGGGCTGCTGGGCTAGGGGGCGCGCTGGACCTGGCGCCGGTACGGTCGTCTTGCGGTTCGTGTGAATGACCGTGCGAGCGCAGGTGCAGCGAACCAAGAGTCCGGTCGGGAGGTGTCGTGAGGTCTCTCGTGAGGTCTCTCGTGAGGTCATGAGGCCGACAGATGCGGTTCAGTCGTGGTAGGTATACTAGAGCGCAGGTGCGGTCGTAACGACCGTGGACAGGCGTAGTGCACTGCTGCCTGGTGCGGATGCAGTAGTGAGGCCTGTCTTTGTTTGGAAGGAGCGGTGCAGTGCAGTGCAGTCCGGGTGCAGTCCCGGTTGACGCCTCCTGTGGTCGGCAGGCGAGTTACAGGGTGAACAGTCGGTCCTGGTGCAGCTGGACAGGGCCAGGTTCGAGTCTGGCGTCACTCTTGGCGGCAACGTGCTCTTCTTCAAGTCTGACGGCAGCGGCGACGCGCTCATGCCGATAATTAGTGAGTCTTGGCTGATCGAGCCGAGCAGTGGGACGAGCACCGCACAAACCAGCGGGACCGTGGGCTCGCCTGGCACGATTTGATTGGGCGGCATCTCTTTGGAAGCCACTGACTTCACCGCGAGCGTACTGCCTTTTACTGGCCGACGTGTTCGTGGCTCATGCTGGCTGTATGTCGGATGTATGTAACTGCACATTTGGCCGCGTTGGCATGGGTGTGATTGTCTCTTCCTGCTGACGCATGTCCTTTCAGCGGCTTTGGTGTCGGCGCGCGCCGAACTGCTGACGGTGATGGCCTCGGGGCCGGAGGACACTACCCCGCTGATCGCCGTGCGCACGTTGGATCCGGTGCACGCTCCCGAGAAACTCCCAACATCGCACGCCAAGTTCCTCCTGCAGACCTACTTCTAGCCGCCGCCGCCGCCGTTGCCGTGTGCATCAGTCACATCGCGCGTCACCTGAGTGGCGACAGTGCACCACAACGCCCAGTTTCTACACGGGCGTCAGGCGGGCGTTCGGAGCGTAGGTCCGATGTGATAGGTTTTACGCCTAATCTCGCGAAGGCTCGCGCATCGAGGCATGATTGATGCGTTTCAATCCAGTGACGCCATGTTTTAGCGCGACCTTGACGACCAGTGAGATGATCATCTGTACATATGTACCGTCATGTTGCTCAGTATTAGGCGCCCCAGGCCGCTGGCGCCCGCGTGCCGTAACTGTATCGACGCGTGTATATATTCACAGGGCGCCGCTGCCGTGCGCATGAGTCAGGGAGCTGCTGGCGCCCGCGTGCCGTAACTGTATCGACGCGTGTATATATTCACGGGGCGCCGCTGCCGTGTGCGTGCGTCAGAGAGCTGCTGGCGCCCGTGCCGTAACTGTATCGACGCGTGTATATATTCACAGGGCGCCGCTGCCGTGTGCACGCGTCAGAGAGCTGCTGGCTCCCGCGTGCCGTAACTGTATCGACGCGTGTATATATTCACGGGGCGCCGCTGCCGTGTGCGTGCGTCAGAGAGCTGCTGGCGCCCGTGTCGTAACTGTATCGACGCGTGTGTATATTCACAGGGCGCCGCTGCCGTGTGCATGCGTCAGAGAGCTGCTGGAAGACACGCTGTTTTACACGTAAAATAAATGGGCCCACGGGCCCCACTTTTACCACATGATTTTCGCGCACCTGACCGACGGGAAAGAGCAGCGGTACCCGCCGGGCAGTGCCGGATGTCCCACACGGCACGCACGCGCAGGGTCGCACGCAGCTGGAAGCAGGTGGGGAAAATGCGATGGTAACAAGCCGTGACGCACCCGCCAGTGTCGTCCCAGCCGGGGCAACTAAACCGTCTCAGAACACTACAAAGCCGGCGGAAAATCGCGGCAAGCAAACGCTTCACTTCTTCCCCAATAGGGCATGTCCGCAAACACCTTGTACATCATTGTTTAGTCCTCAAACTCACGTCACGCAGTCATTACAAAACAAATCAAGCCGCGGCCAGCCCGAGCAGCGAGCAAGCATTCGTAGAACCGATCGATAGACCCATCGATGGACGTAACAGGCAGAGGTGACAGGCACCCGAGGCCTGTCCTCGGCAAGGAGCTGGCAGACCGCTGGACCCACGCTGTTCACCAGTCGCACCCGTCTGGTGAACGCGCGCGTGCGCATTGGCCCGGAGATGCGACTGGCAGAGGGCAGGCCGAGCAAGACAGGGCGCGTAAAGACCCGCTGTCGCCAGTGGCAGGATGGGTGACAGGAGACAGCTAGATCCCCGGTCACTTGTGGCCGGACGCACTCTAGATCCCCGGTCACGTGTGGTGGGGTGCGGCCACCACCGGCCGCACGATCTACTTGTACAGTCGCTGGATGGCGTCCTTGTAGTAGTTGCTGAGCTCTTTCCGCTTGAGTTTGTAGGCGGCCGTGACCAGGTGGTTGTCCGGCGTCCAGGCCACGCTGGTCAGACCAACGCGGGCCGGGATCTCAGTCTTCTCCAGCCGACCTGGCGCCAGGAAGGTCCGGTCGGGTTAGATACAGGTCAGAGGTCAGGGGTTATGTGTGACAGGTGTTAGCGGCCAGGTAAGATATGGGCCAGAGGTCAGGGATCAGATCAGACAAAGGTCAGGGGTCAGTGGTTAGGTCCGACAGGGGTTAATGGGCGGGCCAGACAGACATCAGGGGTCAGAGTAGATACGGTACAGAGGTCAGGGATCAGGTCAGACAGAGATCAGGGGTCAGAGCACACATCAGTCGGTCCGGCACGGCGCGACTGACCGGCGCGCGCGGTCACCGCCCACCTGGGCGGTGCTACTGTCAGCGTCACACCCCTTACCTGAACGGATCAATTTAAGCAGGGCACGGCCAGATATTTCAGGGGAGTGTCACTAACACAGGCAGTCAGTGATGTCAAGCTTAAGTTGGGATGCAATCAACGCCGGACTTCATCATAACCAAGCTAACCAAGCTTACTATGTTGACTGTTTTGCATAAATACCCAGTCAATGTGTGCCCAATGGCTTTGCTTTCAATGTATGCATTGACACTGACAATGGATATTCCTCCTCTTCTCTCAGTTTCAATGAGACTGGGTCAAAAACTTATGACCACAATTTTTTTTTACAATTCCAGGAAGACATACTACTGTGAAATTAAATGCAACAAAAAGAACATACAACTTAGTAGAACACACCAGTACCTTCCCTGCATAGGATGTTAAAATAGCATCAAGTCGTCTTTTACGTTGCTACTCTTCTTCATTTCGAAAGACAGATGCAGCACGAAATTAAATAGAGTTTTCCAGGTCTTGCTGTCCCTTCCCATTGTTTACATGCAACCACTGCACACCATTGAAAAACAGGCTTGCCTCCTCAGTCTTCAGAAATGCCTAGCAAAACGACGACTTTAGTCAATTCCCATTTTAATGTTTATTCGGTAATGCAAGAAGCACATGCCCATCTTTTGGCACATGGATAGTTCAGAGGTGGAGTTATTCATCAGTCTACACCAACCATAACCAGTTAAAATAGCCAGACCGGTCTGGACCACTAGCAAGGCCTACCGTTGGTAGACGACGACATTTTGCCAGCCCTGAGTACAGTGAGCCGGCCGGGTACTCTTCCGGCCATGTAACGTGGTGGGCTGGCAGGCCAACTCACCGTGCCTGGCATGCTTGGCCAGCCTCTTCTGTACCTCCTCCTCCAGCTGCTCCATCTCACAGAGCTCCTCGTAGCTCCTGCCGACAGCGTTGCCACCCAGCACCTCCTTGGCCAGCATGCTGAGCTGCTTAGCGTTGGCCAGCACGATGGCGATGACGAAGTTCTTGGAGGATTCGCCGTACACGAACATGTTGTCCACCAGCGGGCTGGTGCTCAGGATCGACTCGACGCGGCCCAGCGAGACGTACTCGCCGGCCTGCAGCTTCACCAGGTCCTTCTTGCGGTCTGCGGCACGGCAGCGCCGCCCGGCGGCACACGTCTCGGATGTCGGGCGGCACGGTGGGACGGAGGCAGTGGGCGCGTGCGCGTTGGTGAAAACGAAAACCAGACAATAAACGATGGATTGACACGAAAGGTCACAAAAAGTCGGGCTACTCTGAGCTTTTCGTATCCGACTAATAGCACACAGAGCAGACAGAGCGGCATTTCACACGTCAGGTGAGATCACCGCCAGGCGGGACTGTGACCCTCGACATTACCACAGACGCGCAGGCGTTCCCCTTGAGCACCACAGGTCGGCGTCCAGCGTGGCTCACCGATGATCTTGAGGGTGCCGTTGGGGTAGAACATGCCAATGTCGCCGGTACGGAACCAGCGGCGGCCGTCGGCCTCGCTGAATTCCTCGGCCGTCTTCTCCGGCTGCTCGAAGTAGCCCATGGTAACGTTGTCGCCGCCTGCAGCGGATGGCAGACGGCGTGGTGAGGCGGTGGCGCCGCTTGGCTGCCGCCCGCGCCGCCCGCGGCGACCAGCCAGGACCCGGGGCAGGCAGCAGGACGACAGAGCAGACCGATTGGACGGCGGTGAGCACGCGACGTCAGACAGGCGCCGCCGAACGCAATCGTGCCAGAACACCCGCACAGGACAGTGCCAAAACACCCGCAAGTGACAACGCCTCGCACGACTGATCTAGGTCGTCGACAAGGTGAGACGCGCAGGACAGCGGACTCGCCGCCCATGCGGCCGGGGGCCGGTGTGGGCCGGCGCGCGGCGCCCTCACCGATGACGATCTCCCCGCGCGGGTGCGGCTCGTCGCGCACCCGGTAGCCACCCTCCTCCCAGTCGATGAGCCGGATGTCGCAGCAGCTGACCGGGTGGCCCACGCGGCCCACGGCCACGTCGAACTCTGCGCGCAGGCGATCGGGCACGGTCAGGCCGCCGGTCGGTGCCGGTGGCCAGCAGGAGGTCCACCCCGAAAGCCCAGATGGTAGCTAAGATTACGAAGCCACCGACGGCCTGCGACCAGCTGTCGATGAAGCCGCTCAACTCACTCGACAATGGACAGTCCACTTGTCACCCTTGGGCGTTCAAAAACGCGTCCCCAGACATGCCATTTGAAATAACAGAAAGGGCGACTGGCTGTCTAAAAACAATGGGTGACTGAGCCTATGACTGTCAAAACAGGTGAGTGCAACAAACTGCGGACCGTTTTACGTGTTCAGCGGCGCACTTGCGCTATGGAAGCTCCATCACAGCAAACACGATCAAAGACACCAGATCGCCACCCAAAAACATCGACTACACGAACTTCCGCCCTCACAGAACAGGCCACTGGGGACAGCTGGCCGACAAGTCTGTTCTTACGGACTTGTTCAAGAAGGAAGCCAGATCCCAAGAAGTAACCGGTATTCGACACCGGCGCTGCACACGACCGTCTGGCGTTCTGTACTCCTGCTCACTGGTCTGCCGTCCTGCCAGGCCGCCGCAGCAGCAGCGGAGTCGGCCCGAAGCACTCACCGTCCATCAGCGTGGCGCACGAGGTGGTCTCGGTGAGGCCGTACCCCTGCATGACGCTGGCGCCCATACAGGAGCGGATGAGGTCGTGAGTGACCTCGGAGAGCGGGGCACCGCCCGATACCATGGCCCGGACGCGGCCGCCCAGTAGCGCGGCGATCCGACTGAAGAGCAGCCTGGAGCGGGGGCGGGGTCCGGACTGAGAGCGGCGCGGCGCGGAGGGGGGCCCGGGCGCCGACGGGGCCCCGCCGCGACGCCAAAACACAAGCAAGAGCCTCACATCTCCACCATCTCACGACCCCCTCTAGTTCACAAGAGCCTCACATCTCCGCCATCTCACGACCCCCTCTGGTAGACAAAACAGAAGCTATCGGGACGCTACGTCCGCTGCTCAGGTATGTTCATCGGTGCTCAAATTAACGACAGCAGTGCTCCCTGACTGTCAGCTGACTGTGGGCAGTGCTGTCTAGGCAGACGGTGAAGACCGGGCCGCTGTCACCCACGGACGAGCGGGCGCCCAACTGACCGGTGCAGGATGGGTGTGGAGAAGCCGCGCCTCCGCCACCTGCTGCGATACTGTACAGCCCAGTGGAACAGGGCCTGCACAACCCGGCCCGAGGCGTGCATCTGCTCCTTGATGCCCTGCAAACAAACAGGCGGCAGCCAACCGTCAGTCAACCAGGCCGACGTCGCCCTGAACGGGTCGCTCCACCGTCGTCACTAGTGGGCGGGTCCAACGTCGCTGGGCGGCCGGTTCCACTGTCTTCCGGTGGCCTGGTAAATGGCTCGCTCTCGCCCTCCCTAAACGCAGCCATCTCCCGAAGTGCTCGGGCCCACGGCCTCTTGGAGCTCGTCGAGAGCAGCGAGTGCCCCTCTCTCACCTGCGCCACGCGGTCCAGAATCATGGGCACGGCGGCGATGAGCGTAGGCCGCAGCACCGAACAGTCGCCCCGGCAGCCGCGCTTCACCTTGCTCGATTTGTCCATCAGCGTCAGCGGCGAACTGTAGCCGATCGGCACGCCGAACATGACGGCGCACATCTCTGCCACACAGAGGCGCCGGGACGGTCAGAGGCGCCGGCTGCACGAGGCGCCGGTACGGTCAGGGGCGCCGGCCACACGGAAGGCGCCGGGACGGTCAGGGGCGCCGGCCACACGGAAGGCGCCGGGACGGTCAGGGGCGCCGGCCACACGGAAGGCGCCGGGACGGTCAGGGGCGCCGGCCGCACGAGGCGCGGGGACGGTCAGGGGCGCTGGCCGCACGGAAGGCGCCGGGACGGTCAGGGGCGCCGGCCGCACGAGGCAGGCACGGGAACGGTGTCAAAGCAGACAAGGTCTACCGAGCTGTCCAGCCAGAACACAAGTGGAAATGAACAAAACGTCGTTCCCTCTCGCCACGGATGGAGATCATCCGACTCAGGTTGCATGTGTACACGTCAGCTTCCGCGAGGGCCAAATGTGTCTCTGCCATAGCATCAGTGGTGCCCGTTGCCTGCCGGCCGCTGACGGAGCCCGCCCGAGGTCACCAGAGGTCGCCCCACTAGCCTGCCATCAGCTCCAGCACGTGCGCCAGCGGCAGGTAGCCGATGTAGACGTCCTCTGGAGTGATGTCGATGGCCACGGCGAACCCGGTCATGGTGGAGACCATGTTGTAGTGGGACACCATCACCCCCTTAGGCGTGCCCGTCGAGCCCGACGTATACCTGAGAGGACGGCGCCGGGGCGGTCACGTGGGCGGTCACGTGGGCGGTGCCGGAGGCGGTCACATGGGCGCCGATCCAAACACTTCCAGGCGTGGGGCTTGGGTCGCACAGCATCTAGCGCATACGCCACGTGACGTAACGTGACGCTACTGTCACGATCCATCGCCATCGGACGGACGGCGCTCACAAGCCCATCGCTTACATGATGATGGCGATGTCTTCGCTGGTGGGAGGATGGCTCTCCAGTGTCGACTGTTCGCCCTCCTTCAGCATGCGGGAGAACGGGATCATCTCGACACCCTTGGTGGCGGATGTGTCCGTTTTCTCTAACTGAAACCAGTGGATGTGCCATTGTTACGTCCATGCGTCGGAAATTACCGGCCAGGGTACGACGGACGGAGCGAGAACAAGGCGTCCAGTACGTGACGCTCGACATGCCAACAGCCAAGCGCAGCGTAGGTGCGCCAGTCCGCTAAAGCTGCCCGTCTCAAGTTGCAAAGAATGCCAGTAATAACCCGGTCCGGCACCCTGTGGTTTTACTGGCCCCGTCATGCGTACACACAAGGTCACGGATCAACGTTTAACAAAACTGGGCGCGTCGCTGACCTGGTCCTCCATGTAGATGACGTGAGTGACCTTGTCGCAGCCCGCCAGCACGGACTGCAGCTTCTTGCACAGCACGTGTGACGTGATGACGTGCGTCACCTTCGTCTCGTTGATTCCGTGGGCTACGGCGTCTTCGCTCAGCGTGGCGTACAGCGTCACCACTGGAACGGCGCCGGGACGCGTCGGGGTCCCTCCGAGCCGGCGCCTGGCCTTACGCCGCCTCACATGTGTCACTCCCACACTTGTGTCCCAAACACGGTCAGCCGGTTACCTTCGGAAGCTTGTGGCACGTGTGGCAAAATGATACACATCACAGCGAGCGTTTGTTTGCGATGGTATAAAAACTCAGGCGGGGGCAGCCCATCAAGCATTTTTCTGATCGTGAAAGTATTCGTGCTGTCGCTGTCCGATCAGGGTCCGGCGAGGTCGCAGCCATTTCAGACTGGACCAGCTCAATGATGTCAGACCACTGCTCTGGCGAGTTTGGGATTAACAGGTTTTCACTGGAGGTGCGCATGCAGGGAGAAATGACCGCGTGCATCGCGAAGCGGACCAACAGTGATCCAACGAAACTAAAGCAAGCTTCAAAGCTCCAAAGTGTTGTATTTGTTTCCTTACTTCGCCAGGAAGCCACCTACAGACATTCAACTGTCAACTCCGGAAGCACTTCCCCGTTCGCAGCGTGACGCTGCAGATGGAAGGAAATATTTCGCACGGTCTTGGTAACGAGTGAGTATTACATCCTTGGGCGAATTCTGACCTCCTGAACCGAAGGCTGTATGCATTGTGGGAACGCTCCGGCCCCTCCGGAACGTAATACTGGCAGCTGGGCGACTCAAATATTTGGATACTTCCCTGACTTCTGAGCATTCGAATATACGCAAATACCCAGACGCATTTTCAACCATTTCGAATTCAAGACTCAGCTCTAGCAGCTCTAGCTCTCCGGACTGTGGAACCCCGGGCCGCTCCGGCCCCTCTAGACTGCGGGGTCCCAGGACCGCTCCAGACTGCGGGATCCCGGGCCGCTCAGGCCCCTCTAGACTGCGGGGTCCCAGGACCGCTCCAGACTGCGGGATCCCGGGCCGCTCCGGCCCCTCTAGACTGCGGGGTCCCAGGACCGCTCCAGACTGCGGGATCCCGGGCCCGCTCCGGTCCCTCCAGACTGCGGGACCCCGGGCTGCCCCGGTGACCCCATCCAGTCGGCTGTTCCCGGCTCTCGGCGGCGGCGCTCACCGGTGATGTTCTGTGTGAAGGCGCCGACGGCGGCCACCAGCCACTCCGAGCGCGTCTCGGCGAAGACGACCACTCGGCCGCCGGAAGGCACGCCCCGCTCGCAGAGCGCCCGGCCGAAACATTCGGCCAGCTGTACAAACTCCACATAGCTCGTCCACTTGTAGTCGCCCAGGAGGAACTGCCGGATAGGCCAGGCCAGGCCAGGCCAGGCCAGGTCAGGTCAGGTCAGGTCAGGCGGGTGGACCTGACCCGGACCAGAGAATACAGCGTTCTGGGCTGGGTCATGACAGCCTGTGGCCTGAGCGCTGTAAGTCGGAGCCGGCCAATATGCAGAACAATGTTGCCAGTAACTAACTACATCGGGAACAGCTGCACGTGCACCACGTAATACAAGCAGCAACCCTAACACCAACGCTCTTGTTCGTTGAGATAAAAAAGAAGAAGTTAAAACTAAAGGAGTCTGATTACTGGATGCACAACCTCACAGATAAGCTGAGAGGCATCCGGGAAATACATCAAACCAAGGCACGCCAGGCTGCGCAGGGCTGTTGCGACAAATTTAACCGAAGACCATGAGAACTAAGTTTGTACGTGCACTTCAAAAGGAATGCAAGATTAGCATACGTAGGCTCCTCTGCAACGCTACGGGGCCGGCTAATTCATACCACATGTAAGATAAACTCGCACCGCGCGATGGCCTAGTTTAAATGTGATTACCACACCTGGCTGATAAGCAAAATACGCTCACTGTAAGCAGTACGCTTATCAGAAACATATTTCATACTATCGAATGGTCACATACCATCCAGTTTCGGCACATATACAGCTTGATTGCAAGGAGCGATCTCATCCATGATACCGCAGGCACTTCCTTCCCAAGGAAGGGTATAGTCGACCCTCCTTAATCCGACGCAGAGCGGCATTTCCGACCCCAGCGAGCCCCTTCCTTCCGCCAGCACGGTCCGGTGCGGCACAGGCCCGGTGCAGACGCCCCTCCCCGTCCGCGCGCCACCAGCGCCATCTACCTCACACCGCACGGGGGGGGAATAGTGTCGCAGCCCCGCCGACGGAGCTGCCGTCCGCGGGGAAGCTCGGGTTAGCTGCTCTCCACCGGCGCCAGCGGAGCTGCCGTCCGCGGGGAGGTTCGAGTTAGCTGCTCTCCGCCGGTGCCGGCGGAGCTGCCGTCCGCGGGGAGGCTCGAGTTAGCTGCTCTCCGCCGGCGCCGGCGCCGCCCTCCGCACGGCCACCGGCTGACCCTTATTGGAGATCCCCCATCACCACGGCCGGCGAACAGCCCTGAGACCACGCCGCGGCGCTGCTAACGGTCTGGTCCGGCTGGCTCTGAGCCTCATCGGCCCGTTCGGGTCATGCACGGCCCGCAGGACCGCGACAGCGACCGACAGGTGGACACTGTCCGGCCCACCTGCCAGCCAGACTCCCTGCGAGTGTCCCCCATGTTGTCGACGCAGCACTGGCCTCCGGCAGCGTTGAATGACGGCCTGTGTTCGGGTCGGCGGGTCCCTCGGGGCCAACCGAACGACACTGGGACACGGCGTGGTGGTGGAGCCAAGCAGACGACACTGGGACACGGCGTGGCGGTGAAGCCGAGCAGACGACACCGGGACACGTCGTGGTGGTGAAGCCAAGCAGACGACACTGGGACACGGCGTGGTGGTGAAGCAAAGCAGACGACACTGGGACACGGCGTGGTCCAGGCCGCCAGAGTCTTCGGAGTCTTTCACGGCGTACTGCCGACTGTCTATAGCCCAGTCACGTGCAGCAGGCAAGGACAGTACTTATTATGTGGTGGCCTGCGCGTTTGGTAGGACGCGAGAGTGGGCGAAGGCAATCATTGAAGGCGTGGGGACATTGAAGCTAGCGAAACAAATTTTGTTCCAAAGATCTTGTTGGCAGCTGTGACATATCCTTTCAATTCGTCACACAAATCACTTCTCAATCCCACAGGAAGATGTCCAACATTACTTTCCCGGAGATATCCCATTCATCTAAGCCACAAAACGACTGGGCAGACACGACACACACACAGAGTCAACTGGACACACAGGGCGTCCAGTTGACTCAGGCCGGTCGGCGACGGCGGCCGGCGGTTTCGTCGCGCCCTGTCCGCCAGCGGACGGGCCACAGGAAATCACCAATCCCGGCCGACTCACGCCCGCCCGACTGGCCGGCACCAGGGACGGCGCGAGCCTGGCGCACGAGGTTGGAGGGATGGGATGTCCGGTCAGGTCAATGCCCGGCCGTCTCACGCCCGCCCGACTGGCCGGCACCAGGGACGGCGCGAGCCTGGCGCACGAGGTTGGAAGGATGGGATGTCCGGTCAGGTGGGGCGCACCTTTTTAAAGACTTTGCCGCTCGGCTGCTGCTCGTTCTCCTCGGAGAGGACCTGGCGCGTGCCGAAGCCCGGCTTGTCGCCGTGCTGCTTCACGGCGTAGCGCACCACCTGCCGACAGCGGCGTCACGCGTCACCCACAGGTCGGGGCGCGCTGCCCGGACCCGACCGCCCACGCGCTCACGTGCAGCACAGCCTGGCAGCGACGACACCGGGCGGCGATTGGTGGGCCGTCGCGACATTAGCAACAATAGCCACCTCGAAGACCATGCTCGGCGATCGAGACCACGACCGGCGACAATAGCTGAAGAGCGGGGTGAGGGTGCCAAGCCGCCAGTGAAAACCAAGAGGCCACAGGAAGCGGCCCACCGGCCTGGAGCAAAGCACTTGACCGAGGCCGTCGCACAGCCAGAGCGAACATCGTACATGTTAACGAAAGGTAGCTCGATAAAACACACATTAACGCACGTGGCGACCGACATTGGTGGCCTTGTGGGAGCGCCCCAGCGATTAGCGCTCCGCCGGGTGACACCGGTGCACCACTGCCACCGCACAGTGGCACCACCGGCCACATGTAACGGACTGAACGCCGTTCACGGCGGCCGGGGTCACCCGAATGGTAGCTCAACTGACGACCGACAGCGTGCCCACGCCTATGCTCTTCATCAACCCCGGCGGCGACTTCAAAGTACCGACAGCCACGCACCCAGACCGGACTTAGGGGACACCGGACAAGACTCTGGCACTGACGGTTCAGATAGCGTGAGGGAGTGGGGGCCGATCCAGATCTGAAGTCCACGCGGCATACGGGGAGTGCCTGCGTAACCCCCGCTTCCGTAGCACCCGCGGACGGTGCCAAAACGGCCGGAGGCGAGGGCGGGCGCGCGCGCCCCGGAGTGCGGGACGTCACCTTCTCCACGGTGTCCAGTCCCAGCCGCTTCATCGTCAGCTGGAAGTCGGTTGGCGGATCGTAGTTGCGGTAGCGGCCCGGCTCCGACGGCACCTGCCTGGCCTGTAACGGGAGGCAGGCCCGCAGAGTAACGGGGTCAGACGTCAGCGGGCGTACCCCCACCCGCGGCGACAGATGGCGCCGGCGCCGCACCCCCGACCGCATCCCACAGCTGCCGGCCGAGGAGAGCACCTGCTGCGGCACGGGAGGTCTGCCCCGTGCGGCCCGCGCTGATCTCCACACGTGACAAGGGAGTTGTGCACTAATTACGAGCGTTTTTGGTGGCGCCAGGTGCTCGAAACGGTGCTGCGTACCGGACGGCCGACTTCCCGCGCTGGGGAGCGTGGTGTGTGAAAACGGCGCCGAACGGGTAAGCGTCTTCTCAGAACGCCCCCATCCCCGTTTGGGGGAAAACGGCACGGGTCACAAACGGCCTGTGAGTAGCACTTTTCCAAGATATCTTCAACATCATACCGATCTCTTTTTAGCCGGTCCTAGATCTTATGTGGCCTCCCTCATTGATCGTATGAGTGGCGTCTATCTTATCGACGCATGCACTCGGCGCCTCATATCGTTCTCAGACTACTGACCAGATCAACAGGCGCCCAGAGATTGCCAATCAAACAAACTCCGTGCGGTAAGGGCAGCCGCCGGAAAGCCGCGGGTGCGGGGGACGCCAGAGTCACGCGCCGCACGAGGTGGACGGACGGCCGCCTGTGCTGATCCGCCGACCCCGCCGGCCGAGCGACCTCGGGACGCCCTAGCCGACAGTGGCGCCTTTTGCCGCCGGCTCCAGCGGCGCGCCTCTGCAGCCTGAGCCGCTGGTGACCGGTGTCCGAGGTCAGCCGAGGTCCGAGATCCGTCCGGCCGACGCTCGTGTCCGGCGAGAGGCCTCGCTATCGGCTACCCGGCCCACTCGGCACATCTCCGGCAGCCAATATCAACACGTGATCAAAATGGGCTTATACTAAGCTCTCTCTTCGCCACCGCGGCCTTCTGCCGGGGAGTGGGTGCCTGATACCAACTGAAGGCAACTCTGCACAGGACACCACTGGCGGTGGGGGACCATTGACTGACGGCCAGAGACACCGACTGGGCCGAGTCGCGGTCCGAGGACAAGCAAATGAAAAACTGAACCATATGGTGTAATTCAGACCGGTACGCGGCGTCGCGACACTTCTTCGAAGAAGGAAAAAACCGTCCAAGCACGACACCCACGCCGCGTTGTTCGGAAGAGATAAACAGTGCACATAAAATGAGCTCAGGCATTCCCAGGATAACTAGCATACTCAGTGGGCGTTAGTACGAGAGCAGCGAGCGGTGCCCCTTCGGCACTGGAACACACATTACGTCTTACGTCTGTTCTGGCGCCCCATATCCCAAGACACCTGGTGAGCCTCCATCATCAGTCCGCATGGAGTAAATAGACACACGCCAGCTGCCGGAACGCCGCCGCTGCGCACGCGCCTCTGCACGGGAGCGCAGCCCGTAGGAATAGGTCGGTTGCGGAGGGCCGCTCGTCCGGTGATTGCGACACACCTCCGCTCGGACGGGGGGGGGGGGGCCTCCCCGCGTCAGACCCGACGCCGACGAGGGCCGGTCGGCAGAGCCAACGGCACGCGACGCCGCGCGATTACCGACTCTCGCACGGAACGTACCCGAATCTTTTTGGCCTTGCGGATCTGGGTCCACGGCTGCTGGACGAGGCAGTAGATGGGGAAAGTGACGACATCGTACACGAACACCACGCTGGCCACTGCGCCTACCCCGATCGTCGCCAGAACGTCACCAATCATGTCGGCCTGCGGGAAACAGAGCGTGCGGGTTACACACATGCCAGGGCGGCTCACTACAACGCACACCTGGCGCGCGTCACGTCCCGTATGATACATAACACTATGCGACAAGTGTCAATTCCCGGACACCCCGCTGGGGACGTTACATAATGTAAATTGGTGTACTGTTATGATCTTTGCCACAATGCTTTATCCTTTACACGTTATACGTCTTACTCAATGCTTTGTTCCATACCATTTTTTAGTTTAACCATTCCACGACATTGCTGCCGCCCGAAGGTAGAACTCCAAATGTTCTTTTTTGGCCATGTTGCGCTTCTTATGCCATCTGATTCGTCCACTCATGCTGATTTCGGTTATTCAAACAATCAGTTGAGATTTTCACAAGCTTTTAGCCTACTCCTTTCGCTAAAAGCTTGTGAAAATTTCAACCAATGGTTTAAACATCCGAATGCAGCATGAGAAGACAAACCAGATGACATAAAAAAACGCAAAATAGCTATAGGCGAACATATGGAGTTTACCTTTGGACGGCAGATTCCATTCAGAGATCATTTATGGTTGCTTATCTTTAAAAAAAACGGCCATTCGACACCATTCAGCCCCAGACCATCTGAAACGTATCCACCTTTGTAAATAGCCCCGTCGAAGAGGAAAACATGGGACAGCAATTGACTACATGTGATTTAAAACGCATGTGTATACAGCTTGCATCGAGCGCACGGCTGCATCTGACAACCGTGGGCTGGAAATCAGAAAACTGACATGAAACGCGTACGGCAAGTCGGCCGCAACTCATTCGCCTCAGCAGCCGAAAACGGCGCGGTTGCACCCAAAGACGGCGCAGTTCGTTGATGGTCAGCAGAAGGCCGCAGTCCACTGCAAGTCCGAGGCGAGACGCTGAGCATCACAGACTGCTGACCGAGACTGGTATAACATTTCATTTCTTCTGGGGTTTCTACAAATATTTGGATCAAAAAGTCCAACCTTGCAATGTTTGTGTAATCCGGGCTGCAAATGAAATCGATACAGGCCCGGTGACGCGAAGTCGCTGAGCTGCCTGCTGCATTATTTATATCGTTCACTGCCCCAGGAAGTAGAACTATGCAGCACGCTGATGCACTCCCGGATCTCCTACCACTAAAGGAGAGGAATGCCGTAAAACACAACCATATGTGTGTTATGCGGTATTCCGTATAACATCGGTAAATACCGCATAGCTTATAAGGCAATTACACCTATACACACACCTCTGAACACCTGTACAAGAAACACACAACCATAAACTAGCCAATGACAGGCAGCGGGCTAAAACCTTCGAAACGCATTCGCCGAATCGCTGCATGCAGTTTAATGTCCTCCGCAGCAGTTCACCACCGTGACTCAAGGGTCCTAACGTCGTTTCTCGGCTATCCTAAACTACAACACAAAACAAGCCCCGCTGATTTGCGATCAACGCCATCTATTCCCAGCTACCGCACAACCAGCTCAGAGTAAGTTTTTTAGTCAGCCGAGTTAGAGTTAAGCTCTAACTCACTGGCTTTTTGTTGATGGTCCATCCACCGTCACCAGTCCAAAATTACTGCAGCCAGCTGGCAAGAGATACAGTTAACTGTCAGTTCTGAGGTACTACGGCGCGGTCAGTGCTCCTGAGCTACGGGGTATCCTTATCTCTTCTGAGCTACGGCACCGTCAGCACTCCTGAGCTACGGTTTATCCTCAGTTCCCCGAGCTATCGAGCCACCCTCTCTCCTGGACCTGCCTGCCGGCCCTGGACCTGGCACACGTCATGAGCTGCCGCCCGAGCGCCTCACTTCGTCAGGACTCGGAGGGAGCGGGTGTAGACGGCGCGTTACCCCACACGGGGCGTCACCGACGCCAGCTGACCGCTGACACCACGGGACCACCACGAGGGAGGGGGCCCCACCACTGGGCGGACACCCCGGCACTTTCTTGTTCCCGCACCAGCCCATCCGTGTTTTCTGTTGCATGAACAACGGCGAACCAGCAACGAAGTGTTTTCCACTAGACGAAGTGTTTTCGACCCGATTATAACGTCATGTAGGAGACCGCATTTTGATGGAACATTCATGCAGCGAGCGGCGAATCGATCCAAACGATAGCTGCTGTGGTGCTAGCTCTTACATCAACACTTCGGTTGAATTACACGGCTCTCGAATCAACAGACCAATCTGGTTTCCCCTAACTGCACCTAGCTGAAGAGCTCACCATTGGCCCACATACAGTTAGTGATATGAACATCAGGGGCAAACCCATGTGTACGTAAACGCGTGAAGCACAACGGCCCAGTTCATTGTCCTGATAGCAACATTCGGCCAACTTTGACGGTATTTCCTTACAAAGTCACGAGATATTGCAGTCAAAACGTAATTCTCTGCAGGGCCGTGGCAGCGAAAAGCTTTTGAGATAAAAGTTCAGTTCCTTTGGCGGTAACATTTTACGTGCGCATCAATCACTAACCGATCCATAAACCGTATCTAAATGTCCACGCTTGACACTTGGCCTGTTCAGTCTGGATTGCTCTGGCCGGAACCGGTTGCGGCGTCACTCGCTCGTCGAGTACCTACCAGAGCTGGCCAGGTGACACTCGGCACACGTTCACACGTGCTCGATCGGTGATGGCTACCGGCCGACCGCCTCACAAGCACCACGCGCCACCGCCGCACGCGGCCGGCTCTGGTCGCCCGCCGACACCCGTCTGAGACCCACCGCTGCTCTGGTGGTGATGTGCTGGTCCGCGGCCGGCCCTCGCCGCCAGGTGACTGTGACACGCGCCGCCGCCGAGTCTATCCCGCACGGACTGACGGTGACCGGCGCCGTCGGTCGCACGTCGAGTCGCTCCCCCTCCCCTCCCCTCCCCTCCCCTCGGCGTCAGGCGGCCAGAGTACAGGGCGCGAAGGACGGATGGTGCGGCGCCGGTCCAGAGTACAGGGCGGCCCCGCCCCCGATCGCCGTCAATGGGCATTTCCTCCGCGCCGGTCGCCGGCTATTGGCCGCGAGGGCCGCGAGTGTTGGGGTGTGGGTGCTTTGGGCCTGGCTAGGTAGATGATGGGTGGGGGGAGCAGCAGGGGAGGTATGGACTTGAAGCTGAGTGGGTGGAAGAAGGGACCAGCTAAAGGAGTGGGGCTCAGTGAAGCCCGATTGAGGAATGGTTCGACAGGAAGCCCCCATGTGCAATGCTTATTCCAACATGTCAAGCTGAACCAGTGAGCCTCTGCCTGTGGTCATAGCCATCAGCACCACTGGAGTCGACAGGTTCCCAACCTCAGTCACTTTTGGGCAGACTTGACAGTTTTGTGTCTGTCACACCCATGTCTGTGCCATTTCCAGGAAAGGCAAAATGAGCTTGCAGGTTCCCTTTTGGATTACAATAAAAGACCATCAATATTTTCTTATTTTGGGTATGCTGGATTCATTTTGTAGTATGACACTTTGGGAGACATAACAGTTTTAAAAGGTGTGTGCTAGCACATCAAGCCACAAGCATGACTTATCATGATTATGTGACAACAAATAATTTGCTCATTCTGGGCTTTAGAAATGGTTTGCCTATGATATTCTGAAGGCACCTAAGCCTCAGACAATGCAGCAAGCATTCAATGCAGCTTGATGGCATGACAATGATTGTCAGCACGAAAAGCTTCATACCATCAGCATTACTGTTTTACCTGACAATTGCATTCAGACCATTTGAATACATGGATTTCTGGGATCAGGGTTCATTCCCAGCAGTGTGTGTTATGTGAGCTCTTACACCCTACCATTAGGTCATGCAATTGGAGGTAAAAAGCTGAATTTTGTGGCAAGAATGTAATGTGCTGCAATGCTTGACATGGTCATCCTGCCCACTGATTTCACATGACCTTTAAGCAGGGGTACTAGCAGCAGGCCATACCTGTCAAATGAAAATAGGAAAATTGTGTCTGAAGCAACTTAAACTTATCCCCCATGGCACCAGTGGATGGATCAGAAGGTAGGTGCCCTATGATGAATTTTACAGAAAGCTGAGACCCAGCCCCAGACCACCTGACATCCCTCTTCACTGTTATTAAATAGAGCACAATTATACAACATGCAGCTGCTTATTGACATCAGTCTAAATTATATGTCAAACATGCTCACAGAGAAACAACATCCCTGCAGCAATTTCAGTGCAAGTGCATGCATGCCAAAAGAAAACAAACTGAGAGGTAATGTTTTAAGGAATTATGTTACACAGGTACTTTCAAGGCAAACATGCTTCACAACCCCTGCCATACAAATATGCATACAAACCCACTGCAATTTGGCCTGGCCTGAAATCAGTGCAGTAGAGCACAAGGCTCAGCACACCAATGTCCTGTAGTGCACAGTGGATGGATATTTTTGAAGACTGATGGATGTGTCATACAGAATTGTATGAAATATATTCATCCAAATGATAATGAATGACTAATGCAGCCAGGGGTTTAGTTTTGCTTTCAGTTGGCCTCAACTTTGGGAAGAAAGTGGTCAAAATGAGAAACCTGTTTTTGGCATACTTTGGGGGCATACTTAGATCATTTTCATTGTTTAGCCCCTACAACTCACTTTGCAAAACTATATATCTGGTTGTACCTACTTACCCTATGCATCATGACTGCCATCAATAATTATGGGACATGTCACCTCCAAACTGATTATGAAACATGGTTTTGTACAAATGAACCAAATAGCAGAGCCCAATACCTAACTATGCCACATTCAAGTAACTCTTCTGTAACTTATGCCACCATTAAGGGCAGTTGCAACTACTTAAAACAGCTCTTTGGAGCATTCATCCTCATGTTAACAGGATAAGAAAATGGATGGTGGATCATAAACCCCAAGTAATCTGTAAAATATTCTAATATTTCAATATTAATTACCTTGCCTCAGCTTCATCCAATTATCACATCATGATATCTGCACTAGCCCTAATTTAATTGGTTAAAATTCACTATCACCACATTCACAAGTGATCATCTGTGCATACCCAGCCTGAATTTGCCTTGCCAATCACTTAAATGTATTATTTTAACAGTGTGTAGCAGTCTCAGCCATTGGTCTGAAATGGGGATCACTTCTGAATGTCCCATTTCAATGGGGCGGGGGTCATTGCATTCAAAAGGATTGTTATATACGACCTATTCTACCCCCCCCCCCCCCCCCCGACCCTAAACCGTTTAGACATCGTGTATACCGCAAGCCATCTATCGGCTGTACCGCCGATTAGACGAGAATTGCTGCAACAGGCACACGACAAAATCAGCTTAAGCCCACGGACGCCCCTTCATTCTTACCACCACGGTCTGCGCCACGTAACTGCGCGCCGCCAGCCAAGGCCACCCGCGCAACCGAACGCTGTTCGTACTGAGCAACCCTTAGCATTGCATTGCAATAACCTAACCGTGACGGACTGGCCTTGTCCCACCAGCGTCGTGAGCGTCTCGATATGGTAGTTGGTGATCGGTAATATGGTGTACCTGCACTAGATTTTTCTGGTGGGCAAAAATGCCCCTGGCACGGATTTTGGTTTAAACTACATGCTACGCGGCTTTCATAATGCATCGAATACAAGGTCGTATCAACATTCACCACCAACATCACACTTGTATTATATTGCGCGGACATCACGATTCCAGCCACCAGCCATTCAGGCCTTCACGTCTTGACACTTTTGACACCCGCTGTGTTGTATCGGTAACAACCTGAAACGTAGAAGGCTTACCCGAAATGTTTCGATGGCACAGACATTTCCGTGATGACAATTTTTGGATTGCCTGCTTACAACAACTTCAGGACTGTTTTAAATGTGCGTAACGTAAACAACGTTAAAAAATCAGGACCCAAGGTATGTTTGTGTGTTCAGCCTCGGACGAAGATTGTGAATTTACAACATTCATAATATCCTGGGATTCACATTGTGTTTTCTGCCGCTAAAAATCATATCTTTAAGCTGGTGTTTGTAGCGCAATGACGCATGCTGTTCATCATGTTACCACGTGCTCACCCAGTGGTGCGTGGTGACGCTACAAAAGAGAATTGACATGATTCATTCATGCTCCCGAGCGCGTTCCCATTTTGGTCGATTGGCACATGTGGAACCCCACTCCCAGCTGGATACGTCCCACTCCCAGCTGGATACGCCCCAGTCCCAGCTGGATACGCCCCAGTCCCAGATGGATACGCTCCGGTCCCAGCTAGATACGTTCCAGTCCCAGCTGGATACGCCCCAGTCCCAGCTGGATACGCCCCAGTCCCAGCTGGATACGTTCCAGTCCCAGCTGTATATGCCTTGGTCCTGAACGCTTATCGGACTAGTATGGACGTTGAAATAGGTCGATACCAGGGCAGGATGGACATGTTTGCCCAGATTGCCTACCACAAACGGCAGTTTCACCTGGAAAAAATCGCTTGTTTCACCTCTCTAAGTCTTCGCGAACATGATGAATTGTTAAATGGAGAACGGGTAGCACCAGCCGCAGGTTTCACTGGGTGTTCCAGGTAGCCGGTATCACAGCAAAGAAGTGTTTTTTTTTTTTTAAAGACGGCTTCGCTTCCGAGGCTGGGGATCAAAAGGTCAGATACCTGCATTCGTGATATAAGGACTGCTTTTTAGCAGCCATGGGGTGTGCCGAATTTCGGTCTTGGGTTATCGCTGTACCGTAACGCGTAGTACTGCGGTATATATACACATCAGTCCGCACCCTACCCCAGGCCTGGTGGAAGGTGCATCGGTCACCTGCGCGCCGCCCCTACGCTGTTGCGAAGGTCTGCTGTCATAAGCCCTGGCCAATGAAACGTAATGTAATTTATACACCAAAGAAAATGACTACCATCTTCTTACAGCGCTACGTTATAGACTTTGGGACTTGGTCATCCAGATTATAAACGGCAGCTTACATTGCACTATGATCTGTACATCATGATTATCATGCGGACAACATGATACTGTGCTGCCCCACTCCCACCGACTACTTCTTTGCTGCTACTACCTTTGCTATCCTGCATATGGGATCTATATTCTATGCACTGAAAGAAATCAGCCTTAGTGGCGCTATGCCCTTATTGCATAACGATCGGAGGCCATACACGGGCAGGACGCCCCCCTCCCCCGCTTTGGGCCCTTTTGCGCGAGGCACAAACCACCTGGCCATTCGATTCGACGGCTTATGACCTTTCAGTGATGATGCAACTTATCGGAGATTAGGAGGCCCGAACAGTCAATAAGCGACACTCCCGGTATGGCCCACTGAGAAATCACACCACAAAGCCTGCTGAAGTTCCAGCTAAGGTTCACTGACCTAGCAACTAGGTTACCTTTGTCTAACCCCGTCTCTACCTCACATAACCAGAAATCAAAGTCGCCTTCCATGTTATCGATGATCTTTTGGATATGACGTTGGTGACCCGTTAGCAAGCTAATTTCCTGCACCGGGCAGGTATTCAGGTTTGTAGGTAGGTACAGGCTTCACGTCTTTACCTCCATCTCCTCTGTTTCCTGATTTTTGACACCAACCCTTACGGACGACCCAAATCGGGCATTTTCATGGTTCGCCAACGAGATCGTTTAGCCTTCTACATAAATATTCCAGGCTTGCGTGCATGCGGTTGTCCGTTTCCGTCAAAATGTGTTAGCCTTGTGTCCAGGGCGCAGCCAGGATTTTCTTATGGCGGGGAGAGGGGCTGCGAGAGGAGGCCAGTGGGGGTTTTTTCACGGTTGTATTTAGCTTTCTGTCAGGAGCTATATATGGATTTAAAACCAAAAATGTGGGCGTAAGGGTAGTGGTGGGAATAGGGGGGGGGGGGGGGGGTGGGAAGTGGAGCGGGGTTAGCCCTTCCCTGGCTGCGCCTATGGTCGTGTCGCTGTGATGTCCGCTGGTCGAGAGCAGAACCTCTGGACCAAGCTTCAATCACCGTTTTTCATCTCTTGAAACTCTGTAACTTCTTATTTTCCATGCGAACCAAATCACGAGAAAAAAGTTGTAGTGGTACTGTAGACTGCCTTATATTGCTGGAATAATATGCCCGATCAGACAGCTTTCACGCAGGAGCCTAGCAATTTAAACGGCAGGATATTTAAAACGATTCCGTTTCCTGCCTTTTTTAGACCGAACGATCCTACGAAGACCGAACGATCCTATATTGGGTGGTTGCAAGGACAACGGTGTCGAGACAGAGTAACAGCAGGGTCGTGCCGAACCGCACTGGACCTTCAGGCAAAAAAAGCTCTCATAGTGAAAGGAATTGCCCATAGATAAGACATGACCTGTCCCATCTGACCTATCTGACCTGTCCCAGCTGACCTACCTGACCTGTCCCGCCTGAGCCACCTGGTCTGTGCCAGTCCATGCGGTAGCTGCCCGCTTCTCAGTCAGCGCAGCACCGTCGGGCACGTAAGTTGACTTTCTCGTCGCTTTCCCGTCGCCAAACACCTGCGCGAACCCGCTCTGAGTACACTTGGCTTCCCGGTGGCTTGGGCTCGAAATACATTATCTAAGGACGTAATTTAGTCTGCAGCAGAGCTCATACACGTCGAGCCTTGCAAGCCAGATTTCTCTCCAAAATGTTTCGCTTGGTTGCCGCAATACGCTTTCGTGTTCAGGCACTCGTTGCGTACGCCACGCTCCACCCAGATAAACTCACTTATAACGACAGGCAATTCATTAAAACCAAATGCAATGCCCCCTCGCTAGAAGTCGTGCCTGCTCATCCCGGTCTATAGCCGCGGTCACTGATGGCAGCCGGTTTCTTGTCGCCAGCGTGCATGCTATGCCGCTGTGTAGTTGAAGCGGCTGGAGACACAAACAAACGACGAATCGCCAACCTACGAGCATCGCATATCATCGTGGACTCAAAATTTATTTCATTAGCAAAGAAGCCATGAACACGCCTGGTTTCAAATGCTCCTGAAAATCTTAGCGTATGTGATTACAGGTGCCAATCGAAAGGGCTCTCACCACTCAAACTACCTTTATATTTACATGCGTGACAACTTGACATACTTGACATACGTAAAGCTATATTTACAACTGTGGCAACTTGATTGATTGAAAACAGTGACAACATCCTGATTCATCTGGTGTGTTTCGTTCTGGCATTGTGGTTTGCTCTACGGCTACTCACACAATGCATGCAAAAGCAATTGCTCTCCGAAGATGTTTCAAGCTTTTTACCAAGCACCCCATATCCCCATTCGCTGCCTTCCCCAAGCTCCCGCAACGCCGGCCTCACTGGGTCAGACTGCAGCCGTCAGTCCTGAGCAAGCCTCGCGGCCGCGCGGGCCAGGGCCACAACCAGAGCGCTCGCGCACATCTCAGAGAACGTCTGTGTGGGGTAAGACTCGGCGGCGGAGACCTCCCACCATAGCTGTAGCATGGCTCCACTTCTCGCCTCTCGTTAATCCCGTAGCCCTTAAATGACCATTGCTGGTCGAAAAGGTTTCACACCAAACGAAGCTCTTCATGAAAAAGATGGATGTGCGCAAGTTAATCAGACTTAAAATGCCCAAATAATTCATTGAGATTGTTGGAAATATTCGGATTTTGGGAACAAATTTATTTTCAACCTGACTACGTTGTGCACGGGAGCAGACCCCGATTTCGATGTGCAATTGATGACAACTATGCGATTTCCTCTCGTGTTACACCGCGACCCAGTTTGGCCTATCCCGCACGGTTCAAATAGTCGTGCCATCATAGAGTATCGAACCCACGTCGTGCTTAGAAAACTCCCAGTGCCAAGCGCCACTGCCGGTACCACGGCGTGCCAGTGCCAATTCCGCTCCTAAATGTCACTACCACCCTATGCCAAGCCGTGTGCCAAATTCCACACAATACCTGCACGAAATGTGACGTAACAACTCCAGGGTTCTAGACCAGCCTGCAAGCCGTCACCCGGGCTCTCCCCAGCACATGCCAGGTACGTGAGCCAGGCATGTTTTCGCTGCCGCCGGGCAGATTTCCACTGTAGCCGGGCACGTTTCCGCTGAAGCCGGGCACGTTTCCTTTGAAGCCGGGCATGTTTCCGCCGTAGCAGGGCATGTTTCCGCTGTAGCCGGGCATGTTTCCGCTGTAGCAGGGCATGCTTCCGCTGTAGCAGGGCACGTTTCCTCTGTAGCCGGGCATTTTCCCCTGTAGCCGGGCATGTTCCCTCTGTAACCGGGCATGTTTCTTCTGTAGCCGGACACGTTTCCGCTGTAGCCGGGCACGTTTCCGCTGTAGCAAGGCATGTTTCCGCTGTGGCCGGGCATGTTTCCGCCGGGCAGCAGCCGCCCCGTCACTCGGCTTCTCGCCATGGTCAACTCTGAGCCGGACGTAGCAGGAACGCCGTGCCTGGAGGTCAGGCAGGGAGACCTGCTCCAGCGGCCCGGACCGCCGGCCTTTCTGAGGACTTTGCACCGCGCCGGCCGTGGAGAACTCGGGCGGGGGCCGGCGGCGCGTCTGTTTGCAGACCGGTTATCAGGTGGCGGCGCGCACCGGCCGGTAGATCAGGCGCCGCGGTGCTCCGGCGCTTTACGACCCGTGTTATCAGCGCCCTGCTGCTCCCAAGTCAGCTCTCACAGCCGGTCAGCTGGCGACATTGGAGGCTTCCTGGCCGGAGTGTAACGCCCCGTGGCCATGCCGTTCGGTCACGGTCAACAGTGCATCTGCGGTGATTGGTGTTTCTTGAACAGCTGATGACTTCATCACAATAGCTATATCCGTTGCGCTGAACTAGGCTTTCCTGGCTTCCGTCAGGTAGCAAGCATGAAGGACAGTGCGTGCAAACAGGAAAATGCAATGGTATGACTGAGCGGTCAGTTTCTGAGCAGGGCTTGACGAATGATCGCCACGAGACAAAAAAAAAAACTCCTGCGCTGCGTTGTGCTGTGCAGTGCGGATCACCGAGCCTGCCTGCGACGCAGTCTGCAGCCGACGCGCGCAGCCTGTGTGTGACGCAACGTCGGGCTCCCGATACCAGTAACGGGGATGGGCAGGCCAGCGATGACCAACGTGTTACACGCGCGTCAGCTGCCGCTCTGCAGTCGGCCGGGTGCGGTGCGCGCGAGGAGACCGCCCCGAATTAACGCACACCAACCAGCGTACGCGACGGCGAAGAATCTCGTGACGATGGGGAGAGAGAGAGAGAGAGAGAGAGAGAGAGAGAGAGAGAGAGAGAGAGAGAGAGAGAGAGAGAGAGAGAGAGAGAGAGAGAGAGGCGGCGTGGCCCCGTCCCCATCACATTTAAGGCACGAATGAGTGTTTGATCAAACAAAACCCTAAAAATTGGAGCCGAACTCTTAACACTTAGAAATGAGCGCAGATGCGTGCGAGAAATTGATCAAAAACACGTGATGCCGTTTCGCGCCAGGCAAAATATTTCGTGCGTTTGAGACGCGCTAAGCTGGGATGTATGTAAAAAGACTGACTGGTGCCACCTCCCCCCCCCCCCCCCGAATCGCAAAGTTCTGCAAACGCCTATGGCGAAACTGCACGACGATTTGGCAGCGCGGCCGGGCTTCAGGAACGCTAGAGCGTGCGGTAACTGCCCAGCAGGCTGCTCGCCGTTCGAGAGGTACGGAGGAAAACCGAGGAGCATCACTGGCCTCTAGAGGACAATGTCCACTGCTCGGTCCAGCACCGTGACGGCTCCGTGTACGGAGCGGCAGTTGTCGGGAGTTCTCTGGGCCAGCACTCTGACGGCTCCGTGTACGGAGCGGCAGTTGCCGGGGGTTCTCTGGGCCAGCACTCTGACGGCTCCGTGTACGGAGCGGCAGTTGTCGGGAGTTCTCTGGGCCAGCACTCTGACGGCTCCGTGTACGGAGCGGCAGTTGCCGGGAGTTCTCTGGGCCAGCACTCTGACGGCTCCGTGTACGGAGCGGCAGTTGCCGGGAGTTCTCTGGGTCACTGCCATCAGATGTTGAAAACCGACGGGTCAAGGTGCAGCAGGCGTTTGCTAGAATGCATGGTGACTCGGTGGTGACCAGTCCAAGCTCAGAGTCCATCGCCACCAGCGGTGATGATCACGCGGTAACAGTCACGTATCACGTCATTCGAGGCTTAGGGTTCCGGTACGGTGGCGGCGCCCGCGCGTGGACCGAGGACTATACCTGGTCAAATGCAGACGAAAAAGTGCGATGTTCAGAGCAAAGGAGCAAGATGGCCTTAGACACCTTAATGAACGATGCTGCATGATGGAGGAGGATGAGAAGAAGAAACGGTATATTATAAAAAAACACGGCTTCAAGTATCAACTCATATAACACGTAGGTAAGCATTGCATGTCGGCACAGAGTAACCTGTCAGCATTCATTGAACGTCTATACGAATGCAGTGGTGAGTGTGGTGGAAGGCCTTCCCCTCAACTAGATGCAATGATATTCATATTTATGAGAGTTGTGATATATTGAGAGCTGTACGCTTGATTTTCGCAGCCTTGCGCCGCAGCAAAATATCTGCGGCGTGTTCCTTTCAGGGATCGCCTCTATTGTTGGTGAGAGCATGTCTCTATGCCCTGGAGGTGCCTCTCTTGTTGGTGAGAGCATGTCTCTATGCCCTGAAGATGCCTCTCTTGTTGGTCAGAGCATGTCCCTATGCCCTGGAGATGCCTCTCTTGTTGGTGAGAGCATGTCTCTAAGACCTGGAGATGTCTCTCTTGTTGGTGAGAGTATGCCTCTATGCACTGGAGATGACCCTCTTGTTCGTGGGAGCATGTTTCTATGCCCTGGAGATGTCAGGATTTGCTGTCAAAACCGTAAGCATAGCGTCTCCCTCCTGTCTGCAAGTGTTTCCATTTTCAGAATATGTAGAAACCGTTGATAACTCTTGTCATACCCGGCGACGATTTTGAGAGCACGCTTCTGTACTCGCTCAATTTGTTGGGCTTGGTGATCGGTGAGCCCGGAATGAAAAACAGTCGCAGAGTATTCAAGCAGTGGTCGAACATACTTGATGTAAATTCTTGTCATTTGATCTTATGGCGGACGGAATTTTTTATAACGTAAAGCATATATAAAGCTTTCGAACCCCTCTTAACAATGTCATCAACATGTACCTACCAACTCATATCGCTGGACAATGTTACTCTTAAAAGCTTAGTACTGCTAACAATTGGTAAGCTAATCCCATTTATTGTGACAACCGGAAGCATCAGGGGTTTCTTAGCAGTAAAAACGTGCGCTGCTGATCTTGATAAGCAATGCACGTTTTTCACGTCCGGTTAGGATTTTTACGCGTAAGGAGCCGCAATGCCCAGAAGTGTAAGTTTAACCTGTCATTAGATGACCACCCTGTTGCCTACGTTATAAGGGCTAATTAAAAACGAAGCAGCCACGCATAAAATTGCAACGAGTACTACCATTATTTTGACCAAAACTTACGCTGTAAAACTTACCAAAACAATACGCTGAGACACAAAAATGAGCAGAAGGGTTTTCTCGCGCTCGCCTGTGGTATGCTCAAGCTTCGCCGATGAAAGCAGTTCTTCACACTCGTTCAGTTAAACGTGGGGTTACTAACAGGAAACTAAGGAAACGATGACATACATATCGTTCATCTCCACCATTACAGACATTGGTGGGAACAAGTCAAGGTGGTTTGTTTCAGGTTCAACCGCGGGGACTTCAACACATAGGCTACCTTGTGATGGAGCGCACGTGTTTTTGCTGGTTTGAGCGAGGTCGGACACCGCATTAGACTAACGTCGCCGCACACCAGCCGGCGATTTACCATGTTCGGCCGCCGCTCGGACATCATATAAACATACACACAAACCAATAAGGGCTGATTGGGGATTTCCGAATAAATGGTACTGATTCCAACGACATAAGCTCCTCCTGAATCGTACAAATCCAGCATGTGTTGGCCCCGGCCGGACATGTGCATGGCCTCAGCCAAGAAATCCATCGCCCTCCGCAACAGTTAGCGTGATGCATCGCGATAATATAAGACCTAAGTGTTGGCTGGGTCGGTAAGTTCCACCACAACAAATTCTCGTTGCACGTATGACAACGTGATCTATACCGTATGCATGTAACAAAAACTGTGTTCCGTGCAGTCAAGGTCGGGCCGGCGCGCAGGGCGCGCTGACGAGCGCGCCTCATCAGGTCGAGCCGGTGTGCAGGGCACGCTGACGAGCGCGCCTCATCAGGTCGAGCCGGTGTGCAGGGCACGCTGACGAGTGCGCCTCATCAGGTCGAGCCGGTGTGCGGGGCACGCTGACGAGCGCGCCTCATCAGGTCGAGCCGGTGTGCAGGGCACGCTGACGAGTGCGCCTCATCAGGTCGAGCCGGTGTGCGGGGCACGCTGACGAGTGCGCCTCATCAGGTCGAGCCGGTGTGCAAGGGCGCGCTGGCGAGCGCGCCTCATCAGGTCGAGCCGGTGTGCGGGGCACGCTGACGAGCGCGCCTCATCAGGTCGAGCCGGTGTGCGGGGCACGCTGACGAGCGCGCTCTCAGGTCGAGCCGGTGTGCGGGGCACGCTGACGAGCGCGCCTCATCAGGTCGAGCCGGTGTGCGGGGCACGCTGACGAGTGCGCCTCATCAGGTCGAGCCGGTGTGCGGGGCACGCTGACGAGCGCGCCTCATCAGGTCGAGCCGGTGTGCGGGGCACGCTGACGAGTGCGCCTCATCAGGTCGAGCCGGTGTGCGGGCACGCTGACGAGTGCGCCTCATCAGGTCGAGCCGGTGTGCGGGGCACGCTGACGAGCGCGCCTCATCAGGTGAGCCGGTGTGCGGGGCACGCTGACGAGTGCGCCTCATCAGGTCGAGCCGGTGTGCGGGGCACGCTGACGAGTGCGCCTCATCAGGTCGAGCCGGTGTGCAGGGCACGCTGACGAGCGCGCCTCATCAGGTCGAGCCGGTGTGCAGGGCACGCTGACGAGTGCGCCTCATCAGGTCGAGCCGGTGTGCGGGGCACGCTGACGAGTGCGCCTCATCAGGTCGAGCCGGTGTGCGGGGCACGCTGACGAGTGCGCCTCATCAGGTCGAGCCGGTGTGCGGGGCACGCTGACGAGTGCGCCTCATCAGGTCGAGCCGGTGTGCAGGGCGCGCTGACGAGCGCGCCTCATCAGGTCGAGCCGGTGTGCAAGGGCGCGCTGGCGAGCGCACCCCACCAGGTCGAGCCGGTGTGCAGGGGCGCGCTGTATAACGCGCCTCTTCAGGTCTAGCCGGCGCGCAGGGGCACGCGGACAATCGCGCCTCATCACACACACACTACACAATAATGCCCAGCTAATGGTATGCAGGGTCTTGACAATGCCCATCATCGCAGCCTGTTCATTTCGGTGGATTTCCCCGACTAAACGTGAGCTGGAAATTCTGCCGTGTATTCCGTCGAACAGGTGCAAAGCCTTTCCTCACGTCAGTTCACATGTCCTATGGTAGACAGGCGTCCGGGTGAGACGGACCTCTGCAGCAGCGGCTCTGCTTTACCAACTGTGGGGACAGCGAGCCGCCAGCGAAAGACGCGTCCACAAGGAACGGGTGCCGACAGGCGGGCGCTCTGACGCGGGAGCCCGGCGGTCGGTCCAGGCCAAGGCAGCGTGCCGTCGGAGGCCGCCCGTACCCCACCGCCAGAGGTCATCGCAGCGCGCCGTCGGAGGCCGCCCACATCCCACCGCCAGAGGTCATCGCAGCGCGCCGTCGGAGGCCGCCCGTACCCCACCGCCAGAGGTCATCGCAGCGCGCCGTCGGAGGCCGCCCACATCCCACCGCCAGAAGGTAATCGCCAGCGCGACCGTCGGCGGCCGCCCGTTACCCCACCGCCAGAGGTCATCGCAGCGCGCCCCGTCTGGAGGCCGGCCCCACATTCCCACCGCCAGAGGTCATCGCAGCGCGCCGTCGGAGGCCGCCCACATCCCACCGCCAGAGGTCATCGCAGCGCGCTGTCGGAGGCCGCCCACATCCCACCGCCAGAGGTCATCGCAGCGCGCTGTCGGAGGCCGCCCGTACCCCACCGCC
Source organism: Pollicipes pollicipes (assembly GCF_011947565.3). NCBI lineage: Eukaryota > Metazoa > Arthropoda > Thecostraca > Pollicipedomorpha > Pollicipedidae > Pollicipes > Pollicipes pollicipes. The sequence continues at coordinate 36,621,328 of NW_023596461.1, read as the reverse complement.
AGAGGTCATCGAAATACTCATCAGACGGCGGAGCGCAAAAGCGACGCAGCAGCGCTGTGTGATTATTATCGCCAGAAGTTTGGTTTCCAGGAGACTGTCCAACACCTGCTAATCATTCAAACGCGGACACCGAACACGCTAGGAAATACCCGGCAAGAATTGCACACTGTTAGCGAGTATTGTCTGCCTTCAGTGTCTCCGCTAGGCAGAGGCTACGTACCGCACGGAGCATCGAGAGCACAAGACCTACGCCCGAAATATCCGGACACACACTTGTCACCAGTGGCGAATGTTATCCATACCAAAGGAGCACGTCTCACCCCAACTTGTATCTGGAAACGTGGCGAGCTTCCCACAAACGCAATGACCCTGCACCGAGAGCTGCTCATTCCTTTTTTCATGCATAGCACTCTATGTAAAAACTGTCTGGTGACATCGCCGGCGTCAACACCAGCATTTCAAAGGCAGTCTCCCGCATCGAACGACCGGGGGCGTCCAGCCCCCGCCCCTCCCCCTCCCTGCACAACGCCCTCCGGTCACGGATCGGCATCAGGCCCGCCCTGTTGCTGTACAGAGCATGAGCCCAGCTCCAGCTCCGCTCGCGCCGCCTGGCTCATTGGGGGTCCGGCCAGCGACCCCCGTGACGCGGCGCCCGGGCCAGCACGGGCGCGCTTCACTCCATGTACGGGTACTTCCACTCGGTGAGCGGCACGAATGTCTCCTTGACGGCCTGCGGCGAGCAGTACTTGAGCATGTAGTGCGGCCCGCCCGCCTTGTCGTTGGTTCCTGTTGACAGAAGACGACATCAACTTAGACAATGGTGTCCAGCAGACTTCGAGAGGGGGGGGGGGGAGGGGCACCGCTACACAATAGCATCGCTGATCGGTTTCAGTGGTTTCACTGCCTTCCGCATCGTATGGCGAGCGAAGGGGTATTGCGTCCACGTCCGTTCAACATCCAGTGTGCTAGAACAACAGTAAAGATCCGGCCCGGGAATACCATACGACGAGGTGCGGCACGTGCTCCGTAACTTCACCTGGACCATTGTGAGACGTGAGAGCTCTGCAACCTTGCCTACAACTATACTGTGCAGTCCACACGCCAGGTGAAGCGACACTATATGATGCCACGTTTTGCCATCCTGAGTACTTTCGCACACACGCACAGGGAAAAGCTGGTTGAAACTTCACAATGACCTGCGAATAGTTCTGTGGTATAATCCGTTATTACACTACCTATGATCTTGATCTAGGATAGCCTAGCTCTCGCCATCCTCATGGAGGACAATGACGTCGACAAGTTCTAAATTTTATGCCAGCATTCATTTCGGCGATTTACACACTACACTTCGGCATGACGTCAGCACCATCTGGACTAGCTCCTCTCCATCAGTGACGCAAGTCAAACGTTTTAGTTCATGACGGCCTCTAGCGCTTATTTAATGTAAATTACACCACATGCCCTGGTTTGCCCTTCACTTCGGTTAACTAACGGAAAGGTCACGGGCACCTGGGTCACGGGCGCCTGGGTCAAGGGCACCTGCTATGTTCGACATATGACTGCACACCTTCAGAACCACTTCTAGGTGCAAGCTGCAAACAGCACCAAGAGTGCGTCGAACGACCATTTTTCAATTCCTATTGCGCATACCTACAAACACAGGCTTTTACCTCGGCCGCCTGACACGGTAAAACTGAATTTGTTTGTCAAACACAACATAAGTCAAACTCAGCTGCTAACCTTCATATCAACATCCACTGACCGGTTCAAGGGACATTCGCAAAACACGCTGGGGGAGGCAGCAGGGACCCCCTGCCCTGGCGATGACTGACATGACTCATGAGAATCAGTATATGGCGCAGAATGACGCAGCCCGCTGGAGCACCAGCAGCGCTGGGCATCGGTCCGGCACCGTTCCGCCTGCGGCTCCTCCTTCGACTGCGCCTCCCCTCAGACTGCCACTGCCCTGCGTGTCGCAGCTGCACCACATGGGGTGCATACTTCTATACTATATTGCTCGCGTGAATCATTTATACATAGACCATTCAGTGATCGAATATAAGTAAAATAACGAATACCTACAACACGCCCGAGATCATTTGTAAATACGACACAGACCCACTCACTCGTAACTTTGTAGTACACCTTATGTCATGGCCCGAACGTCAACGGCCGTCCCAGCCGGCTTTATGTAATACAGGGGAAAGAAACACTGCCGTTTGGTCGTTCTGGACTCGACAACCGTTGGTGGAAAACCATCTATTGTCTGACTCGGCGTGACCGGGAGGGTTTATATAACACATTGGTTCAAACCGGACCAAGCTGTGTGAAGTGACGCGACCAAACCTGCTCCATCGGTTCAGTATTAGATGGCGTGGTTCGCTGCAGGAGACATAACAACATTACGTTTATTTTTCCGAGCTCTAAGCAGTACTGGTCCGCCATCCATACCATTAGAGGAGGAATCAGGTTATTCAGTGTCATCCATGACATACGCGCAGAGATGTAAGTTGGTGCGCATAATTTGCTGGAAATGAGCCATTTCTAGGCTGAAACCATCGGCTTCGTGATGTCTCACGTGTAACAGAGCAGCGAAGAACATTGACTGCCGCGTACTAATCGAACCCTGATCAGTCAGTTGCAAAAGCAGAGCCAGAGAGACGGCTACAGTGAAAACAACAAAATATAGGAATATACAGGCGATCCCCGCTCGCTTCGCAGCGAGAAGGGGCAACGCCGCTAGCGCCGGTAGCTCCGCCACCAAAGACGCAATGTTTACTTGTGTCTTAACAACATGAAGTGGATCTCAGTTAACATTTGTAAGCCGTTTAGCACACCTTGATTGCTATATTCGACGGGACGGCACCGCCGCGCCGGCGTCTCGTCGGTATAGCACCGCCTCCAGCCACATAGCGCGGATTCGCACCGCAGTGATGCACGGTGTGTACTGGTCAGTTTTTTCTAAGTTTTCAATGCCTATGTCCAATGGCAGCCCCCGTGTGTGGTGCCGCCATATTCATCCCTGTTCCGTGTTTGTGGCAGGCACTCGACGATTTGAACTTCGCCCAGCTCGATTCTCCTGCACACATCGACGACAAAGGTTTCCTGCTAAGTGCCAGAACGCCAGCTCTGGCACGCGATGTGCCCGACCCTCGCATCGGACGGGCGTGTATCTAAGCCTTGAATCGTAACAACAGTTGAAATCGCCGGATGTGATAAATGTGTGCCCGTTAAAGAAGTGCGGACAGACATACACTCCAGGCGTACAAAATCATTGAGTTATATGTTCCCATATAAGCAAGTAAACCTTAAAGCTCCTGGTTTCTTTGCACTATGAGTCATTATGTTGCACTAATCGACCCTCCACACTCCACGGGGCACCAGTTAAACGAAGCTATCAAACAAACATTGGCGTCCATAACATTACTAAACAAGCACTGAGACTCGTGCCCACGAATGCCCTCCCAAAGTGTCGGGTGGTTTTATAACATCGTCTAATTGAAATCTGAGTTCTTCAGCCCCTCCCTCCCCCCGCCCCCACCACCGCCGCCACCGCCGCCGCCGCCCAACAGTAGCAGCGATCAGCATGGAGGCTCACCAGAGATGCGGCCGCCGCCGAACGGCTGCTGGCCCACCACCGAGCCGGTGGACTTGTCGTTGATGTAGAAGTTGCCGCACGTCATCTTCATCTTCTCCAGGGCGAACTCGGCGAACGCCCTGGCGGTGCAGCGCACGGGCGGCGTCAGGCGCCAGGACTGCGCTCGGAGTGATGCGAGCAACGGCAGGGACGCCACATTCGAAGGCGCCTGGTGCGTGTCAAGTCGTACCGGTCAAAGGCCTCCGATCACTAACAGACGATGAGTGACGCAGTGCTGGAGGATGCGAGTTAAGCAGTGTTGTAGTGCACATCATGTACGATATCGCAGGAATGCACCAATGGTGTTGCACACGCAAACAGACCCAGATGGCGGGGAGCGTTCACATGGTTACCGAAATGGATCCTTGCATTTATAACGAGTGAGGTCACAATTCGCGAGAATCCTCCATGACCCGCAGATGTTTTAGCTCTAGCGGCACGGCTCGGCTCCGCCCATCGTCACACTCTTAACCAGCCAGTGTTCTTGCGGACACCCCACGCAGGACGTTGCCAGGGGCGGATCCAGGATCTCGTCAAGGGGGGCACGCAACATCGTGGGGTTCCCTTGGAGTTTAGGGCCCCTTCCAAAAAATACACTTGCATTCCGGCCAGCACATTTTAAGACAAATAGGATGTAGCATATATATAAATATATATATATATATATATATATATATATATATATATATATATATATATATATATACATAATAAATACGGAAACATGTCTTACTGCGAGCAGCGCTATAATATATATATATATATATATATATATATATATATATATATATATATATATATCAACATATGAATAGAACATTAGTCATCAGCTGATGGCTGATGACTAATGCAGAATTTTTCCTTTGTTGTACAGAACTAAAAAAATATCCTAGCATTCAAAATGCGTTAAGAACGTACGCACTAGTATTATGAGCGTCACACACTCAATAACCAATGAAAATGACACATACGATGTCGACGGTACGTAACATTATGTTTGACAGCTGAGCGAAAAAAATCATCGGCGCATATCCAACTTCTGCTCTGGGGCGAAGGCACCACGACCAAAAGGGACGGAACCTGAGCGATCCTGGGTGCCGCAGGAGGCCAACACATTGACGCCTGTCAACAAGTATAGGGTCCTCGGAGCAGGCAAAAAGAGTCCAAGAGTAACGTGATGGCCCCGAAACGATCGGTAGTGCCCCGGCAGGCTGACGTATGAGGTTCCAGCCAGAACACCGCGCCCTCTGACCAAACGGAATTATTCAAGACCATGAGTTGATACCCTTGTGCGATCAAGAGTGCACGGGTAGGCTAACAGAAAGAGCCTTGATAAGAGTTAAGAGTCCTCCGCATCATCAAAGGGAAAGAGCCCTTGATCAAAGCACAGGGCCACTGAGCATCAAGTGTTTCGGTGACTTACCTTATAAGTGCTCCAGCAAAAACACAAGGTCTCCACGCAAGTCGGAAGAATCCGAGACTGATATAAAGGACCCCTGAGGAACTGAGTGTACCCTGGCAGGTGGGCCCCGGAAAAGAGCGTATAAGGCCTTTTGGGCGAATGGGAAAAAAATCATGGAGAAAAACCTGCATCGACCAAGAGTACCCAGGCATGGAAGCAGATAGCGTCCTTACGAGAGCGCTAGGCCCTACGAGAAAATGCAAAGAGATCAAGAAAACCGCGGAACCGCGGAAAGCTCCTTAGCGATCAGATTAACCAGGCAAATGGACATATACGGCCATGGCAATCCACAGCGTAATGCCTCTACATAGCGCAATGAGCCCAGATTTTCCCCCAAGCAATATCTTCTCAACCAGAGAAGAATTAACTTTGTCTGCTGGTGAGCCCTTTACTTCTACTCCCAATTGTTCTTGCTAGTCTGTAAGCCCAAAGGCATCCAATTTTATTGCGTTTTGCTGTTAGAAAACTGCTTCCGTGCGGTCCGTTATGGGCCACTTCGGAGCCTTTAAGCCCTTTTGGCATGGTCCATGGGGGGGGGGGGGACATGATCCTGTGCCTCCCGCCACCGTCTGCATCCGCCACTGACCCACGCGGCCTAACAGATGGGGTCCGCCAAGAACACAGGGCCACCCATCCAACTAAGAAATACTCACGACATAATGTGTATGGCTCCGAACCGTCGAGTGTGTCCGAGCAGGTTGACAGATAGGGCCCCGTCAAGAGTGTAGGGCAGTCCATTCGAATGAGCATTACCCAAGACCCGATGTGGACCCAATGACCCCGAATGATCGAGTGTGCCAGAGCAGGTTAAGATAGTGTCCCCGACAAGTGTGTGAGGCCCTACATTCGGATGGGAAGTACCCAGGACACAGTGCGAAGGGCCCCGAATAATTGAGTGTGCCCGAGTAAGTTAACGGATGGGGCCCCCGACAAGAATGTAGGGCCTTTCGCTCAAATATGAAAAATGCACGACATGATGTAGGGGGGCCCGAAAAATCGAGTGCGCCAGAGCAGGTAAACAAAGGGGCCCCAAAAAGAGCGGAAGGACCTCCATTCAAATATAAAGTACCCAAAACCAGATGCAGAGCTTCTCCAACGATCGAATGGGCTCGAGCATCTTATCAAAAGGGGCCCCGACAAAAGTGTAAGGCAAACGAGAAGTACCCAACATCCAGTGCGGAGGGTCCCCGAAAAATGGAGTGTAACCGAGCAGGTTATCAAATGACACCAAAAGAAGCGCAGGGTCATAAATTCAAAAACCGAGACCCAATGTACAGGGTCCCAAACAATCTAGTGTGGCCGAGGAAGCGAACAGAGGGGGCCTAAGACAAGTGCGTAGGGCCCCTATTCAAATAGGACATGCCTAAGACCCAATGAAGAGAGCCCCCGAGCGGTCGAATGTACCCAAACAGGTCATCAGATAGGCCCCACAAGGGCGTAGGTCCCCCCCCCCCTTCAGATAAGGCCCTAAGCAAGTGGCAGAGAATTGGATGCGCCATAGACGAATGTAGCGGACCCCTGAGCATAACGTGAGTGTGTCAGTTGGTTAACCGAGACCCACGTAAATGGCCTCTGAGCGGCCGACAATACTCCAGCAGGCTAACATGTGGGGCCAGGCTATAGCCCACATAGCCTTCCTGGAGAACCGAAAGAGTTCGCGGAAGAGTCCTTGATTGACAATGACCCGGCACGCTAATAGGGAGGGCCCCAACAACAGCGCAGGGCCCTCCGAGCAAATGCAAAGAAATGAAGGGCGACATCGAAGGCTCCGTAACGATTGGAATTACCCAGCAAGTGACCATATATGTCCCCTAGAAACAGCATACCGCCCCTAGACAGTGTAATGAGGCTAAGAATTCCCAGTTCACAACTTTTTTAATCATTGAAGAATGTTTTACTTCTTGTGGGCCTTTCATTGTCGCCTGCAACTATTCTTGGTCGCCTGAAAATCCAGAGGCGTTCAATTTGTTGCGTTTTTTGTTTTGTTTAAAAAACTACCCGGTCAACCGGCTATGGGCCCCTTGGAGCCCATGGGGACCCTTCGGGACCCAAGGGGGTCATGGCCCCGTGCCCCCTTCCCCTCCGGATCCCCCCGGATGCTGCCAGGCAGTTTTTAATCAGGCGCAGTTTTGCTCATTTGCCGCACGTCCACTCGATTAACCCCGGAAAGTAAAGATTGCAAATTACGAAAAAAAAATTGGCAGCTGGAAAGACCATGGTGCCACTTCTGATGGCTCGGTGGCCAGCGGAACGTGCTGCGTTCCTGCCAACTCTCCCTCTGCAGAATCCACACAATCAGAGGTACACGTCAACTGACGGCCACCAGTGTCCCAGTCTGAGTAATAGCATGGGGGAGGGGGCCCCATCACCGGGGGCGTGTTCTTTCGGTCAGCAGCTGCGTGTGGTCAACGGCGTGACCTGCCGGCGCGCGCAGAGATTTGGACTCGGGTTCATTGCCGGAGTCAATGATGTCGGACGCCGGAATCAGTGAGCTGACCGACCGAAACTCGATGAGTGGACGAACTACCACAGGGGCTATCGAACGGCATCCTATTTAATTTGTTCCGTGTTAGGATGCTCTCGCAATGCACGCACTCGACATTTGCGCTCCTTTTCCTTGCAACCCAATTGCAGCTGCTCCGACGGCACTGTCTGGCGCGGTAATGGGCTTTAAAACGGACAGACTGGCTGATGGGTTCCGATCAAATCCGGCCCATACGTGGCTGTTCGTTGCGCGTGGGAGGGGAGGGGGGACCAAACACTGGCATTCCCGCGCCCTTGTCACCAACATATAACAGCTAAGACAGCGATATTTGGCAGGCAGGATTGTGGCGCGAATGCCAGACGACGGGTAGCTGTTTTGACCCGATGGTTTCAACCTACGGCGTACGGGACACTCGTGCCAAGTTGCACCCCTTTACGGCGTACGGGACACTCGTGCCAAGTTGCACCCCTTTACGGCGTACGGGACACTCGTGCCAAGTTGCACCCCTTTACGGCGTACGGGACACTCGTGCCAAGTTGCACCCCTCTACTATGGAGACCACTTGACTGGCAGCCCTCGAAGCTAAATGCTCCAAACTTCACAAAGATCTCTGACTCCGTATCGTGTACCTACACCAATATGAAAATAACCAGTGCAAAGATGAGACTTGCATGCATGTGCTACACATTGGAGTCGGGGAGCTCTGAGATGAGACTTGCATGCGTGCGCTACACATTGGAGTCGGGGAGCTCTGAGATGAGACTTGCATGCGTGTGCTACACATTGGAGTCGGGGAGCTCTGAGATGAGACTTGCATGCGTATGCTACACATTGGAGTCGAGGAGCTCTGAGATGAGACTTGCATGTGTATGCTACACATTGGAGTCGGGGATCTCTGAGATGAGACGTGTATGCGTATGCTACACATTGGAGTCGGGGAGCTCTGAGATGAGACTTGCATGCGTATGCTACACATTGGAGTCGGGGAGCTCTGAGCGCTGGAAACAGTGAAATATGTGGCCGAAATTAGTTGAGTGGGGAGACAGCCACCAACGCTGTTGGATGGTACCCAACGTAAAGCGTTCCGTGCAGATTGCTTGTGCGGGGTACATTCGTGATCCTGATGAAGGGTGCATTCATCGGTCTGGATTCTAACCCCATGATAATGCCGATCGCCTTGGTTTGCCATTAGTTTTCAACAATGCAGCCACAGGTAAGCTGTGTTATGTAAGACTAAGCCTAGTCCCTTTCGGCAATGTGGAATAAGATTAATCCGAACCAAACGAACGAGGCCAGCTATTCATTACAACCAGAGAGCACGCAAGTCCAGTTCAAAGCGAAGGTCGGGTTCAATGACGTTATGTCGCATTCGGCCAGTGGTTGGGCCCGTGCCGAGCTGGGCCTGGCTCGCTTTAGCGAAGGTCACTCACTGGTCCTGGCTGAAGACGGCGCCGGTGAGGGCGTACGGGCAGCGGCCGATCATCTCCAGGGTGGCCGCCTCCTGGCCGTCCTCGTACACGAACACGCTGAGCACGGGACCAAAGATCTCCTCCTGCAGGATCCGCTCGTCCGGGTCCCGGCTCACCACGATGGTCGGCTCGACGAAGTACCCCACACTGTCGGCGAGGCCGCGCCCGCAGCCGGCAGTGAGCCGCCGGTGCCGCCCGCCAGACCGCGCACACAGCCGGCAGCGAGCCGCCGGTGCCGCCCGCCAGACCGCGCACACAGCGGCAGTGAGCCGCCGGTGCCGCCCATCAGACCGCGCACACAGCCGGTGCCGCCCGCCAGACCGCGCACACAGCCGGCAGTGAGCCGCCGGTGCCGCCCGCCAGACCGCGCACAGCCGGCAGTGAACCGCCGGTGCCGCCCGCCAGACCGCGCACGCAGCCGACAGTGAGCCGCCGGTGCCGCCCGCCAGACCGCGCACAGCCGGCAGTGAACCGCCGGTGCCGCCCGCCAGACCGCGCACGCAGCCGACAGTGAGCCGCCGGTGCCGCCCGCCAGACCGCGCACACAGCGGCAGTGAGCTGCCAGTGCCGCCCAGCCATGTGGCGAGACCACAGATCGATGAGCTATCTCGACCGGGACAGGCAGGCGTCGCACGCGCTGAAACTCGACGCCACCGCGGTGACGGTGAGCGGCGGGACCATTCCACGCAGGGGACCCCGGGGACAGGGGAACACGCGACGTTTAACGTCCTGTACCAATCCATGAAGACGGTAATCACCGCCAGCGTCACCCAACTGCGTGATATGACTCACGGTTGCACTGCAACATCAGTGATTTACGTCCACCTGAATTAGGTGGTGTCATGATGGGACGAGTGGGTCTGGGGGTGGGGGGGGGGGGGGGGGCGGGGTGATCGAACAGCTGCGAGCGAGCGTCCCCTCCTTGAGCGTTCCCTCCCTGCCGGACCTGGCCAGTGAGCGAACAGCTGCCAGAGAGGGGGTGAGTCGAACAGCTACCTTCTCCGCGTCGGCTCCGCTGGCCAGGTGAGGCCCTCCGCCTGCGGCCCTTTAACATCGGCTGACCTGCTGTCGCAGCCGCCACCGGCGATGACCTCCAGGTTTGGCGAGCTCTTGGCGTGCTCGATGTACGACTGGATCCGCTTGAAGGCCTTCTCGTCAATCACGGCTCCGTAGAAGGTTTCCTTCTTTAGGGGATCTCCCACCCGGATTTCCTTGTGGATATCTAGCATGCGACTACGAATCTGCGAATGTGAATGCAATGCCAGGTGTTACACAAGCTCATTGTACGGGCGCCTCGTTCAGCCCGCAGCAGACAAAGCACATATGTCTAACGCGTCGCCGAAAGCCGTGCCATCCGGTGCAAGTCGTGCAAGTTCCCATGGTGAACCTGTGACCGGCGACCAGCACAGCGACGTGTTTCCGGTTTACAAGCGTGCCAACAGATGGCAGCACCCAGATCGTCCTAGCGGCCCTCACATCGCCGTCCCAGCACAAATGGTAGCATCTAGTTTGTCCTAACAACTCTGCAAACTTGAGCTCAGGGAGCAAATTACATAGCACCTGCATTCGCTTGCTGATGTCTCATTTACACAGTGCTATCGCTACGGTTTTTTTAAACTTCGTGGAAAAACTATAGAAGCGGGAATGGGACAAAGATCACACAATACCAGCAAAACGCAATACACATATTTTTTCATCGGATTTCCCAAACATCCCCTGATTTATTGGATTCATACTAGCATTGAAGGGGACCAAACCGCCCTACTGTGCCTCGCGGCGACGCATTCGTCTTAACCACGCCACCTCCTCAAACAGGTGGTAGCACCTACCTCATCCCAGCGACTCCTCGGGACATACATTCTGCTACAGGCAGAGCACTTCTGGCCACCAAACTCGAAGGCCGAGCGCATGGTGGCAGGGGCGACGGTCGCGGCATCCGCCGACGGGTGGATGAAGTGATAGTTCTTGCCGCCACACTCGCCCACGAGGCGGGGGAAGCTGTGGTAACTGGCGATGTTGTTTCCCACCTGTTTCCAAAGGTGCTGGAACGTTCTGGTAAGAGAGTGACGCTGAAATGAGTACCGACAACCAAAGGCAGGCATGGCTGTCTGTCATGGGAAGATACAGTTCGCTTAAGGACATGCGGCAGAGAAACTAAAGCCTTGTCGGTCAGATCTCCCGGAGAACTTCGGGCAAGTTTGTGCACAAACAGAATGAGACAGCTCACAAAACGTCATTGTCGTGAGCTAGCCACCACCACGGCAGCCAACGGCGTCACATCCCTCGCTCCATGGCCACTGGAAGCCGTCACTCACGGCACTGATCCCGTGAAGTTGACCACGGCCAGGTGGGGCGAGGCGGTCACTGTGTCGCCGTACACCGGGCCGTCGGCCGGCACGAAGTTGATCACGCCCGGCGGCATGCCCGCCTCCCGTAGTATGCGGTAAGCCGTGTAGTTGCTCAGCACGGCCGTGTCGGACGGCTTCCACACCACCACGTTGCCCTGGCAACAGCGCCGCTGACGTAAACAAACCAGCCAGCTGGCGGCGGCCCCGTCACGCGCCGCTCGGACGTCCATGCTTTTTCCGCTTTGGCTAGACGGCCAGAAACGGCCGGTAAAAACCGGACGATGCCAAAACCGGCAGATGAAACGCAGCAGGCTGGCGCCTTCTGACAAAGTCATGATCAAGAGCATAAACCGTGTTACAAAGTGCACGACTTTCACTGAGCTGGCACGAATCACAAGACAGTCTGTCAGCCGTCCCTATGAACCCGTGAAAATACGTTAACACTCAGGACCCGGAAAAAGGCATTAGCTAAGTAAATGGCAACAAACCGGACAATCCCGGACACGTGCGCCTAGAATGTGGACACGTGCGCCCAGGATGCGCAAGGGGAAAATTAGCCGCACCACGTCCCTCGCCATCACAGTGTCTAGAACATACACCGTGCAACATGCTAATGAAATGCAGCACAACTGATGCGCCGCTCTGCACGGGCGAGAGTGAAGGAGATCACGGAGCATGATAGCAAAAGACGATCCAGGCCTCTTGTCAAATGGCAAGGGACACCATGGACGCCGCACATGCGCAGGCATGCGCATTCCAAAACCTGGCACAGCACAAGCGGCGCCAGTAGGCAGCAGGGAGCGGCGCTCGTGGGCAGTAGGGAGCGGCGCCAGTGAACAACAGGGAGCGGCGCCAGTAGGAAGCAGGGAGCGGCGCCAGTGGGCAGCAGGAAGCGGCGCCAGTGAACAACAGGGAGCGGCGCCAGTGCGAAGCAGGAAGCGGTGCCAGTGAACAGCAGGGAGCGGCGCCAGTGGGAAGCAAGGAGCGGCGCCAGTGGGCAGCAAGGAGCGGCGCCAGTGGGCGGCAGGGAGCGGCGCCAGTGGGCAGCAGGGAGCGGCGCCAGCGGGCAGCAGGGAGCGGCGCCAGTCGGCAGCAGGGACCGGCACCAATGGGCGGCAGGGAGCAGCGCCAGTGGGCAGCAGGGAGCGGCGCTAGTGGGCAGCAGGGGGCGGCGCCAGTGAAAAACAGGGAGCGGCGCCAGTGGGAAGCAGGAAGCGGTGCCAGTGAACAGCAGGGAGCGGCACTAGTGAAAAACAGGGAGCGGCGCCAGTGGGAAGCAGGGAGCGGCGCCAGTGGACAGCAGGGAGCGGCGCCAGTGGGCAGGAGGGAGCGAGCGGTGCCAGTTGGCAGCAGGGAGCGACGCCAGTTGGCAGTAGGGAACGGCGCCAGTGGGCAGCAGGGAGCGGCGCCAGTTGGCAGCAGGAAGCGGCGCCAGTGGACAGCAGGGAGCGGCGCCAGTTGGCAGCAGGGAGCGGCGCCAGTTGGCAGCAGGAAGCGGCGCCAGTGGACAGCAGGGAGCGGCGCCAGTTGGCAGCAGGGAGCGGCGCCAGTGGACAGCAGGGAGCGGCGCCAGTGGGCAGGAGGGAGCGAGCGGTGCCAGTTGGCAGCAGGGAGCGGCGCCAGTTGGCAGTAGGGAACGGCGCCAGTGGGCAGCAGGGAGCGGCGCCAGTGGGCAGCGGGGAGCGGCGCCAGTTGGCAGCAGGAAGCGGTGCCGTTCACGCACCATGAGCGCCGGCGCCGAGGCCAGGTTGCCACCGATGGCGGTGAAGTTGAACGGCGACACGGCCGCCACGAACCCCTCCAAGCCGCGCATGCGCATCGAGTTCTTGGTGACGCTTCGGTCCTCGCTGATGGGCTGCCACTTGCAGAGCTCCTTGGCGAAGAAGGCGTTGAAGCGCAGGAAGTCCACCAGTTCCGCGGCAGCGTCGATCTCGGCTTGGATGATCGTCTTGGACTGGAGCATGCCCGGGGACTGGTAAGACGAGTATAACCGCAGAATGAAGGTCTGGATTTGTTTATTTTTTCGCCCGCTTTTACGCCCAAAATCAGTTTTTATCCATTTTTTCAGACGCTCTGATTTCCTTTAAAAAATTATTTGTTGGCAATCTTGAAATCATGTCGTTTTAATAAGCACCGCAAAGAAAATAAATCACTCACATCTATAACTGACATATTTTGTATCTTCTACCACGGGCTTGACAGTGCTATGGATATCGATCCATTTCGACCGTTGACTAAATATTACTTCTTTTCCGCAATGAAAAGGTCAGCTGGTAACTGACCAAACAGGACCGATCGGTCATGACAGGCATGAGGATGTCTTGAGTAGACTTGCAGAGAGGAGAAGTATTTGTGAGCGGTACTGCTTTTGGCCGCACGGAGCTCATAAACACGAAATACATAGCAAGACAAGCATGGGCCGGGGTCTCGGGCGCAGCTTTCACATCGGTCTATGTCGCTCCTGGGTCGCAAATTGGTAAAAGCATATTTTCGGGTGCGGATCGGGCAATGGGAGTCCTGCTAACGCAGCGTGGCAGAACTGTCCGTTAGATGCACATTTCTCAGAGGCACAAACCACAAATACCAAAGTAGACGACAATAACACGAAACGGATTAATGTCAGCGCAGTTTTGTTAAAATTACACACAAAACGAACCGCATCATTTCTTCCTTCACATGGCCTCTTGCACCCTGCAACCCGTTCATTCTTTGCGCTGCAATATCACTGCCCAGTTACCGCTTTAACCCGGCCACATGGGAGGGCAGAAAGTGATACTGACAACCGCCGTCTGGAAGTACTTCGTTTGTAGCGTTACTGCGCCGTGAACAGAACAAACCAAAACGTTATAATTGTTGAATACTTCAGCATTTGTTCAGGTCGATATTGCGACAGGCTCATTAACCCTTTTCAGCCTTTTGCTGAAAGGTTCTTTAGATTTTTAGAGCAAAAGCTTTTCGAAAATATCAACATCTGGGAATAATAACTTTCGTTTCGTTCGAGAAAACTATGAAGTGACAACACGTTTGTGGTACGTACAATCCCTTTGAATCCCGCTCCAGCAGGAAAACGTGTCAGGAAATCACCAAGCCAAGGGCGGACAATGATCAATCCGTAAGTGAGCTGCTTTACTCATGCCATTTAGGTTAAGCATGAGCTGTTCATGATACAACCACGGTTATAGCAGTGGCGTGACGTCATTTCCTTCTCGGCTGCTCAGCACATGGCGTATTGAACGCCGGACCAGCGCCCACCTGTCCGAGCATTGTTGTAGCGTTCAGGTCCATGCGGTACTTGGTAGCCATCAGGTCAGCTGCTCGATGGAAGATGGCGATCTTCTCAGCCAGAGGCACCTTCTCCCAGGTCTCACGCACCGACAGGCTGTTGTCGATCGCCTTCTGGACCACCTCCTGTTCACATGGTGGTCAAACGAGGTATGGGTCAAACGAGGTACATTAATACACGGCGATGTGTGTAATGTGGCTCGCTGCATTAGTGTGCGGGACGCACATAATTTAATGCTGAGTCGTTGCCTTAAAATACACACGTTGACGTAACGCTCGCCATTCAACATCACTACCCAACACACAACGTTGAGTGGCATACAGGACATCTGCCGCAACTAACAGCCGCAAGCCATTTTGGTGCCTTGGTTCCGGTATCAAATGACAATATTTCAATAGTTCTCTCAATGAGTCAGTAACTCTCACGGCGCATGTCATTCCCGTATATTAACGCATCACGATCATTCAAATATCAATATCTCCTGTGGGACTTAGCAGCCCTATGAACCTCAAAGTTTTCCATTGGCTTCGCGTCGAGTGGTGTTGCCCGAACCGCGCCGCCTAACTCGCGGTGACACTGGCCCGGCCCGTGAGCCGCCGTGCTTTGGCGGCAGTGTATGAGCTGGAGGGCCTGGCCAGCGCCGTGTTTACACTAGTGTGACGGACAGCGCACCGGCTGTGACCCAGACGGATATGGCGTCGCTGGCCGGCCGGCCATCGGCCGCGCCAGGACGGGAGGCGGCCGAGGCACGGAGAGCGCCCGAGTTGGAGACCACGGGGAAAGCCGGACACCGGCGTGGGGCGACGGGGCAGAGCCGGGACGGCAGGGAGGGGTCGAGCTGGAGACCACGGCGAGGGCCGGACACCGGCGCGGAGCGACGGGGCAGAGCCGGGACGGCAGGGAGGGGCCGCATATCAGGAGGACTGTTACCTTCCGACTGAGAGCTGGACGTACTAGCAGTGTTGTCGGAATACTTTCGTGTTGCGAAGTGGGAATCAAGCTCCGCGGGTGTCAACCGGCAACCATCAGACACCGAGCTGGCGCACACCGCTGCCGCCCTGAGCCAGACATATCATGCATGTTTCATGCCCTTGCAACGTCGCAGCTGGGATACATATCTGGCTGTCAGATCGAGGGGAGAGTACTGCACTGTACTTCTTAGGGAACAGCACAACTGCTCATGGTTCTGCTCGCCTGTCCGTTCGGCTGTCCTCATGCATTAACAAAGCGGCACGAAGGGCGGCGCTCCATGCCTGCCATAGTCCCGCGCCGCCCGAGCCCCGGGAGCCGGTCCGCCGGCGGAGGGGACGGGGCGCGGCGGTGCGCAGTTGGAGAGGCCCTCGTCTCGCGCGACCCTGCCGGCGGCCGGCGCCGGGCCGGTCGACAGCACTCGACAGCGCCGTATGTACGCGACGGCACGGCAATGAAGACCTACCGGTCGAGGCGTCGATGCTGACGGCGTTAAGGGAGCGAGAGCTCCACTGCTTTGAGTTGTCATACCTTCACGCAATCGGCTCAGAAACTTGAAATCTCCTGCACCCACCGATGGGACGATTTAATATCCCAAATTGAAGTCGGTCGAATCTGACAATGTGAATACTGCCCCGAACAATACATCCCTATCCGCTCTCATACATCGAACATACATGATGTTATGCTAAATATAAATGACATAAACAGCCCATGTTGCGTACATGCATGACATTTATGTTCCTGTCCCTTATTTGTCTGCTTTTAGATCTATTTCATAAAACCACCCATAAACCTCCGACTGGTTCGAACAGGATTTATCCCTTAAACCAGCAGATTTAAATACCGACCAGTTGGAACAGTATGCCAAATATCATTAAGGGACACATATATGCATCTGGATGACACCATACCTCAGCACCCCTGCCAGTGTTGACTTCAAAATGATATCTAAATCTTAAGAAAACAAAGGCTTACAGCTATACAGCTGCGGACAAAGACGATGGTGGTCTCAATTCCAAGAGATTGCCATCAGTTCCCCCCGCAGAATTGACATAAAACGTGTTGTAAGCTCCGGACATGCAGCCTCAATTTAGTCCCCTAACCTTATCACATCATCCTTTTCTGCTTGTCTCTGTCCAGCCGTTTTCACCTGATAGTTTCATTTGTGTGAGCTTTCCCCGCGGAATCAACCGGCAGTGCGCCACATGAGCCCATTGTGGACACTACTTGGTTTGTATAAGGATCTAAGTTAAGCTTGAGTGTGGTACTTGTGCATGATGCGTGATGCACTTAAACGCCTTGGGATTATGTGGCTGCGGAATGGCTGCTATTTATCTGTGCTTATAATTTGCTTCACTGTTGCAGAAACCAGCACGATGATGCATGAACATCCTGGGCATGAATATGACTTTGCGTAGTGCTAGATCCGCTGCATGTGCCCGCATATTCCAAGAGCTGCTTCTTCGCCGCGTTGCAAGCCTGAGAATGGGTGTGGCCGCTACACTTTCTGTCACTTAAAGCGACATGGTGTCGAACATACCCTTCTCAGGAGCAAATATGGACGACCCCCTGTTCTAAATGTGTTTTCAATGCTGGGCATCCACGTTCTCTCTACCCGGCAACAGAACAACCTCTTTTCCCACCAGCGCCGTCGACACGTCACATTGGGTTTCATATAGCCACTGTCAGGCAGGAGCTATTAAACGTTAGGAGTACCTCGTGCCAAGAGATGACGTACGACGTCATGCCATAATCAAACAAGTACGAGCTAAAGCCCAGTAGCGGACGCAGCTGAGTGTGACGTCACATCTGTAACGCACGACCCGCACGCCATCTCAGGCGTCCCCGCCAGTGCATCTCCTGTCGACATCGGACACCGCCACCCCCACCCCCCCTCCCCCCCCCCCCCGCCAGCTGACCAGACGTCCCGCCTGCGGCCTGCACGCCGGGTCACCAGCTGACTGACGGCTGGCGCGGCGTCCCCCCCCCCCCTCCCCCCCCCCGCCAGCTGACCAGACGTCTCGCCTGCGTCCTGCACGCCGGGTCACCAGCTGACTGACGGCTGGCGCGGCGCCCACCGCCGCCGGCCTCGCATGACCGTACGGTCTCCTGCACGGGAGCCGGGCGATCAGCCGGCGGTGGGATCCCAGTACGCGGCACGTGTCGGGCTGGGGATAACCGTAAACGGTGGCCAAGAAACTGCCGCCTCTTGCGGGGGCGGGGAGGGGGGCACAGTCTCTTACCTCCCCTCCTCCTCATGCCATAGCTATGAGATTATCTTCGCAGAAGCCCGAAAAGAGACAGAGCTTTGACGTAACCACAGCGGAGTCAATGCGCGACTGACTAGTTCGATCACCAGCCACAATTATGCTAAACTGTTCTGAGTTTAGCATAATTGTGGCTGTTCTGAGTTCTGAAGAAAAAACTGAGTTCGGCTCCAGCCGCGGCCTCAGCGTTCATCACCAACGGCTGCAGCATGACAGTGCTATGTTGCGCACCGCTCAGGGTTAGCAGGACTGATTGTAAGCCCACTCTCCGAACCGCCACATCAGCCACAAGACTGGCGTCCCATGAATCTCTAACTCACCGGGCCTCAGCCAAATGGGTATCTTCATGTGGGTCAGCTGAAGGATCGGGTGTACGTCATCAAACCTTACACCTTACAGAAGCTGAAGGCCACGACCGCCTGTGACGCCTGCCGGAATGCAGCCAAAATAGGGGATAAGGTTGTCACCCGCCAGTACGGGGTAAGCATGCCCATGATCGTGTAACGCCGGGATCGCATCTAGCACATCTAGAACATCTTTAATAAACAGCTAAGACACGGGTTAATTGCCAATAGTTCACTGTAAACCGTGGAGTATACGCATTTTTGAAAGACCTGAAGCACCATCAACTGAAAACTGCCACTTCATACAACACCCGGCCAGGAAGGCTTTTCGAACGAAATCACCTCCCGGCTATCTTATAAGTTTGTAAGACTTACTGAACAAAAAAAAATACCTATGTGATAACTTTTTTCCACGTTCATAACTTGCAAACTTTGAACTGCTTATTTTTATGTAACAATAAAATGCATATTATGGCATCACAAGTATTTATTCAATCTTCCAACTTTCGGAAACCAATTTCAGTATGTAAAATATCAACTTATGTCGGATGTGCAGCTGAGCTTAACTTACCCGCAACTTGGCTTCTGTTGGCCACGCATAACTCGAAATGTGCAGGCACATGTCCCCCCCCCCAAAAAAAAACGTTTGACTCACCGCTTCCGTTGAAAATAATTTACGAATTGGACAAATCGGCATTGGTGCAACTCACTATTCTCTGGCCCGTACGATAACAGGGTACGACTTGAAAAGGACGTAAGCGAACCGTACTTTCGCCTCATGAAACTGGCTAATTAACCAAACGACCACGGCGACCAATCCGCCCCGATAAGAACACTGACAGCTGATCGGGGCTGGTTGTTGGTAGCTGGCTGGTTCGCTGCGCGGCCTTACTGGGGTGGCGTGGTAGAACTTGGCCACGGGATTCTTGTGGTCGTGCGGCCGGGGCTGGTACCGGACCAGGTCGGTACGGATCTCCTCATCCCCGATCACGATCGGCACGTCGGCCACCGCGGAGCCGTGCTTCTGGAGCGCCGCCTCCAGCTGCTGCAGCTCCTGACTGCCAGCCAGGTACCCTGCCGATGGGGCAATACAGATGCAGTGGTTCACTGTTACACTGCGGACGGAGCAGCACGGCCGCAGCTGCTGACTGTTACACTACTAACGGAGTAGCACGGCTGGAGCTGCTGACTGTTACACTACTAGCGGAGCAGCACAGTTGCAGCTGCCGACTGTTACACTGCTGACGGAGCAATACAGCTGCAGCTGCTCACTGCTACACTACTGACGGAGCAGTGCGGCTGCAGCTGCTGACTGTTACGCTGCTTACGGAGCAGTACGGCTGCAGCTGCTGACTGTTGCACTGCTGACCAAGCAGCACGGCTGCAGCTGCTGACTGTTACACTACTAACGGAGCAGCACGGCTGCAGCTGCTGACTGTTACACTGCTGACGGAGCAGCACGGCTGCAGCGGCTGACTGAAGGTCGGGCAACTGTAGACAAAGCAACACAGCCATATGTCTTTCGTGCACCTGTGGGCGGGGAAAATGGCAATCGACCATGGCTTTTCACAGCCATGTCGACTCACATGTTGTGCAAAGTGCACGACCGTACTCCGAAAACCAAACATCATGGTTCTCACGGGACCCGTCCTCTAAGGGTAGACCCACCCGGCCGTTCTCTAGGGCTAGAGCATTGTGACCGTTTTCCAGGGATACACCAACCCTGGGCTGTTCTCTTGCGATGGAGCATTACGGTCTCAGGAACGCAAACATCAGCACAGGTATGAAGCGATACGGAACATGCATGCCTCACGAACAGCCCAGGCTTTATGTGCCTACCGCCGCGCACTGATGGCTTCGGAAATGGTGCTGCACTACCGGGCGGGCGAGCCCTGAGTACGCACTGGTAATGTCTTACCATGAGAAAGTGGCAGCAGAGGAGAACTCTAGCCGCCTTACAATAACTGCAGGAAAACATGAGCGAAACATAGGCAATACTTTAATGCAGGCGTTCCCAACCGGGCGGGATGCCCCAACGGCAGAATACGAGTGTCTGAGGGGCGGGGGGTCGCGATGTAGCCAAACCGTGTCAAACACGATTAGCGCCCAAGCAGCGCCAGGCGATGGGCGGTGACTGGAAGATGGCATTGCTACATGCACTGTCATGCATCAGATGCAGTGAGCCAAAAATATCTGCTCGAGTAACCAAAAAAAACAACAACAATGTTTCACATGACATGAAATAAAACTTGAGATACTGAAAATTTAGTTATATGGTTCCATTAGCGTTGCCCGTATACAACTGCTGTGGAGAATAATTCCCCGAACCTATCAGCTTTTGTGGCCCTGTGCAGAATAAGAAGCAAAAATATGCATCACTTATACCAGTTGTTTTAATCGGGGGAAGGGCAGAATTCAACACATTTTCAGGGCAACATAAACCAAAACAGTTGGAAAACACTGCTGTTATACACACAGGCTTGTTTTCCACCCAAAGCAACCCGTATCATCCAGTACTCAGGACTTTCCAAACATAGCGCCTCGCATACTGGATCAGCCGTCCGTCGAACCGGTCCAACAGGTCGTCATAGGTCGTCTGATCAGAGTACGCCGATGCCCAGGGCCGTGTCGACGGTGGCCACGAATGGAAGTCATGTGCGCGCTGTCGGATTGGCTGATGATAGGGACCGGTCTCAGACGGCCTGGGCGTGGACCACGCCCCGGTGGGCGGGCCGTACGACGGCCGCTGCGCACCTCTCACTGCGCCCCCGGCTGTGTTTTTTCAAGACCTGTTGGCGGCTCGCACCGTTACCCAGGCCTCGCTCCTGGTGACCTCAAACCAAGAGTGCTCTCCGAGCTTGTGTGACGCCTGCACCTCCACCGCACCGCGATTGGTGGCTCCTGGAAAGTGTCATTCAACAAGTGAAAAGACGCGTTTCCGCATAAGATTTGTGACTTTCGGGGGAGGGTTTGCTTGGTCAGCCGACTGCCATTGGGCTCCGGTCACTGCCCCACCCCCACGGCAGGCTTGGGGCGCGAGCTCTGTACGCTGGCCGCGTGCAGCCGCCTACCGCGCTGACTTACCCAGCAATGGCTCGTTCTTGACGTCGAAGTCGGGGATGCCTGGGTCCTGCACCACAGAGGTGATGCAGCGCGCTCCACGCGAGCTCCTGTTCAGCAAACACACACTCCGTTACTGACAAATGCGTTGGAGCTCCTCGACACACATTTCACACACAAAAATGGCTCGTATTAGGTGGGCTTGGCGCCTATCATCGCCTTGGTTTCCTATGAGAGTAAAGCACATAATAATTCATTTTAACATGAATATGTCGACATACTGACGGAGCGCTCAGACGTATTACAAAAGTGCCGGATGAACAAATTTGTATCATTCATAGAGCTGCGACGTAAACATTGTGAAGCAATGCGATGAAGAATCTTACAAATGAATGGGGACGCTTATCAAACAGTACGATACGTGTGCCAACCCAGCATGTCAAAAATGTGCGAAACTGATAATCTAATCGCAAAACAACTACGATTGGCCACACAGTTTACAGTCTTAAGCCTCAACACGAGTGCTGTTCAAATGCATGGATCTCATCCAGCTCAAAATACCTTTTATTCGCTTTCCGTGCATAAAGGAAGTGACGGAACAATTTCACTCGCATGCCATGTCTTTGGAGCTTTACGACGCACTCAGCTGCTGAGGCTATATGACGTCGCCAGCCTATCATCCTGGCAGGAAGGGCGGGCACCGCGGGGTATCGGACCCCGTACCTCTGGTTTCCCAGACGTGCATTGGTTGACGCAGACGCATTAACCACTACACTGCCGGTACCCTCACTCGCATACCAAAACCCGGCCCGGTCTTAGAGATTCAATAGTAATATCTAAAGGAAGAAAGAAAAATAAAGACCGGCTTAGAGCTCATGATATTTCTGCCAACGCCGACAAAATTTTTCACGTCGTTGGACTTCATAAATCAGGGAAACAAGCAAACAGCGACGTGGATCAAGCAATCTATAACAAACGGCCACGCGAATCAGGAGAAACTGTAATAAACGGCAACGCGGATAAGGGAAAACTATGACAAACGGCGACGTGGATCAGGGGAAACTATGACCAACGGCGACGTGCATCATTCGCGATTTCAAAGCACGTTCTGGTTATACCACTCGTGGAATACTGCGAAAGTTCCAGCTTAGCAAAAGCTGATGCTCCAAGTGAATAACGAGAGGGGTTCACATATATGATGTAACCCGGTGGCGTCTTAAACGTAATGCCGGGGATCGAAACTTTGTTATCATATGAGCCGCTTAAGGAGCGGTTGCAGAAATCAATACCATCTGGCATACGCGGCGTGTTTTTTCAACCGTGGCGTGCATTACGCTACGTTCAATAATAGCCACAAAATTATGCCGTCGAGTTGGAATTTCACGGTGGAATGACGTGGGCACGGGTTACAAATAAGCACTGCTTAGTGCAAACTTTGATGTCAGAAATCAATACCATTAAAAGGTTCAAGCTTAACGCCAACACGTTATCCTTCGGTTTGCCGTGATTTCAAATGGTAATAAAGGACTATAGAAATGATACTGAAACGGACACATGAGTTTGGGAGTTGTCGCAGAAGGCCAAACCGAAACAACGCATGAGGCAACGCAATTCCGTGCTCAGATTTGAGTCCTTGGTGACCTGCTCTGAACAAGTGCTGAAAACATGGAAAGTCCACACAGCTAGTGGCTATGGAGCTGCTAGCAAGCTGTGTGTTAGGTTTACGCGAGGATGAAAAGACCGTCGATTTCCACCGGACGGGAGCTTTGAATCGGCGACCTTGACATGCACGTGACCGCAGCGCCATCTACAAGCGGGTGATACTGTAAGCCAATGCCAGAGCGCGGTGAAAACCTGGAGTTTTCCTTGTTCCTGCAAGTTCGCTGCAGGTCCGCATAAGTAACTTCCTCTGTGGGACGACGTGTATGACGCAAAACAGACCTAACGCCGGACACGTCCTTACGTGCCAGCTTTATGATCGCTATATGAACGGCAGCAATGCGGTTTTGGTTGTAACAATATGTAATACCTTAGCTTATAACAATGAACGCGGACGCAGGGGTGAGGTTTGTGAGTACACGAGGTACTTGCTGCCCTTTCCCTTAGATACCAAGGGACTTCAGAATCCCTCTGGACCGAGATCAAGGCCCCGAATGGCTGACTGGAGGCCGTATTAAACGAGTATGCCACATTTGTTGTACCTTTCACTTATTCTTAGATCCGACACGTACGATTTATCAGCAATGCCAGTATTCTCGAAATACTTCTGAATAGCTGAGAATTTCGATTTGAGGAAGCCGCTACTGCGCAAAAAACTCGCTGGACTCCCTGCTCACCAATATCAAGGAAATACACCTCATTTGCTTTGCTTTACCAACGTGTGTGCTCTGTTATGCTCGCAGCACACGAATGCGTCGAACTGTTGGTGTGATAAATGTTGCGAAAGCTTGAAGCACTGTTTAAACAAAACTATATGCGAACATGAAGAGCCACAAAAGATATACGAAGAAGAGGATACATGAACAAAAATATATATGAACAGGAAGCTATTATCTCGAACATTCAACAAAACGTTATACCATGGCTTTTACTTCTCCTTGCCGCTTATTACAATGACTCTTTTCAAAGCGCACTCTGGCTCAGGAAAAAGAGTATCAGAAAAACCGAATAAAGTGGTCTAAAGTGACGCACTGGCCCAAACCTTCAAAAAATGCATTTCTCGGTGACGGGCCCTTGCCATCCGCTGTGCCAATCCCAAACATTCGTTTGTACTAACGTCATTCAGTAA
The DNA here is from genome assembly GCF_011947565.3 of Pollicipes pollicipes. NCBI lineage: Eukaryota > Metazoa > Arthropoda > Thecostraca > Pollicipedomorpha > Pollicipedidae > Pollicipes > Pollicipes pollicipes. The sequence goes on along the minus strand of NW_023596461.1, from coordinate 36,597,213 downwards.
CAGCCGACAGCGCCCCAGCAGATTATGCCATTATCATGCCGACGGCTGTTGCGATTGCAGGGGAGAAGCGTAGTGCTATTGTAAAACGTTGACGGCGTATTTTGGGTGGAAAATAATTAGAATTCATGTCTTTATCATGTCATGATGGTGCTGCAATAGCACTAATCAGTGTTTTATTATTAGGCGTACCTGGTCCTGAGGTTTCACTACAGCATGTTTTTGAAACGTGCCCGACAAGTGGGACACAGCCCGGCCAACAGAGCCGGGCCCTCAAGGGCCAAGGCCCTAGAACAGATTCCAGGGCGGAGCCCGAGAGCATCAGAGCATCTCTTGCACAGGGCGGGCCCTTGGTGCAACACAGGGGCGTCACTTTGCATACTTGAGGGGGGGTTCAGCCCCCCCCCCCCCAAATGCTGATTTGAGCCCAAATCTCCTCTGAGCCGCCTCGATGCTTGTGAGCAGACGGAATACTGTGCTAAATAAAAAAGAAAAACTATCTGAACCATTGGTATACTAGGTAACAGATACCTAAGCAAATTTCTATTGGCACCATCTAATTTTGTACCAAATGGTATCTGTATATACGTAATGTTTTTGTCGCGTTACCTCCTGCATATATCAGGCCAGTCTGCAAATGTTTGACAAGTTTTGTGTCAGGTGATGACATCTGGATTGATACGAACAAGAAAGGACTGCAGCACGTAGCAGCTTTTAAAAGTACAGAGTGGTCCATATTAAAGTTAACACGCGCCCGGGTGGCCGGCTAGATACCCTTCGCTCGGGTGGGGGGGGGGGGGGCGTCAATTTGACCCCTGCCTGAGATCTCGGGAACATAAATGCTAGAGACACCAAATTTACAGGGTGTATTGGCCTGTACGTGAACTCGCTTAGGTCAAAGTTTACGGTTCCGTGTCATGACCTTCGGGTCAAATAAGGTCAAACAAGGCCAAATTTCAGGTTGGTCTCCAAAGTGCCCTCCCCCCCCCTAGAACCAAGATAGCTGTTTCTAAGCAAAAGGTCACATGCTCATCTAGGGGCGGTGACCTTGTTTGGCCTTTTGAAGGCCATGGTGACCAAAATCATACAAGACTGCTCTGAGTTTTGCATTTGAATAAGCGACAAAGATTATGCAAGGTGATATGTTTCTAAAAACCAAATGTTGGCCTGGGTCCTTTTAGGTCAATGACCTATTCTGACTTCTACGAAGTCCATGGAAGATGTATAATGCGGCTCCTGCTATCAATAAATTCGAAATGAGCATCATAGACTACCCCATACAGCAAGACCTGGAGTAATAAAACAGGTTGGTTATGACCTTGGTCTGACCTTCATACCTGGCCTAAGGTCAACGTAATTTGCTCATTCAATAGCTGTGTTGGCTAACAAAGCATCTCAGAGACGTATGGCTTCGTTTAACACTCCGTTGTTGCATCAGATTGAACGATTCCCTTGGAACGGACTTCGCTGAGACCATAGCCTGACTTTGACATGCCATGGGTCAGCGACCTTACAAGGTGCATCTAATGTCAAACGATCCGCTATTTAATTTCGTGCACCTATGCAAAATTTGGCGCGGCTGCGCCACGCCGTTCGGAAACCATTCAGGAAAAACCTTCGGGGGGGTCAGTTTGACCCCCTCCCCCATCCGAGCGCATGTTAATGCATGCCTTCTCCAACAGTCCTAGCGTATTTAACGCATAACCGTGGATATGGTGGTTACAATACAAACACAATCAGCAACAGGGGTTATCAAAGTAATCCCTTACCAAGATTTACTAAAATGCTTTTTTCTGTGAATTTCACCCCATTCTAAGCTTTTCACAAAAAGGTTGCTCACACCTCCACCCAACCGAATTAAGACAGTGATACCCCCACCCCGATAAGATGAGAGCCCTACGTCACTCAAGAGCTCGAAGAACCTTGAGAGGGGATGTGTGGGTAAAGGGCCCGAGTCGGCCAGGTTTGTATTTGTTTGTAAGACAGACAGTGACGGAACCTCTCGTCAAAGGGCCTCTTTCGTTGGTCAGAGCCCTACAACAATACCAGGAGACGTAAGAAATAACAGTGAGAGTTCACGATAGGACCATACCAGAGCCTCGGGTCAGACAGGTAGCGTGCTTTTTTACCCCGTGACGCATGGAGGACCCTTCAACCCGCTTCGACCAGGGAGCCTGACAAACCGAACTGGGTCCCTATGCAAATTGTCAAGTTGCCTGTGACGGCAAGATCTTTTTGTGTCAGTGGGGGCACCCGCGTCGACGCGGTGCCAACTGCTCCGATCAGAGGGCCTCCTGCATCAGGGGGGGGGGGGGGGGCGGCCCCGTGTCGGCAGAACGGTAGTCGGTGAGAACCCCAGGTTAGAACGAAACGCCCGACAGTCCATAACCGGCAAATGCAACGGCTCAACATCATTTCACACACAGATAACCCAGTGCGCGAGAGATAAAGGACCTCCGCAGTGCTCAATCCATGCAGGCCTCAATGTCAACGCCCCCCGGCGTTACTCGGTAAAACACGACAGAAATTGGGGCTGCGCTTAATAACGTGAAGCAGGTCCCATTATTTTTTGGGGTCGGCTTTTCACCCTTTATAAAGCACTTTCCCCGCCCCCTTCCAAGACTTGCACGGTCAAGAGAGATAACCAGTTGCCCAGGGCTTCAACTTCCCGCGCGCGGTTTTTGTGACGCATCGTACATCGTACATTGTCATGGCTGGTCACAAATGCGTGCACAGCCCGCCCAGACCTCTTCCAGAACTATAAGACAACGAGGAAGAGTATCTGCCGCTCCAAAGCGCGGTAAATTCCGTTCAATGGGGGGGGGGGGACATTCTTTCTTGGTGGACGCTGCACGGTGGGTAAAAACACGCATCCTGAACACCTTGACCCACCTGGTGGAGACAAGTCTCCGAACAATCGTTGCTGCCGCCTGCATGGTAGCCGCGCTGACTGCTCACGGGCGCCCCCACAGATATTGGCGAACTGCCCCTGACAGCGACAGATCGATGCCCGATCTGCTCAGCCTTCCAGCGTCGGACTTCCGCCAGACGACTTCTGACACCGACGAGTGTGCGACCCTCTGCGGCCTCAGCACCAAATGAAGGCTGAGGACCGAGCAAAAATTCCGATGCACTCGGTGCACAGCGTGCGGCAGACCCGTTGCCCTCCGTTCGATGACAACTGCCCTGTCCTGGGCGCGAGCCGGGCGGAGTCTGGCTGGCGGGGAGGGGATTGGGCGCAGGCGTGGGGTGACGGCGATCGTCGGCTGAGAGCCAACTGCGCGCGCACGTTTATGGCGTGGTCGGTTCTAGGGTGTGTGATTATATTAGTGATATCACTGGTGTATAATGTAAGTGTAGCAATGTTCAGTCATAACACTTAGTCATCGCCACAAGCCACCGAAGTAAGCGAACTCAATAAGCACATTTGTTTTATTTAATAGAGCTCTTGATGATAGTTTTCATCATCAGCTGTTGCCCAGCTGGATGATTTGACATTTACTGCGCACTGAAGATGTTCAAATTAGCACAGGAAGCACCCTCCGGTTTGTTTATCTTTCAGGGAGGTGGTGCTTCCATTGTAATTTATAGTCTTTTCTACATGCTGGTGCAATACATTCCAATGTCATAGAGGAAGAAACTCACAGAATCATGCAGAATTCAGCATCACCCCAACGATCTTAAAAATATCGTGGATATTTTCTCAAACTCAAAGCTTATGATTAAAATTTCAGAGAAGCTATCACTTCATTAATAAGGATTCAGTTTGAATTAGTTCTGTGTGATTGTGTACACCCTCCCAGGCTTCCAGCCAGTTTTACATCTTTAAAACTGTAGAGTTCAAAATGCATCATTTTGCTGTTTCATATTGTTTATTTTTGTTTGAGTGCATACCATTGTGATTATGGCTTGTGGCCATCAATGGATTGTAAAATGTGGTTGAAAATTGTGAACCTTATGACTCATAAACTGTGTGGAAGGTCACTCAATGATCTGGATGATCTTTAAACAGCTAAAATGATAACACTGTTGTCATAGCCTAGCAGGAGGCCCTGTACCTACCATTGGCAATATATGTGTGGTTGTTGCCTTTTTGGCCCTTGGTAACCAAATGTATGTTTGTTCCTCTTTGTTGTATCAGTCCAATATATAGCATGCAAATGTAGCATGAAGTGGCCTCCAATGTGTGTCCAAACATATTCTTGTGGTGGTCTTGATGTGATAAGCCTCTATGCTGGCAAATCTGCCTGGAATTGTTGTTTAGCTAACTTAAGTTTAACTTCTGCCTTCCCAAGTTTCTATGAAGAGTACTAGATCATAGATTGATAACAATGGCAAAACAATCTACAAGTTCAAATAACATTATGAAAGGGCTTGCAGAGCATGGCTGGTATTGGTTTGCTTGCTATCAGTTTTAGTGTTTCCCTGCATCAGGGATTGAAGCAAGCTGAGAGCTTAGGGTGTCATGTATGTATGTATGTTATGTTTTTTCAAGCAGACAGTGACAATAGAGGGTCATGTCTGACATCCCACTTTCCTTTTTTCATGCTGTTCATTGACCAAATGGCTTGCACAGATGCCTTGGTATACAGAGTGCTAAGCTAGCATCAGGCCCATTGTGGAATCACTTCTGAATCAAGTTAAAGGTGAATGGGGCTGCATGCAAATTTGGTTCAGTGGTCACAGTTGTTGAAAATTGCAGTTGAATTACTTCCTGAATCCAGGACATTTAATATTAATGAATACTATCCAGAAGACAACTTTTTTCTGTGTAACACAGGTAGTAAGTTGCAATTTTGGGGCCTTGACACCTGTAGTCTCCCAGTCCTAACCATACCCTTCACATCCATACTAACAGGGCAGATTGACTCTCATCATCAACCATGTAAATACTCAAGAGATTTTGCTGAATCATATGGAGTCAGGTGTTTTCTGTGCAGAAGTGAACCAGCTGTGATTCTGTAACATACCATGTAAATCGATGGAGTGAAGCCTATCGGAATCCAATTCCAGCCCAAATGTACACTTTTCTCCTAGATTTAAGTTCAAATCTCAGAGCTTGTTGCTTGGATGATGAAGCACTAGCAAATTTGTGCTGCTGCAGAATACCAGCCAATCATACCTCCTGTCAAAAAGCCAGTAATGTTTGCACAAGATCATTGCACGTCATACAGTCCTAATGACACGACCGTCCGGTGCCAGGTCGATCATGTTTAGTGGGTTCCTAGAGAACTTTGCTTTGTCGGTTGGGCGTGACGCTTTGCAGACGTTTTTTTTTGGGGGGGGGATTCGTAACAGGTATTAGGGGATCCATACGTGTGATGGAGAGGCCCAAATACAATCCACCGCTTCAAGTTTGTTTCTGGGATCAAGACTGACGTGCAATTGGAGCCCGCCGCTGCGATGGCGTGGGGGCATGGCCCCACAAAAAGATGAAAGTTCCACCCACGTACTCTGGTGGTTGTATCTGGTGTTGCTGGTTTGCGTGTCCACTCTCCATGATACCTCTTCCTCATACCCCGGATGTATTTAACTACCAGTAAACTTATGTGAAAGTGTCGCGACTAGTTACAAAAGAACATGATCTCTCTATTGGTTGCCCTCGGCGCATAGCTTCTGAATTTCGGTCGGCGGGAAGCGATACGCCCGCGGTGCAGTTATTGATGTCAGATGGCGCCACCACCGCACGTGGACCTGGTAAGATGGCGCTCCGTATCCCGAAAGACGCCACTTACTGCGCTTAGGGACAGGACGCTTGGCTCCGCGGTATTCGTCAAGGAGGGCGGAGGGAAGGAGGTGACCCTCTCAATTTTAACTGTCTTTGGGCTATCGGAATTCGTGTCCGTTTCAGCTAAATGTGTCGAAATGTGGACATATTCGCCCGATGAACCACATATACTTCTTGTTGCCAGGAGTCGTCTATTTGTGCGGCGGTTACTTAGCAACGTCAAGATCACCGTTGTAATTTCGCATCCTACCATAAATACAGAATTGCACAATCGACACCAATCGCCGCAAATCATAAAGGTACTTCATATTTCCAAGGACACAGGCGTACACTGCAATACGATTTCGTCACCAACACAACTTCCACCCTGAGAACATCCCATAATTCCTGACATGCGTATCACTCGAAGTAGCCACACTTACACGATACCAGGAAATCGACCCTTATCATCGGTCAACAATCCATGCTTTCCAACTTTTTATTATTAATTTTGTATAACTTCCAGCGCATTCGCAAGCTAAAAGTCCTCTCCAACTATCTCCATTTTCAACATCGATGCGGGCTTTAGGAACACTATTCTCATATGTATGCAGGAGTAATCGATGGGTCAGTTCGAACTTCTGACAAAATTTCCACTGATTTGAGAGCAAAACATACACACCATTTAGTCCAACTCCGTGAAAGGCAGTGTCCCAACGTCTTAGAGCTTCGAAAAGTACTCTGAATTCTGCGCGCGGTACATAGCGGAACATTTATCATGGAGCACATTAGTCTCTTCAGTCGAACAGAAATCGCAAACTGGCAAAATTTTAGGCGTTGCGAACGTAGAGTGAGGAGACATTTCTGTCATGTCGAATCATTGACAGCCCTAATCGCCCCCTCTCCCTTCTAGACTATTGTTTTAACCGTTCAGTAGTATCGTAAACTCGTCCAGTCCCCGCGCACCCGCACTGTCCACCCACCATATTTCGAACCGGACAACTTGTTAAGGACGTTCGTTAAAGTTTTGAACACACTGCGCTTCCGTACCAAGTGTCGTTAAGGCTTCCTCCGTACGCAAAGGCGTACGGACGCCCTACATGACCACTTGCACCGGTCATGTACAACTTGTGACGTCTTGCTACGTCGTAATGTGCGACCTCGACTTCGGCAGATGATCGGCTTTGACATCCCAGGAATTTGCGAGGCCCGCCCCATCTTGCCCTGTACATTGAGCAGGATCGTGTAATTTCTTGGAGCTCTGGTCATGAAACGGTCCTCTGGCTGCCACCACCGCCTTCCATGGACTGAAACCGCATTTCGGACGCTAGTTCTGAGCAACCCTTATACGAGTTCGAACTAGAAGGCGATTTTGTATGTGTATTTGCCGCATTAACTCAGCAACCCAGCACAATTTGATGTCGAGTCAACAGTGACCTCGAAACTCGCACCAATCATACGCACAAGAAAGCAAAGAAACGCCCGCCGATGCGGACACTGAAAATATGTCCAGAAGGAAAGCAACACGGGATATACATTGGGCCAATTCATCCCAAAATGCACCATGATCACACCGCGCAGAAAGACGCCAACCAAGTTATGTTCGAATCATTCGAACGTCAATCTATCAGATCTACTGGTATACTAAAATGGTACACGATCCTAATCTAACACGCATCTGGATTAAGCAGTCATTTCTAAAATAGCGCGATCAGCAACCACAGCCCACGCTGACCTCTGTGCGGGAATAAACATGCCTCGATTCTTACACGGCGATGAATTGTCTTCCATATGTGAACCAAATGTTTCCAAAGATACCCAAAGACGAAATCCGAAGTGTCAATCAAAACCAGCGAACAGTGCCGCGAACATCAGTCCGGGAGCTTACATTATATGCGCGGTTTGGGAACTTACCGACGAAAGAAACACAACATTCCGGCCATCTTTCCCTCGTTGCTCAATCTGGCACACTCAAGTCCGCGCGCGCACGACCATCGAGCACGAACGGCCCATGTTCGTGGTTCCTGAGCACGTACGCCAGGGCCAACGCACACAGAGCGCACCTACAGGCCATAGACGCTCTCATCGCTGTAAGCGATGTATAGGAAAAAGTCCTCCTCATGATGCTCCTGAAACAAATCAGCACCTATCACAATGACATTTTGAAAAGCATAAGCAGTTGCTTGCACTTTCGCTGAAGTTAACTGACCGTGGAATGTTTGTAAACTGATGTTCCCACGTCTGTAAACAAATTTAATTCAAATCGTATCATACTGCGGTATCACGCAAGATATCATTGACAGTTCGCGATGATTGATCAACTGCAAACCATGTTTAAACCAGTGACCTGTGGCACCTAAAGTGTGCATATTGAATGACTCAAGGACGGTATGGAAAATTTGCGGCACTTTACGCATAATAAACGATCCCGACTCAAGGCCTAAGCAAATTCCGTTACCCAACGGAGGCTGCTACGCAGAGCGTTCGGGTCTCGCCGTCATCTGTCGGAATACAAACCCGCGCGCCGCTCTCGCCACGTTCCTTACCTGATACAGGGACCCCATCGTGGCCGAGGTTGGAGGGATCACGTTGTTCACGAAGAAGAACAGCGCGTCTTCTGGACGCAGGTGGATCCGCTTTCTAATCAGGAAATAGAATTGCCCAACCGTCAGATCCGAGGGCACCAAATATTTCTTCTTGTCCAGGTCGCCTATCCTGGCCTTTGGTGCTTTCTCTACAATGACCTGAAATGTCAATTAGGTGAAATAGGGTGCCGGTAGTGTAGTGGTTAACGCGTCTGCGTTGGCTACTGCGCGTCTGGGAAACCAGAGGTACGGGGTTCGATTCCCCGCGGTGCCCGTCCTTACTGCCAGGGTCAGAGGCAGGCGACGCCATATAGCCTCAGCAGCTGAGTGCATTGTAAAGCCCCAATGACACACACAATTACGTGAAATATGGCAGACTTGTCCTGAAAACCTCCCCACTGTTTCAAATACTGCTCTCTTGCAGGTGTGAGATTGTTGGAAAACTAGGCTTTTGCAGTTATTAGCAAATGTGCCATTGCTTTCAAGTTGATATGATGCATGGGAAAACCTAAAGAACCTTGGACAACAACATGGCATTGTCCAATCTCAAACTTTAACCTAAGTGAGTTATCATGCAGGACAACACATTTCAATTTGGTGTCTCTAGCTTTCTTAGCTCCCAAGATCTCAGGGATAGTCAAATTGACCCCCTACCTGAGTGAAGGGTATCTAGCCAGGCACCTGGGAGCATGTTAAAGGACAAAGTTTCATCAAAGCATTTCAACATGACACTAACGTCACACATGATGGCCTTTGCATCAGACACACCTTTTAATTGTGAGTCGACTTCATGGAGCAATTTAATGGAGCATAAGTGCAATTTATGGGGGACACACCTCCATATCTGCAACTTAGCTGTCACCAACTCTTGCAGGTTGCTACAGGAATAGCAAGACAATTTCATGCCTTGAAAACTCAAAACTATGCTCTAAATGCCTTGACAGCATACTGGTAACATACACATCCAGGGCTCTGCAGTCTGATGGTATGACATGAACCAGCATACCATAGAGAACCACACAACTGTATAGTGACATGCTCTGACCTAAACCAGGTCAAATATTCATACATGCCAGAATCTGTAACGTGCCACAATGCAAGTTGCATAACAATGACCTATCCTGAAAACACTCTTGAAACATCAATATATGAGATAGCAAATGAAGCTGCCTAGAGATGGCTTTAAACTTGTTGCTGAAACAAAGTAGAGAAAAATACTGATAGCAAATACTAATAACCTTAACTTCATTCCCCCTGACATAATGTGGAAACAGGCATGCTCCCTATGGGATATGCAGGGGCATGCATACCTAATAACCTATCCAACATCAAACAGTATTTGTTTAAAAGCCTGTCAGGACTAATGTGCTGGTCTCATGTCAAGCATACTACCATTCCTTGCCCTTAGGCCCTGCCATCATGCAACAAAGCTAGACAACTGACCTAGGGTAGTAAAAGGATATCCATAACCTATATCACACAGAGAGGGGAAGGGTGCTTATGACAGGTCATGGTGTACCAAAGAATGAGGGTTTATTTACTGTAACCCCACACTTTCTGTGGTACCAAGCCATGTGGCTACATAGTCCAGTCCATGGTCACAGCTCCTAAATCTTATGCTAGCCTTAGAATGCATCTAGTGTTCACCTGGTCAAAAAATAATTCCTTAAATCGGGTCAAGCATACAGCTTTTAATTACAATTCATCCAACTTTTTCACCAGCAGCTCTTTTGAATACCACAAATTTTCTGCAAAATCTTGGGCTTTAAATGGGGAGGTGCAACTACAAACAGGAGGTACCAATGAGCTTATGCATGCATTAATGGGACTAGTCCAATGGGAGGCATACACTATAATTTGGAGTGCACAGTTACTATGATGCAATTAAAGCTTGCAACATTATGACTTGATAAAACACAGTTCAAGCCCATTTAAGGGGAGTTAAGCTCCTTGATGAGTATGTGCCGGACCCCAACTCCTTTGTTTTCAACAACTCTGTGAGCGGGATTTGACCTTGACCAGCAGCGCCATAAATCGAAGTCTGTCCAATTCCGTTCCAACCATGGGAGAGCTAGCTTCGACTATGATGACACCATCGATACCGCGCAAACACAACAACCACTCACTGGAACCCTGTCCGGGTACTTCTTCCGAATCTTCTCGCCTTCAGCGCGCCTCTTCTCAAATGGGTGCTCTTCCTTATACTGCCACTTCATTCTTTAACCCTTTTCCTAGGAAATAAACTAGCACAATGCAATGTGCAGCGATATCTCGACGCGACCTGGTACAAGAACCCAAACGCAGACAATTTTCTGTATGATTACCCTACGCCTCACGACGACACCCCCAACAAGACTACGCAATAACACGACAGAGCAATGAGTCACGCCCGAGTCAACCAAGGTTTCAATAACGAACAGTAAACGACGTTGGAAAGAAACTAGTTTCATGTATATACGTAGAATTAACATATTTAACAATTGTATTACAAGCCAATTATAAATATATATGTTGAAAACAAACTTTGGTGCTATAAATCTTTGCTTTTTTAAGAGTATAACGTTCTGGATTGAGTTGGTTGCCTTCGCAATGCTTACGGCCTTGGCGCATGACTATTAGCTCCCAAAAGGCCAAAAGGCTGCCAAATCTTGCTAGGACTTGCGCCGACTGGCAAGATTCGGGAAACAAACGATATTAGCCGAAACCGAGGTGAATTTTTCTGCTGCTTCTTGTTTCAGCGGTGTCCTTCGTTTTCGGTTTGGAAGATGGTTTACTTCCCGACTTTGACAAAGAAGTGGGGCAAGTTCATGGCAAAGTACGTTTTTTTAGCGTGTGTTTGAGTGGTTTTAGGGATTGTTCCCCTGTTCGGTTCCCCTCCATTGTTTTGAGGAACTACGTCATTGCTTAATTCAATTCATACATCAGCTTTTACGTAAAAGGGACACCTTAGATCGAAAGGTAATGAACACTTGGCTGCTGTTTCCTTTCTTAATGATGGCGTCATAATTTCGCAGCAAGTTACCGCGCATTTTAATACGGGCCGCGTTTGATCTGTCGTCAGCATGTTTGTAAGCACCAATCATGGCCCAGTAGCTGCCCTACGTGACGTTAATGACCACAAAATCACGTGACCTGTGACGTCATGCGTCGGCCAACGATGATGCCGAGACTTTTCGTCGGACGCGTGTAAATGGACTCATGAGTACACCTAGTCAGAATAGCTACTCTGCTTGAATCAACCACGAAGTGGACTTGCACAGAATGCCACTCCTGTGCAAATCGACCCAGATCTGAGTTTCTCTTTACACAGAAACGCACTTGTGTGTAAATCTACTTGTTAGTGCATCTACACAAGTGTGGCTTCAGGAGTAAATCGGCTCAGATCTGAGTGGATTTACACGGGAGCGCCATTTTGTGTATATACACTCCGGAGTGGATTAAAGCAGACGAGCTGTTCTATGTAGTTGCACTCATGACGTGATATACACAGAGGCGCCAATCCGTGTAATTCCACTCGCGAGTGGATTTAAGCAGAGAAGACGCCCTGTGTAGATCTATCCATGACGTGCTATACACAGAAGAGTCATTTTGTGTAATCCACTCGCGTGTGGATTCAAGCAGAGGACAAGTTCTGTGTAGATGCAGCGGTGATGTGATATACGTGGGAATTACATCGTGATGTGATCTTCACAGAAGGCAGAGCGTATTCAACGGAGCGAACTGGCAAACTATCTATGACTTGCTGAAGTATGAAAATGTATGATTTTAGTAGTCAAACGAACGCACAAAAAATTGAAAAATATGATGCATTTGCCCACGCATAGTGCATTTTTGCATTAATGAAGTGACACATGCGCGTACTTGATTGAGATCATGTTGTCTAGGGACACACACACACACACACACACACACACACACACACACACACACACACACACACACACACACACACACACACACACACACACACACACACACACACACACACACACACACACACACACACACACACACACACACACACACACACATATATATATATATATATATATATATATATATATATATATATATATATTATACATGTGTGTGTAGTATTCGTGCGTTCGTGCGTGTACGTGTGTATATGCCAGGAAAGGCAGATGCCGAACGCCGAACTTGTCATATTGTTTGCAAGGTACGCCATGCAGAACCTCATGCTTGTCCCACGGTGGTCTGCGCCGCGCGGCTTTCTTTCAGAGTCTTGGTAACGAGTGAGAGATGCAGAGGCTGACAAAGGGGCCGTTATACACACAAATTCGCCGGCTTTGGCCCAATGGATTTCCACCGGCATGATTTTGTGTGTTGTTTTCATTTTTAACTTCCTTCACTCGGGCAGCAGCCGGGAAAGCTACCAGAAAGCAATATGATTTCTGTATTTTGTTGGAGGCAATAATTGACAGAAGGGAGGTGGTGTTAGATGACATCAAAAACAACGCACCGGTGCTATTCCTTTTACAGTTGTTGAGTTGTTTCCAAAGCGATAGACCTCAGGGTATTTTCAAGGGGTTTCTGGGCTCTGCAGAGATATTCATGACCCCGTGCACGTTGAGTGTAGATGGAAATGGGGCTAGTAATGTTTTACCTTGGCCAACTCATGTTCGTCTGGGGGTGTTCAACATTCTGTCAGAAAGTGTTGGTGATGCAACTTATGCAAGTGTTAAGCATACGCACTGCAAGTATGTCCTATAGCCTAATCCAATAAGGTAATTCCATCCCCTCATGCAGTAACGCATCCTTGCCCAGAGTTCCGATGCGGCAGGTGTATTCTCGATCTCAGAGGTCAAGTTAGGTCATTTCCGGTGAACCTAGGGTCTTGTAATTAGCATATGTAACAGTTCCGAACATTCAAAGCGCAATGGTAAGAAATGTCCGACCCCGGCCCTAATATTTTTGAATGAAACTACCTGAAGCCATCTTGGGAAATATAGACTTCATTTGAAGAAAAAAAAAACGTTCCCCGGGCTGGGAAAACGCAATGCTGGAACATTGAATAACTCGGTAGGTAAAATGGAGAAATACCTGAAAACCTTCGTTAGGTCCTCACTCAAAAAAGTTTTTGGAACTGAATCGGCAAACCCAAACTTGGGTTGTATCTACGTTCATGCCTATGTAATATACATTCTGAATACGATTCGGTACCTTAACTGAAGTTAGTACTGTGACAATACTGTCCAACTGATTCACGCGCGGTACCAATGTGTGTGTGTTGGACATCCAGACGAGTCTTTCGTTGTTCGTAAATTTTAAATCGTTCGACTTGGGGCTAACTTATACCAAGAACTTCACTTTTGCGTAACGTTATGGGAAAACGTTGTCCAGGTTCAGGACACTTGCATACATCTGTGCCGGAAGAACCTCACGGGGAAATACAGAAATTTGCACACAAAAAAAAACACCCTAGTGCAAGACAATTGAAAACCTTTTTGCGATAACCTAGTCAGGTTACCGTTAATAATGAAACGCGGTAAATATTCTCTTCCCTCGACCCTTCACATACATGTTTGTTCGTGCGAAAGAGTTCGTTAGTATTACGGACCACCATCGACTTGAGACGTTAAAAGAAAAAAGTATCTATTAGCCAGAGCGTTGCAAGGCAAAGGTGAAAGAGGGGTTGGAAGGGCGGTGTCACACACTCCAAAGTCGTCGTCGTCGTCATCGTCGTAAACGCTGTCGCGGCTCGCGTCGAACCGCGCCGGCGGAGTCTGAACGTGGACTGCTCGGCAGGGGCCGTGCGTCCCCGCCCGCGTGTCCCCATAAACCCACGTGGGTTTAAGGGCTCCAGATGGTGGGAGCCAATCGGCAGAGGGGCCGCTCACACCCTCGCGGAGCCGCCACCGCCGCGCCGGCAGCGACGGCCCGTTTGCTCGCTAACATATCTTCCCCCTTCTATTTTCTTCCCTCGACTCTTCACAAACATGTCCTTGATGAAATCGCTTGCATTTTCGTACGCATATGATATTTGTATGTTCTGGCAAAGATATGCAAGAAAGTTGTGTGCATACAGCTGTCGTCCATCCTCGGTACCCATGACCTTTTAGCCAAATGACAGTACGCGTGCAGATCTTGTCAAGTTGTCACTCAACCGGGAACGTTCTGGACGACGTCGTTGAGTGGGCTGTACGTTAGATTGAGGTTGAGCACATCGTCACCGCCTTTTCCATTGATTACAGCTGTGTCTTTGGTTGTGTCTACCATGACGTCCTTCTGATAAAACTGCAGTGGTAATGTATTGATCCGAATTGGTTTGGAAGCTACCTTGCTGGTCGACGCTAGGTGGCGAGAAGCAGAGTCTTTCTCCTCTCACCATTCACGGTGTTCCTCAGGATCCTTGGTGGCCCTATCCTCTTCAGCATTTTTACAAATGAACCTCCATCTTACCTCCTTCACGGATGTCTAGTAGCAAGTGCCAACGACATCCAACTGCTAGATTCTGCTCATCCAGATCAACCATCCGCTTTGAAATCACGACAGGAGGAAACCACTCAGGTAGTTCATTCCTACTTCACATCTGATTCCCTTAAATGAAGACGACCAAAACAGTTCTTCTTCCCGGTACATCACAGTCATGAAATGAATTCTTATCTTTTCACCTGGACAGTTCGGGACACCAATTAGGCCTTTCGCCGCCCGTGAAGATGCTGGTGGTGGGGGGGGGGGGGGGGGGAGATCCTATTGCAGGAACCTTTTCTTGGGAGATCCTCATACCCTGTTAAAAACCGCAGCCCCATCCTTTTCCGCTTGCATAAAATTCGTCACAACCTAACGCCCGAGGCTCGTAAATCTCTTACCCAGTCCCTTGCTTTCCATCATCTTCCGCACTGTCTCTCTGTCTGGGGTGGGGCTGCGGCGCGTCACCTAAATCGAGTGCAAGGAGTGATTTACCGTGGGGCCAGGATCGTCACCGATGCTCTTCGGCGAGATCCAATGGCAGAGACTGTTCAAGTGCTGGGCTGGCGCGGTGTTCGTGATCTAATCATCCCCCGTGGCAGCCTCGCTGTGTTCAGGGCCTCTAATGACTCGCGGGTTCCGTTGGAGATCCGGTCCCTGTTCACCCCACGTACCGCTTTACGCCAGCGTGTCACCCGCGCGGCAGCGATGGGCGCCCTGGCTCTGCAGCCCCTCACCTATCGGCGGCACGCAGGTCTTTTTCGTATTTGCGCGGCTTTATCCTGCTCCTACCGACCATCACTACCTCTTGCACCAGCAATGTGCTTTGCACTAGTCTGGATGATATAGATTGTCCCGTTGTGTAATCATTGCTTGCTTATTTTATTATTGGTCAAGTTGTGTGAACGAAGGAATGGTTAACAACGTGCGTATCTGGTCGCGTCGTTGTTATGTTTTAATGTTGCACCCATACTGCTACTCTAATTGTACCAAGTCAGACAACCCAATTGTTGGAATAATTTGTTATTAAAATTAACTTGAAAGGACAGAGCCACGAATTCGCAATGAGAGGTGTCACTTGAGTTGCCAGTGATCGTACACATACCGATGAAACTCGCAACACATTTGTTGGGCTTCATTAGACATATTTGTGGATACGTGGGCCTTTCACAACGCGCATTGAACATAGCAGCAGAGTTCGTCAGCTTTAAATGTGTTAAAGTAATAAGGTCAGTGACGTCTCTGGAATAATCACAGCCTTGGAAGGCGCAAGACATACAGTTCTAGGCAGGTAGCCGTACGAGCTTATCACAGATACATGTCACGATAAGTAGCAACCATGTCACAACAGCGCAGGTCTTGGATTAGGCAGGCAGGTCAGGTCTACCGCATTGGAGCCGTGCAATTGGCCAGACATGCCTCGCTATGTCAGGAATACTTTCTCACATGCCAACAAATCCCGCACACTAACAAAGGCACACCCTGAGCGCTGAGATGTCTCGAAATCTACCACTAGGCACAACGATCAACGTTTTTCTTGACTAGATTTCAAGCGTGCAAGCACAACCAGCGACAAAAAACAAACATAACCATTAACAACCATGCTGAAAGGAACGTTGACCGCATTAAGCAATTATATAACAGCGGCACGACATATAAAATCCCACCAAAAGGCAATGCTCTTCAGTTAGTATTTTTGGCGGCACATTCGCCTTAGGGGTCACAGATTAAGCCAGCACCAAACAAAGTTGTACATACATTTGTATGTGTCTTCTTCGCATGGGGCAAATATATAATTACCCGGCCAGTTTTAGCATATGTAGAGCTGTCGACTATCAACGCATCAAAGACATTTGACGAAGCTAGTTAGTTTACTTCAGCTACTTAGTCCAGGTACACGACAGATCTAACCTCGCTCAACGTTTTTCTCGACTGGTGAGGAGATAATGCAAACACATCTCGGGACGCAACTAGTCAGACGTAAGCAACCATTGCTTGGCGAACGGTGCTATTTTACCATGCTTATTCAGTTTGAAACCAATCAACGCAGTTAGTCGGAAACGCTTTCAGTCTTTTTGAGCCTTTGGACGAGCTTGCGGTAATCATATATGTACATGAAGGTGTGTCTCGGCAAACTAGCTATTCACATCATGGCATGCAAACGAATATAGATATCGAACATGTTCTCTGCAAAAGCACAAGCCTAAGAGCTCCATAGGTGTACGGGAAAAGCCAAAGCATTTCCGGTGTGCAAAGATATGTCCAATTGATGTAACGCCGTGATCACGCGGCGTATGATGATGACGGGTTTGAAGCCGAGTGCGTGGATGGTGTAATCCAGCGTTCATATCATCCACCACTGTTGTCAGCACTCTGAAGAAAAAACAAGTGAAGAAAAATATACAGCGAGGCATGGTACAAACCGAGCAAGAACATTATGAACTAGCTTTACGCCGACCCATACGTTATTAATCGGTAAGCGTTGGCCTTGACGGAAGACGTACCGCATATGGGCCTGTCATATTTGCCAACTCACTACTGCTCAAGATCTGGCTGCACTAAAAATTGTCACTGACAGGTTGCATCCATTTTTTCACCATTTGGAAATGGACGAAATGTAATAATCCTTTGAAACTTAACATCCTTAAAAATGGAATAATCCTTGGAAACAATTAAGATAAGACAAAACCTTGGGATTCAGTAGTGCCAGAGAAGGACAAGAGGGCATTGGTATACTTGGCACAATGAACCCGTAAATGTTGTTCGTTGATGTTAACCCGTAACCACCAAACCTACGAACAAAGTGGATAAAGAGGGTATCCGGTTTGGTATGTTCTGTTTTGTGTTCTGGAGTCGGAATTGGCCACAAAAGTACCCGGACTGAGCTGTCTGTCTGGAGTCACAGCATGCTATGCGGGAAAGAATGGTTTGAGGACAGACGCTGGGAAAGTACACATGCGCGAATCACGTACTCAATTTTTCGTAAGGAAATGTTCGTGAGGCATAGAGTTTTTGTGGGAGAAGAACGTACGCAAATGTTTGTAAGCGTATGTTTGCATAATGTAAAGTACGTATGGAAAATGTTTGCTTTGAGAACAGCTCATGTGGAAAAGTGCATATGCTTGAAGTGAATATACACTTGTTTGCAAGCAACTGAATGTCCGTGCATCTTCGTAACGGACGAAGTTGGCTTGAGAAAAGGTCGTACGCAAAAGCCCGTGAGCAACACGGGCGAAGGAACGCCCATGTTTCTACACATATGTTGCCGAATGGGTGCATCCTAGTTTCCGAAGAATGGACTTTGGAGTGGTGCATGAGGCGAAACAGAGTTGAGCCCTATGGGGACTCCCATCGGTGTTCAAAGGGCAGGCGCGACCAATAGGGTACAAAAGAAAGCAACGCTAGCCATCAAATAACTCAGGCATTTGGATCCTGGGGAATGAGCTAAAAAATAAATTCGAGTGAGCCATTTCTGGCTGTATTCGTCGGGCAGTCTAATACAGACGCTTTCGGATATGGTTGGGTTGAGTGCAAACAAGGTCGCACATCAAAAGGGGTGCATCAAAGCGGGCCCAGCGGGTGCATCATTCTCTAGGGATTTGTTTTATATAGTATCATTCATCCGAGTATCATTCGCGCGTTTGCCCGCCATATTCCACAACCGAGCCGACTATCACATCGTCCGACAGCTGGCGCTAGTGGCTCACTCAGGCGGAAGCGACGGCAGGGACGTCGTCAGGGTGAGGAATAAAGGTGGAACACAACAAACTCGGCGGATGATCTGCAATGGACACGTTTTGTTTTCGATATAAACCTCCAATCCCCTTTATCCAGAGCCATCTCGTATCAGCACAAACGATTCGCATTCATTTGGCAGCCGCCTTCGGAGCGTAAAGTCCATGCCATGAAGAGTTAGCTAGTCATTATGCTTCACCTGACCCATGCAACTGTCATCGTACACGGCCATCTCTTACCCGGTCACCTCCTCATCGGATGGGATGTGGTTGCCCCCAGTGACCATTTATCCGAAGCCTGTCACCAAGGATGGATATCTGCATTGGAACTTGCAGTATACGTCTACATACGACATTTTGATTGTGTATATCCTTGAGGAACATTTGAGCCCAACTTTGCGTACATGCATCCTAACTCGTCATACGCATATTGGTATGCATATTTTGTTCATGCAAACTTTATCCCTGATAACCATTTGCAAACAGCCTTTGTGCCGTTATATCGGATATCGAAACACAAACTTCTGCCTAGGTACTGATGTCAAACGAACGCATCCATCACTAACATTTTCACCTGAACATTTACATGCATTCAATTACTTCAGAATTTTTCCACACGAAGTTTTGCGCCACGATCTTTTTGGTTGCGAGCTTTTTCCTGGCGAACATTTTACCATACAAACTTAATCTAGACGTACTCTACCCATTCCGAACTTTTGTCACCATTAACTTAAAACCATACATAATTTATCCTGGCGATCGTTTAAAGCACTACCCTGCGAACGATTGTCACACGTATGCATCCACAATCCGCAATCCGCATCTATCCACAGTCCGCAAACAACACTGCGGTACTCTGGGTGTCACATCACCGGGGCAACCCCATTCAGGTTTAGGGGGGGGGGGGGAGAAGCTGGCGCCCCACCCAGGGCACTAGACTTGCGCGCCCGAAAACCCAAAACATGTTCACTGGTCGCAGCGGTGGCGCCGCCTGGTGGTCTGCACGTAGATGACACCACTGGTACGTTTGCTTCTACCCGGGGTCCAGTCGCCACGAACCGCTATGGCGAGCCCTAAACGCTTGAAGATGTCCTCGGGCTGTAGAACATACCGTGGGGGGGGGGGGGAGGGAGGAACACGTAGCAAGAAAGGGTGGATCATGACACGGATGGACGTGTGGTCATCTTTGTACTTCTGTGCCGAGCAGTCACCTTAGCAGGCAGATGTGTGTAATGACACGGGACCGAGAGCTGCGAAGGGACTGAACATCAGGTATCGAGGCACGCAGACCGAGCCGAAAGCGTGGGGCTCCCCGAGCAAACCTGAAGTGCTGGAGACCAATGGGACGAGCCCCTGCACGATCAAGTGTGTTTGGACAGATGAGCGGAAAGAGCCCCCCCCCCCCCCCCCCGACAGGACCATAGGTTCCTCCCACAATGGAAGCGAATGGCAGCATCTAATGTTTGGGCAGCTTAACTTACGTTCTCTTCAGTAGCCGTGCAGGGCCCTCAGAGCAAGAAGGAGAAATCCGACCCCATTTTGAAGGGTCTTTGAGCAACCAAGGGTACCGCGGCAAACAAACATCCGGCGTTCCCGGTAACAACGCGTGGAATTTGCGGGGCGAATGGTAAGAATATAAAGAGTCCCTATCTCTTTGCCAACGAGTGGGAAGCGCCTGTCTGGTGACCATCCTGGATTTAGCCGACCCATCCGTACTAGATAACAAGAGGCCCATATTTCGCTCAGAGTGCTGTCGAAAGTTCGTTGCACCGAGGATGCATCGCACGATGCTGACGGCGAGCTCGTGGTTAACATCGACAGCAGCGATGTATCGGCGATCACAGCTGTCAGTCTATCCAAGGCCTTCGGCGGCGTTGATCGCGATCAGCTTTTATCAAAGCTTCAGTGGCTCAGCATGCAGTCTGACTAGTTTAAAGGCCATCTGAGTGGCGGGAGCGGGAGCCGCGGGAGAGACCGACCACCCCACCGGCAGCCTATGAAGCACCCAAGCGATCCATCCTCCGCCAGGTCCTGTTCAGGCTGGCCGCAAACGACTTGGCTATTTACATGGCACGGAATCCTTTTTTGTATGCGATGAAACTCAGCTGCTGAACCATGTTTCTCCCAGGAAACAGAACCTCCAAACATTACAAAGTTGTCTGAAGCATCAAATTACGTGCTTTAAGCTTGGTCCAGCGCAAGGTGCTGATAATAAAAAACTTTGTTGTTCGCATGGACTTCAATCACAATTTCACGAAACGCGTCGTTGAATTGTGGTCTCCGCTTGGCCTTTAGATGACAGGCCGTCATGTTTTCCCGGCACATCAAATTTATCAATATGATCGTGAAGTCAAGGTTTTTGTTCGAGAAAGAACATCTCTATAGTCGTATAAAAAATGCAACGGAATTTTTATCTCGCCGCACCACCTCAGCTATTAGTTAACATGTGATGTTCTCGAGATTATCATCACATCGTCAAAGCTGAAGCTCACACCTTACCACATGTGTCACAGTGTCTCTGTGTGTGGGATGGATCGACTGAGCGCCAGGTTCAGAAGACTGAACAAGTTTTAAATAATCCCGCCAGGATGGTCTCTGATAATAGCCGCGGCTAGCGCTAGTCTAGCCCTGAGCCACCTACTATGAAGTCTGAGAGCCGGCCCCAGGCCAATGGGTTGGTGCACGAAAGGGACACCCTGAAAGCACTTAAAGCGCTGAGATACGACGGAGTGTTCCCCACTGCTCAGTCTGCGGCCCTTTCTATCACTAACAGAGACGCGCTTTCCATGCTGACGTATCTCCAAATACCTTCGGCCGGCCCAACTCATGAACATTCCCTTACCGTACCGCGGCGACATAGACACCTTTCTCCGGCCACCACTATGGCTTTATCTGGGGTGGGTTCAAGCTTAATGCTTTGCCACTTCAAAATACGAATGTCTAGTCGTGCGCCGTGGTACTGGGGCAGCATGAATGTCCTCCGGACGCTGGTAGCCTGTGATGCTGCAAGGTCTCGTCCGGTATGTTTTCTTGTGTGATACTGCGGTCCCTGTAGACTTGTAGTGGATGTCTTTTTATTCCTCATAGACCGGTAAATATATCTTTGTATTCCTCATGAGCAGATGGATTTCTTTTTCATTCCTCATAGACTGCAGGAGCTTTTTTAATTCTCAAAGACTGGCGGTTATCTTCTGTTTTAAATTGGTACCTCAATACATCGTTCGTTTCGACTTGGTGCATATTTTAGCATCTGGCGTCATAACATTGTAATGAAGCGAAGACTTGAAAAGTCACATGTGAATGGACTGCCAGCCAATGCGACATGTCAATATATAAGGACACTTTTGGGATGCGATCTCACATGTTTGATATACCTTGATCGAGTTACCGACACCTAACAACATCACATGGCGCCTGCAACTGTTGTGCAAGTCTGATCAAAACGTGACGTTACGCTATGTAGCTATACCTCAGCGCCACTTTTGTGACTTGAGAATATTTTCTCGGACTCCCTGTGCGCCCATTGTACAACAATGAGCGGAATGGTGTTGCAAGATCACCGGTACTGCATATCGCTTTGTTTGCACGGGCTGGCTGACATCATCGCATGGGGGTGCTACCAGCGTGGTAGGGCTGGCAAAGTGTCAGCCATAGTGCGACCGAGTCTGGTGCGCTCCTTCCCCCCCCCCCCCCCCCCCTCCCGGACCGTGACATGGCCGGCGGCGCAGATCGTCACTGCACGCCTCAAAACGCTAGAAAGTGAGTCAAATTTGCACGGTCGGGTCGCTCCGGCCTTTCACTGCGCCGCCAGCCGGCAGGGGCCACCGGCTGTGACCCGGCGTCAGCAGGCAGCCGTGTGTCGGGCACAGGGACACCGCCGGCCTGGCCACTGAGGCTGTCGGGGCGGCGTCCCTCCTAGAGCGAGTGGCGGCCCTAGGGTGGAGGTCGGGGCGGCGTCCCTCCGAGGGCGAGTGGCGGCCCTAGTGTGGAGGTCGGGGCGGCGTCCCTTCGAGGGCGAGTGGCGGCCCTAGTGTGGAGGTCGGGGCGGCGTCCCTTCGAGGGCGAGTGGCGGCCCTAGGGTGAAGGTCGGGGCGACGTCCCCCCTAGAGCGAGTGGCGGCCCTAGGGTGGAGGTCGGGGCGGCGTCCCTTCGAGGGCGAGTGGCGGCCCTAGTGTGGAGGTCGGGGCGGCGTCCCTTCGAGGGCGAGTGGCGGCCCTAGGGTGGAGGTCGGGGCGGCGTCCCTTCGAGGGCGAGTGGCGGCCCTAGGGTGAAAGTCGCGGCGGTGTCCCTTCGAGGGCGAGTGGTGGTCCGAGAGGGTGGAGGTCGAGCGGGGGTCCTGCAAGGGCCAGGGGCGCCCGCAAGGCTGGATGTTGGGGCGGCGGCCCTCCCAGGGCCAGTGATTGTGATTCGCCGCGGGCCCTGCTCTCGGGAGGACGGGCTGGGAGCCGCGTCCTGAGGTGAACGGATCTGTTGCATCGTTCTCGCACAGTGTTCTGTGTTGTATCGGTCAACTTGAAGAAGTCATTCCTGGAATGTTCAAATTCCCGATGCACTTAACGACCTAGTGGCGCATGAGCGCAGCTTACTCGCAAGTACAATCACCATCATGCGTGAAAAACAAGACAATTCAAAAGAACGTACTTGCGCGATGCATTTGAATACAATTCTCGTCGTAATTTTTTGAGCCACTTCTAGAAAAGAAGCATTTTCATTCGCACATTACGTAAGACGAGTTGCGCATTTAGAAATATAGCCTGAGGCATCTGGTGCCCATTTCACCGGGATGCACTAGAATGGGTAGGGATGGGTAGGGATATGCATTGAGGGATCTGACAACACCGTATTGATCACCACTGGAGTAACTGGTGACCTAGGTCTATTCATGTATTTATTTATTTATTTACTTGGCATCAGCCGACACTCCACACACATGCGTGGTTGTCACGTGTCGTCAGTCCGAGGGTCTAAACAGCATGTAAAAAAAACATGGAAAGTGATGAGGGTAAAAAACTAAACAAACACATGCACGCGTAAACAGTATAGTACAAACCCACGCACAACAAAGGACCTGGAAGCGCGCCTAACATGGTCCATGCGCGCAGTTCGGTCACTGGTCCGCGCGTCAGCGTATGTTTGAATCAAACAGGCAGGACTCGTAGCTTCCT
Organism: Pollicipes pollicipes; assembly: GCF_011947565.3. Classification (NCBI taxonomy): domain Eukaryota; kingdom Metazoa; phylum Arthropoda; class Thecostraca; order Pollicipedomorpha; family Pollicipedidae; genus Pollicipes; species Pollicipes pollicipes. The sequence goes on along the minus strand of NW_023596461.1, from coordinate 36,573,596 downwards.
CTTATTCACGGGCTTCGTGCGCAGCGGTAACAGTTTGCTCTTCACACATTTGGCGAGGCGTGGCAAAGTGCAGGTCATCCAGTGCGTGAGACACGTGGTCATACTTTCGGAGGTCAGTAGCTACTCTGGTAGCGAAGTTGACTGCTGTAAGCAGTCTGGCCTCGTTAGCAGCTGGCCAGGCCCATCTAAACATAGGCTGCTGAACAAACAATGAAGTGAGCTCAGTTACTAGTAAAATGTATTTCCGCACTTCAAAACAACATAGAACATGCAACGTAGAATATTTCATGAAAGAGAGTCTTTGTATTACAATTTCTTAAAGGATACTTAGCTAGGATATATGCAATCCGCTGCCCGAGCTAAATTAAGTGCAGTGAAGGCAATCCGAGCTTGTGGTGCCATGCAGCCTTAGTGCAGTCACTGCCGAGGCCAAACCATGCAGCCTTAGCGCAGTCACTGCCGAGACTAAAACCAGCGGTAAAAAACTTCTGATTTACCGGATATGATCGGTGACAAAAACTGACACATTTGCAAACCAATCAGTGTCAAAAGTGCCAAAATACGAACAAATTTCAATAGACCAGACCATATTACATCCCAGTTAAACGAAACTCAATGCTTAATAATGGTTTGTGCTCGTGAGCACTTGCAGCGTGAGCACGTGTAGAACACGTGTCGAAACGTTGATGTTTCGCTGTACGAGCCATAACATGCTGCCAAACATAGTAGCTTTAATCAGGATGTGTTTAGCAAGTGCCAGAAATATACTACAAACTATACTATATCAGCTCTGACGTCACAGATCAGCGGTGACAGTGCTTTTCCTATGCCCCTCAGATCAGCGCTTTCCACATATTTTTGAGCCAAGACTCACCTCACATACTTAACAGCATAACATACCAGATAACTAGGCTTATTACCAGTTGTAAAGATCGTGACTGGCCACAGCCTCTTGCGATGAACGTGATCAGCTTGCCACGCAGCGTTTTGAATCGTCGTGCCATTTGAGACGGACGGGCACGAACGCTTGCCGTGCCGTGGTGCCGTGGGCTCAGAGCGAGGCTGTGGGTTGCTATTGGTTGTGTTCATGTCGTGAGAAGCTGACTGGCTAGAAGGAGGTAGCTAATTGTCAGTTTTTTTAAATGCAATAGCGTCAAAAAGCCCTGCCAATACAGGACGATTGTTGTTTGTGGATACCTGAGCCATAACTCCAGAGGCAAACGGAGGACGTTGGAACGACACATGCCAAAGCTTCATTCGAGGGTTTCTGCTGATGAGAGTAACAGTGGCTTTGAGGTAGGTGACCGAGCATCACTGTTGTAGACCTCTCACCTTTCCCGTTGCACCACTAGCTTAGCGTAGTGATCGGTGGACAGGCTTGAGATAAAACGCTTTTTATTTTCATCATACTGCATATGAAGCTGAATAAAGGCGGTAGAGTTGTTCAAAAATGTTGTTTCCATCTGTTGACACCAATATTGGATGGATTTTGCTCTAAATGATTGGGATCATGTTAGGAGTTGTGAGTTCTGCACTGGTAATGACTATGCGAAGATTGCGGAGGTCGCCTGCGCGCTCGGCCGATTGTGCGATGACGTCACCAAACCAAAGATGATATTGTCAGGTGCTTGTAGAACCACGTTGCCCGCAAATAAAAGGCTACAAGGATGCAGTTTTGCAAAATACGTAGGCGTAAGGAATGGGGGATGGGGTGAGGCCAAGAAAAAATGGCTACGTAGCCTTCAAAACGCGCTCAAAACAGTTTCTCCACCGATTTGACGCACTTTCTTTTTACAGTTCGTAGCATGGGTGTGTTTTATCAAAATTAGTTTTGGGAGATAAAACCTGAAAATTATTATTAATGAATTATAATGCTTAAAGAATGATAACTGAAATGTCAAACTACACCTATGTTTTGGAGGCATAATCCTTTCCCTTACCTGAATATGAAAATACACCTCTCCAAGCTAGTCATGTTAAGTATGTCTTTATCTGATAATTTTAGTAGTTAAGTCTCAGCCATCATTCAGCGCTTGATGGCCAGCAAATGATACTTAAGTGCAAATGAACTTCCGAAATCGCCTTTGCCGCCTCCATGGTCTTGGGGGAAAGATGCTGGACTCGTAATCCAGCGACGCTGGGTACGAGTCCCAGAGTGGGCGCATTGTTTGACCCGACTGAAATGGAAAGGCCAGTTGGCAACTGGCCAACGAGGTTCAACCCAGACCCGACGCGGCCGTGTCGCAGCATTGTGCGGCACCTAGAACCCTCCGCATTCTTGTCTGGTGAAAAGGGCGGAGGCAAAATTAGCTGTTGAACTGGACGGCACGCTTGGGTGGTGGGTTCGGGGTACACGCAACAAGCTATGCTTAGCAGGTACTCTGAATCCGAAGTCACCCATACAAACCATTCGGAATAACTTAAAAAAAGAAACAAAAATGTTTGATGGTTATGCCGCATTGCATTTCAGTTATCTTCGTTTGGTGGTTCATTGCATTTATAGTTATATTGCAACGGTTGCTGAAATATTCGGCTCCTGGTGACAGTTCAGTCGGATCCAGATCTCGTCGGTGACAGAGAAGACACTTTTCTCACCCCTGGTTAAAACAGACAAAACATCCTTCGATATTTCGGTAATTCCCATATAGGGTGACATCGGGACATATGGGTCACAAGCAGGTCCAGGTTTTGCATTCGCGTGACTGCGCATATCTGAGGCACCGATGCTGAAACGCAGAGCGAGGAGGCATTTTGTTGCAGTGCCGCGTGCGCGGGCTGTCCACGTGCCCAACATTCTGCTGCAGTGCCGCGTGCGCGGGCTGTCCGCTTGCCCAACACTCGATCGGATTCCCGGCCGTAACTATGAATGCCGGCGCGGGCCTCCAATCGTCGCTGGTAACGAGGCAGCGCGTGTGAGCTGGGCTCCCAAGCGCCGTCGGCCGCAATCCCACGGTGCGGCTGGCATGCCACGCGCTACCGGAACCCATCAGTCATACCCTGACCCGGCCAGGAATCAGCTCTCCGCGTCCGAGAACTGGTCTGTCGAGCCACGAGCGGAGCCGGACTGCGGGAGGTACCGCTCACGTTGCGTGATGAGCCGCTGCTCTCTCCCCGGCGCTAACCACCGGCCGACCTCCGAACGGCGTACGTCATCTCCGAAGTGTTGTCTGCTTCGCGGCTTCCTGCGCGCACGCGTGCAACGCAAGCGTGCAAATTGCATGCAACAGATACGTCCAGGATCTATACGGCTCATCCGAGCTGAAGCCAAACATGGTACGGTAGTTGTTACCCCTCCCCTCGGGTAAAACGCAATCTCCAATGTATTAACAGTTAAAGCCGAAAATAGACATTTGATTGTTCTTATTCAAGCAGTAGCGGCCTTATTCTGTTATTGCGTGCATGTCGTGGTGAAGTATGTCGCCATGGTGACATGGTGTGACACGTGTCTTTTGTTTACCGCAATTCTGATGTTCGGCGGCGACTAGAAAGAGGATCCGACTGCTGGCTAAGTCTATGGTTTGGAAAACATAAGTACGGTCAAGTTACAACGTCAGTAAGTTTAGCTTCAGCGACGGCTGAGATATTTCAAACTTTGGTATTTTTCCACCAGCTATGAAAAAGTAGGCTTAACACCCTCTAAGCCGGGATGTAAAAGGCACCAATAAGCAAACCTACGGCAAAGTATGCATAATTTGTCTTACGCAAAAGCGTGCATAGAGCTTGTCTTTCTGTGGAGGGCCTTTGGCTCGAGACGGTGCACGTACATCATTGACATAATATTTACGGTAATGTGATGAGGGTCAACAACATAATGATGAGGCTCTCATGCCATAACGTGATATGGATTTTTGTTTTGACGGACAATTCAAACGTTTTGAGCAATTTGAACCCATGGGCCCGGGTGAGGACGAATGATGTACAAGAGGTTGATTTAAACATCCATCCTTCTTAAAGGTATCTCAAAATACCGGCCTCAACAGCACTTTTAGTTTGCACTGTCAAAATTGGCTGCAGTTTCTTAGAAAATATCTAAGAATACGGAGCTCCCACAAAACAAAATATTCAAAAAGTCCCGATTAACTTACTTCAGACCTAGGATAGGTGGGGCCAAGGCTCCTGCTCAAGATCACTTCCAGCCTATGTTAGGGTAATCATCGTAAGCCCTATTCCACTCGCCCCTGCCGCAGTCCCTGAGGGGGCACGTGCGGCGCGCGGACACCGCACCCGCACGGTCGCAGTTCTCCGCGACGTGAGCGGTGCTGCTCATTGGCGCGTCGCGAGCCGGCACGCGCCGCGCCGTTGCGTCACTGCACACGCGACGAGCGCGTCACGAGTGTCACCGGCGTCAGCGTCGCCGGCATAGAAACCGGAGCGGGGCCCCCGCCGCCGACCCTCGCGCGCCGGCAACGCTCACATTTGAAAGTGCAAGCGGGCGCGCCGGGCGTGCAGTATGAGGCCGGCCGGCGCGGTGGCGTTATGAGGGGAAAGGAGGCGACGCGCGCGGGGCGGTCCGACCGGGCATTCTCCGCCGCTGAAGCGTGCTGCTTCGCCAGCGGAGCCCCCGGCCATGGCGGGCCGGGCGGGGGAGGGGGGGGGGGGCGACTGACCGGTCGGCGGCAGGACGGCACGGCAAGGCAGGGGCGCCAGGGACAGGACCGGACCGCTGCCAGCACGGTGGGGTTGTTCCGGATGCGTTTGGAGCATCGATGTAAACTGCGCTGTTCGGATGGCGTGGGCTGAGTGGCGATCAGGGCTATTTAAAAACCTGCCGTTCACCTCTGAGCTATTTCGGCGCGCCTGATTCTTTCTCGGTGCGTCTGTGTACTAAGCCGACAGGGATTCTGCTACTGACTTGCCCCTGGGAGCTGCGCAGTGACACGGACTGAGCCGACACGGATTCTGTCACTGACCGGCCTCCGGGGCCTGCGCAGTGACGCGGACTGAGCCGACACGGATTCTGTCACTGACCGGCCTCCGGGGCCTGCGCAGTGACGCGGGCTGAGCCTGGCGACGGGGCGTCACAGTCGGTCACGGCTGGGCGGGGCTCGTCACAGGAAGACTGCTGTGACGGAACAGACAGCTGCTTGCTGCGGGATTGATGACGCCTGGCGCAATACAGGCAACTGGGCATCGCTCGGAAATTGGTCAAACCTATCGCTATAATGCCGCTTGCGCGTGTCGTAAGTGCGTTTCAAAATGAGGCAGGTCACTGGGCTAATGGATATGGTCACACGTGAGCACGCATCTTGCTTGATTTACTGCTATTTGAACTTCTCGGCTTTTACTAAAATCGGAAGGACAACAAAGCAGATGTCAGCTGCGCGCAGTTTGTACTTTTATCCGTTTTCTTCTACCCTTGTGACCAATGATGTTCAATGTTCAGATGTGCGTTAAAAACCAACTCCGTTTCTTCCTGCAGCTCACACAGATCACACATGGTTGTCGCACCAGCAAGTGAGTGCTCTATCTGCACTGTCATGCAAATGACGCTGGCTGTGATGTTAACACGCCATCGCGATTGTATAACGACAATATCTTGTCATTTCAATTATTCAAATATCTTGTTCAGCGAAAAGTGCCGCGATCGTTCATGGCATATGGTTATTGCTCAGTTAACCTGCACACGGGTCAGACTATTTTGGATTGGCCGCGGCTCCTTTGACTTTTACGGGACCTCTCAATCATGATCAAATTACTGGAAGAAGCTGAAGCCCTTCAGAGGTCTTCGTTTAAGACAGGCAAACAATGCGACATGCGGCCTCTATGAAGATGTACCACCGAAGTGTCTGAAAACGGCGCTGATCCAGCTGATTGTGTGGCGGTGCAAGAAAACAGTCCATGTGTCCGTGCAACCGGCTTTGTCTTGCTTATGTCGCTGTTTTGCTGTCACAACTATGTAACGGTGCGCAAACTCGTATAGCAGCTCAAGTCGACTGTGAAATGTGTGAATGTTTCCTTAAGACTCTCGTTTCACACAGCCATATTACGCGAGAAACGACCGATATAGCGATGAATGCGCCATATTCAAAGACAGTGTGCTTTGGCGTGACCGCGGTCCCAGCAGCGCCAACAGAGGCCGAGCTGGTCGGCTGGCCGTGTCCCTCTTCATGGGCCGCGCCGGGCGGCTCGGACGGCCAGCGGTGCCGGTTTGTGCCGGGCGGCTCGAACGGCCCGCGGTGCCGGTTTGTGCCGGGTGGGCTCGGGCGGCCAGTGGTGCCGGTTTGTGCCGGGCGGCTTGGGCGGCCCGCGGTGCCGGTTTGTGCCGGGCGGCTCGGACGGTCCGCGGTGCCGGTTTGTGCCGGGCGGGCTCGGACGGTCCGCGGTGCCGGTTTGTGCCGGGCGGCTCGGACGGCCAGCGGTGCCGGTTTGTGCCGGGCGGCTCGGATGGCCCGCGGTGCCGGTTTGTGCCGGGTGGGCTTGGGCGGCCCGCGGTGCCGGTTTGTGCCGGGCGGCTCGGATGACCCGCGGTGCCGGTTTGTGCCGGGTGGGCTCGGGCGGCCCGCGGTGCCGGTTTGTGCCGGGCGGCTCGGACGGCCCGCGGTGCCGGTTTGTGCCGGGCGGCTCGGACGGCCCGCGGTGCCGGTTTGTGCCGGGTGGGCTCGGGCGGCCAGCGGTGCCGGTTTGTGCCGGGTGGGCTTGGGCGGCCCGCGGTGCCGGCTTGTGCCGGGTGGGCTCGGGCGGCCCGCGGTGCCGGTTTGTGCCGGGCGGCTCGGATGGCCCGCGGTGCCGGTTTGTGCCGGGCGGCTTGGGCGGCCCGCGGTGCCGGCTTGCGCCGCTCTGGGCGAGAGGGCCGCTCGGAGGACAGGGCCGACCAAGCGGAACGGCAACTTTCGTCGCGAGGGAAGGGTGAAAACACACTCATCACATATGCGCTGGAGGACTGATGTGATGCAATGCGATTAACATAGAGAGCGCGAAACACTGCCGGGATGTGTAATGTTCAGATGAAAATGTCCATGCGTGCTAGCCTCTGCCAAGCACTTTCGCCTCGGGACATTCGTTTAGCTCACTTGTGTGCCTGGGCATCCAGCCATCGGTTATGCTGGAAGTGTGTGGCGTTTTGCTCCTGTTTGCACTCCTGCTGATGTAAGGAGAGTATGGCTGACTTTGAATAATTGTCAAAATGCTAAGAAGGCCTCGCCTCGCCTACGAGGGTACGAGCTTCCGATCATCTTGTTCTTTGTAAGGTATACCATGTGGGGTGCTTCATAAGCCAACCCTAGGCTCACTTTTATCAAAGGTTTAATTTTTGTGCATTTTATATCAACCACACAGTATCTGCAGCCTTCAACATCACGACTCACGAGTGTGTCTTGTTAAGTTGTGACTAATGAACAAAGCTCTAAAATGGTTCTTAAGATAATGCAATACCTTGAAATACTTAAGGTGATACTTTTCAGCATAAGCACACTTAACTTATTTATATGTATATATATATATATATATATATATATATATATATATGTATATACTTAAGTCTTGTTAAATACTTTGACGTAGGTACATTATATAAACTTTTCTGCCCGTGCTCGAGTTTTCTGCTTATGGCTGTACTCATCATTGAAACTAAAGAGTATCTCGCCAATGCTTTGTATCTATTGTTTGTATTAATGTTTCGGAATTGCATATTCCATTTTCAAAGTTAAAGACATGCAGCATGCAATGACGAATATATGATAGCACATGACAGTTAGGCATAACCAGTAAGGTATAGCAATTGGATTTCATCAAGTTCACTGCAATCGCCAAATTGTACAGGGTCGAAATTTGGTGGTTGACGTTTTTTAGGTGCGGAAGAATTCAAGCGGCGAAATACGTGCTGAGTAGTTCGATTTATTGGTGGTGTCGGATGGTATCGATCGTCCCTAAATGAGGCCAAGGGTGACTGAGAGGTTGACTTATTTGGTTCCGGTGCCGACGTCCTGATCGTGACAGCCTCCAGAACATAAAGTTTGATATTTGATGATTATATTATGATGGCAGTGTTCCTGGTGAGGTCGTCTCGGCTGCTCTTCCGGCCGTGTTCTTTTCTCACGTGCTCTTTTGGAGCACCGTCAGCCAAGTGCATCGTCAACCACCTTGAAAGTGTGGTGGTAGTGACAACAGCGTAGTCTGATTGCTTTAGAAGCCTGCATTCTCTTCTGTCACAAAGACATTTGTATGCGACGTTGGTTCTTTTCAATGGGTCAAAGTTGGCTGTTAGGTTATTTTTCATGATGAGTTAGGTAACCTATTTGTTTTTGTAGTAGATGGCGAGCGTCATCTTATCGTCATGGCTGACCGACTTGAAGTTTTCAGATGTTATTTTCTTGGGGATACGCTCGTCTGTCTTATGACTATCAGACATTTAATTATGATAGAGCAGCTTGATTAGGTTTGGTTGATGTTTGATGGCTCCAGTTTTTTCTGATATCGTGACATAAAGCTGCTGGTCTCATGGTCGATGACACTGTTGGAGTAGCCATTATTTGTTTGGACTTGTCTGATGCGCCGCAGTTTACTAAAATGCATTATTTGTTTGAACATCATTGTTTAAACTAATCATCATATGAGCGCCATAATCAGAAAACTCGGGCAAGGACAGAAAAAGCTGATAAAATTTACTTACGCCAAGGTCTTTGTACTTACATGGAACAGAATTTGCTGCCTACATGTACCAATACATATATATATATATATATATATATATATATATAAAGTCCTTTCGCCTTATCCACACCAAGACGGAGAAAGGTTTGTGCGTTTGGGGGGCGCACACTTCCTACATTCCAGCGGTATTTCGAAAATAGTTCCGATGCGTCATAGTAAAACTTAATGTTCTTGAGCTCCACACTTTCTTAAGCCGTCCGCGGTGCACTCTGTGCTCTCCGTGCACCAGAGTGTCTCGCCCGGGCGTTCTGGAAGTGTGAAGGTGTTACGAACGTAATCAAGCTTCGCGCCCTTCTCCAAAGTCATTCAGCATGACGACTGCATCAGGTCAAACCTTGTATATGACTTGAAAGTTTGCCCTCATTCCCGATGTACCTTAAGCCAGCTAACGAGATATGCTTATGACATCGCGAGTAACATTTAGGGTCCAGGCTACGCCAGTTCAACTCTTCAAAAACACCCAAAGTATGTAAGTTGTTCTGTGCATTAGCGAGCATTATTATTCACATGGATAAGACAGTGGTAATAGCATTATGTTTCGGAGAAAACGAGGGAAATGGAAATATAGTTGGGTTGATATTTCGGCAACATGCCTTGATCGGAACGATGGCGGAAGTGAATATTCACTTATTACAATAGCCTTATCTATTACAACTGCAATAGCCTATTCACTTAAAAAATATATAACAATAGCCTAGTCACTTATTAAAATAGCCTATCCTAGAAGTAGATATACACTTACTACAATACCCTTACGTATTACAATAGCCTTCTCACCCATAAGAATAGCTTTATTCCTCGGAGAAAAACAAGGAAAATGGAGATAAAGCTGGGTTGATATTTCGGCAACATGCCTTTATCGAAACAATAGCAGAAGTGAATATTCACTTCTGCTATTTTCTCGATAAAGGCATGTTCCCGAAATAGCAACCCAACTATGTTTCCATTCTCCTTGTTTTCCCTGAGGAATAAGGCTTTTACTACTGTTATGCCCAAAGTACTGTTAGCTGACTTTTCAGTACGCAGTGGTCATGTTTAATTGTACTCACTCGTGCATACCTGATCTGTTCTATCGCGCGCCCACAGTAATTGGAGATCAGCATCATGGGCCACGGAGTGGCCTTAGGCACCTTGAAACCTCTCCTCGAAACTAGGCGATGGCATGCTTTTGCTTGATTTATACCGCGTGCAAACTCAAGAAAAGACGAAACAGGACGTGTTTTGGCCTCGTGTCACCCGACCGGATCGGTCGACCGTAATATATATTGAAATATAAACTGGTGGAAAGTGCAGACCTCTCTCGGGTCTACTATTTCATCCCTTAGTGTCTGCTCTATCGCTCATGGTGCAGCGTCAGCAAAGTGGTCACACCAACAGCTCGCACCGCGTAAGCTGGCGAGCCCGGCGTCACTGGCAAATGCTGTGGAGCAGTTGCGGAAGGCTCCTCGCTTGCGTAGGACAAACACCTCACGCACGAACTCTTGTACATGAGGGGCCCTGAAAAATGTCAGAGTGCCGTTGAGCTGCGACCCGGTGGCGACGGTTGTAAGTTGATACCGACGACGACGACGCCTTGCGCGCATGCTCTACTGTTTATTGGCCATTTATCGACGCATTGGTTATATTTGACTATCCGTGTTGGCCTTTTAATAGTTACAAAGAATAGTAACGAGCACCATTCACGTATGGCACGGACTGCCATCCGTTCACTACCGCGCGTGCTTAGTGCCCGGGCAGCAGCACCAGGCTGAGGCCCGCCGCCGACACTGCCCTCAGGCGGGCGGCGCGGGAACTAGTCTGCCGCGCGCCAGAGCCGTGACCCGGTATTACCTGCACCTCGGCCGCGGCCTGCCATCTACTCCCCACGGGTGTAGCACGGCGGCGTGTAACGCCTCAGCGACCAAGTAGGCTTGCATAGCAGGGGTGGCCGCGCCCGATCATAAATACTTGCGAACGCTGCCCCATTATGTACGGGCTTTGGTGTCGGTGCTGACATTTCGGTGCTACGCTTAAGCCTCGAGGGCGGCGAGCACGGCCAGCCTAGGCGTTGGGAGGCCCGCACTCGGCGGCCGTCCCATTCGTCCACAGCGGGACGGGTCTCCAGCGCGTCCCAGCCTCGAGGTCGCTTGAAGAGGTAGGCCAGGGCGCAGCGAGTCGCGTCTCGCCCCATTCGGCCCTGCGGCGATCGGATGTCGAGGCGGGGCTCGCGGCACGTCGACGCCCGCGGGCCGCGCCCGCCCGGTAACTGGGGCAGCGCTGCAGTGCCGGCTGCCGAGGCCCGCACCTGCCTCGCCCCTGATCAGCAGGCCGATATCCGCACGTGCCCGGGAGCGGCCCGGTAGCCCGACAGAGCAGCTGCTAAACGGCTCACGGCATTAGTGTGTCAGGCAGCGGCCAGCGGCGGCGGCACCGCGGTACGTGACCCCCGCTGTCGGGAGGCGACCGCAGCACGTGGCCTCAACTGCTGAGCGGCCACCGCACCACGTGACCTGCGGTGGTCCGCTGTGAGTACGTGGTGGAAAGGCGTGTATGAAAATCCTCGATCGCCGAGAAATGGTGGGAAACTGGTGACTAAAGCTGGCTTGTTTTTAGCAAGATGGGACATTTTGTTAACTAGCCACTTCCAGGTCGAAAGAAAACGGTACCGTGTGAGCTAAAGGCGCATACTTCAATCACTACTTCTGTACTTTTGTATTGCCCTAACAATTTTCTATAAGTATGTCCCTCATAAATATCGCCATCCGCATTACCCCAGGACAGCATGCAGACCTCGCATTCAGTGATCAGCGTCAGACGCCCTCGAGCGTACAAGAAGCGGCACGCCCTCACCTCTGCCGGTGTCCGCTTACGCCTGCCAAGCTCTGCCAGGGCAGCGGCACGTCCTCTCCTCTGCCCCCGGTGTCTGCTTACGCCTGACCAGCGCCACCAGGGCAGCGGCACGTCCTCTCCTCTGCCCCCGGTGTCTGCTTACGCCTGCCCAGCGCCACCAGGGCAGCGGCACGTCCTCTCCTCTGCCCCCGGTGTCTGCTTACGCCTGCCCAGCGCCACCAGGGCAGCGGCACGTCCTCTCCTCTGCCCCGGTGTCCGCTTACGCCTGAACAGCGCCACCAGGGCAGCGGCACGTCCTCTCCTCTGCCCCCGGTGTCTGCTTACGCCTGCCCAGCGCCACCAGGGCAGCGGCACGTCCTCTCCTCTGCCCCGGTGTCCGCTTACGCCTGAACAGCGCCACCGGGGCAGCGGCACGTCCTCTCCTTTGCCCCGGTGTCCGCTTACGCCTGGACAGCGCCACCAGGGCAGCGGCACGTCCTCTCCGCTGCCCCGGTGTCCGCTTACGCCTGAACAGCGCCACCGGGGCAGCGGCACGTCCTCTCCTCTGCCCCGGTGTCCGCTTACTCCTGCCCAGCACCACCGGGGCAGCGGCACGTCCCCTCCCCTGCCCCCGGTGCCCGCTTACTCCTTGCCCAGCGCCACCAGGGCAGCGGCACGTCCTCTCCGCTGCCCCGGTGTCCGCTTACGCCTGAACAGCGCCACCGGGGCAGCGGCACGTCCTCTCCTCTGCCCCGGTGTCCGCTTACGCCTGCACAGCGCCACCGGGGCAGCGAGATGCGTTTCCAGCGCAAACGAAACGTGTCCAAGCATTTTCCCCGTTGATGGCAGCAAGCTAGTGCTGGCTTTCGCAAGAAAAAGTTTAAGGACTTCCTTCTATTTTTCAAGTTTGTTTCGAGCACTTACCGCACACAAGTGCTTGGTTTAAGGTTGCGCTGCCTACACAACATGCATTGTTTTCTTCAGCAAGAAATGCGATGATTATGGGAATCGAATTCCCCACTTTCGTGAATAATGACTCATTTCATGGGGCCACTTGTTCCGTATACAATTGATAGCGGTTCACCATCATTTATTTCGTGGGACGGTTCGATTCATCATTCATCTAGGCAGACTGGCCAGAGGGCGATCAGCTTGAACTGGAGATTCCGTTCCCCATCTTGTACCTGGCCCGTGCGACCCGTCTGTGGTCTTCAGTCTCTCGGTACCGGCTTCATCCGTCACGCGGGCCAAGCAGGCGTTCAGCACGCTTGACCCGGGGTCAGAGATTAGGCAGCTGCCGTCGCCGGGCCCTTACGCCGGCCGCTGCCGGAGATGGCGGAGATGTCGGCACCTCCACCCGACAGAACTGCTAGCGGAGCGAACAGCCTGCGAGTACGCTGCAGACTCCCAGTTGGGTTTGGTCGCCCAGATGGTTGCCAAGGAGTTCCCAGCGGGCCGGAAACTCTGCCCGAGATGTCCTGAGACTATTGGGCATACAGCCGTGCCGGTCAGAAGGCGGGGGGAGCAGTAGTATGTTTAAGGGTGCCTCTTCCCATGCAACGTCATGGGAATGGTGCTAAGTTCTGGTGGATGGGTTTGGGGGACCAGTCCCTGACGTGCTCCTGAGGCGAAGCTGATAGCTGAGACTGCGACTGTTTGGAAGACAAGTCCCTGACGTGCTCTTGAGGCGGAGCTCATGGCTGAGACTGAGACCAAGTGACACGCGACGACGCCAGCCGAGGACCGTGCTGTGCACGATCGCGACAGCACACTCACGGTCTGATTAGAAATTACGTCCCTGCCCATTTAGACAAACACAGAAATGACATCGGCCTTATATGTAATGATTAGTTCTTGTGATCAGTAAGCCCTAGACTTAAGACACGTATGAACGTCACCAGCCTTGAAAAAACTCACGAAGCTTGAGCACATAATACATGGCCGGCTCCCACGTGACTCCCTGATTCGGATCCGGTCATAGCCGCTGCCGATTTCGCCCGCTCGCCCTCCCGCTCTCGTGATTCGGATCCGGTCACAGCCTCTGCCGAGTCCGCCCGCCCGCCCGCTCTCGTGATTCGGATCCGGTCACAGCCGCTGCCGAGTCCACCCGCCCGCCCGCTCTCGTTTAGGGGGTTCACCACATGGGGTTTAGTGCAGTCCCTTGGCGTTTTAGCTGGAACGACAGCAAAACAAAGGGTAGTCGCATGTGGAGGAGAAAATCACTGTAGTGCATAATGGCGTCATAGCCTGGTGACCATACCTCATATCGACAATATTCTATTCCAACATGCACCGAATAATCCATGTTAAGCACCGGAATTTGATAAATTTTCCTGAAAAAAATTCGGAAGTCAACCTTGCAGCTTGGAGGTGGAGGTATGTTAACCCCTGGCCGATTGGTAGTAAGACGTTTTCATGTTGCATGCTAAATGTTCACAGCGCTTTCATATGTAATAAGGCGAGGAAAGCACACGGACTTCCATGATGCGCTCCACGGGATGTCTTTTACTGTACGGTTCTACGGTAAAACCCGGGGATGAATATCCTTCTCAATGCCATCAAAAGCAATCGATCGAATGTCATTCCCATTGCCACCGAAATCAGTGGGTCCACGATGAATGCATTCACTCAGGCCCACCTACATTCCCACGTCAAAGACAAGAGCCAAGATTAGCTGCAGCGCCAACTGCCCAAGGTTTCCCAAGTGCAACCCACGGCCGGCCTTCTCGCAAGCGGTTCCCTCGCATTCGCCCGTCCTCGCACCGAAGCCTACACCAGCACCACGATGCCAAGTGATGCCAACGATACCATGGCATAACGAGGCGAAGTACAAGCGCCCGCCAAGGGGGACCGGTGTACCTCCCCCAGCACTCAAGGGGTTGACGGGCGTGTCCCCCTCCTAGAGGTGAAGGGGGTGACGTGGGTGCCTCCCCAGCCCATATACCGCGTTTTTTAAATTTTGTTTCCCCGTAGCCGCCTCACGACAAAAATTTAGAAATATACATGATGCAATCTCATCGAACTCTCCCCCTCCTCCCCCCCTCCCCCTCCTCTCTAAGGGAAAGTCCTGACTCTGCTCCTGATGACAAGCACGCACCGGAACGCTTCGCAATCGCATCGGGGTGCACGCACGCCCCCCGCCCCCTGCCTCCGCCGTCAGCCCAGCTCGTTACCGGCTGATCAGATGGCGCGGCTGAGCGACGCCGACGGTTGCCATCTCCGCCGTTAATTGGTCGCCCTGTCGCCGGTGCGCCACTTGCCCATGTGACCGGAACCGGCGGCGTCGGCCGAGGCCGGAGGTCGCGACACCAGGTCACGGCGGTGGCGATACCTTGCTGTCACCGGCCGGCGTCCGACGGCCGGGGAGGGGGGTAATTACTCGCCCTTGTACGACGCAGGACAGGCCGGATGACGAATTGAAGTGTGTGGCAAGGGCTGCATCAGTTGCAGCAAGAGGAGCGATCTTTGTCGGCCGTTATCGAAGCTGAGCGACACGCAAGGGAGGTGACTGCCGTGAGGTGAGGTGGTTTGAAGAAAGGGACTAGGGTGCATGACTGCATGGTCTGCAAAGTTAGTAACGGGTAACGGGACGACAAATATCAGCGGCCGCTCCACTAGCAGCCACAAGAGTGAAGCGTTGGACTTAACGACCATGTGCTATGGCTTTGTGCTACGGCTTTTGCCACTGCGATCTGTGTGTATTGGAATGCAGTTGATTATAGCGATTAGGTCAGTCAAAAAATAAACAATACGTTATTGTACTCGCGAGGCTTCAACGACGTGAAGCTTTGTAACGACCATCATCCACTGAATTACTTCACTCATGAACACGCCAAATTGTCGAAGTTGTCAAAGCGGTGGTAACATTTCTTACGTAACATGCGTAAAATTTGTATGCGAACCATTGCGTGGTTATCTGTTTATACGCTCTAATCTTTATAGTCTTATGGGAGGAATTTTATAAAGAAAATGATGCAATACCTGAAACGTCGTGGAAAGGGGGGGGGGGGGGGGAAATACACAGCATAGCACGATAACGATCAACATTGGCACCATATTGTATGCGACGCATTGATTAATGGTACAGCAGATATCGTGTACAAAGCATAACTGGCCCATCAGAGCCTGAGCCCAAAGCCCCGGCAACGGTACCACTAAGTTATGATATTTTGTCGCAAAGGACCGCCGAAAACAGCTTTCGTCAGCGTTTGCTTTCGGCCTAGATCACTGGTTACTCATCGGCTCCAAGCAAATGAATTACGCACAGAGCCCTATGACAATCATGGCCAGATCGTCGGAGTGGTATCGTTTCTTCTGACGTTGCTCAGTCCACGTACACGCACCAGCTGACGTGGGGCGGACATGAGTTGGAGCGGACATGAACACAGTAAAATAGTTTATCGATGTACATAACTGGCATGTTTACATCCCGCGTTTCTTGCCACGATTTGGCTAATGAAAATGCGGAGTTGTTGACTACTTAAAGAGACTGATCCTGCATTGCATTTTGATAATAACATTCTGGAAAGAATAAAGCGATAAGATGCTCATCATAAGCTTTGTCTATGAGCGTGGCGCTTGTTACATGCAACACCCACATCGGAATAGGAGCACGGCCTAGTAACGATAAAACTAAGCAGATACGCATATGGAGATGTAAGCATGTGACGTCATCGGGTTAAGCCCTTTCTTTATCAACATTTTGCCTTTCACCGTGTTACCAGACAAATCGCATAGCAAACCATGAACGGCGTGACGGTCAATGCTTCGTCACCGCATTGATCCCGTTACGCACCGTTCGATATGTGTCGTATGGGGCTGGTCCAAAGGTGGAGCATTCATGTCTAGTCCGCACATCTTTAAATTACCTCCTGATACCGTCAACTGAGTGGGATGTACTGATACCAATGCTGGTTGTGTACTCATGTCGTGCCTACCATCCGCCTGCTATGTAACGTCCCGAGGCCGGTCATGGCTCACTGACTGACATGATCCTGATACGATTCCTCGAGTCACACGCGATTATCACCGCCATCGCTGTGACAGGATAAACAGACGGCAGCTTACATCACACGAGGGCCTGTTACACAGGGCACAAATTACCGGAGCGGCAGCACCCTCCGCCAACCATCAGGCGTGACTCGTCGATGAATGATCTGACCTGCTATCTAAACAGGGCGACAATCCTTCAACAGGCTCTTGCACATGGCCGCTTGACGCTGGTCGCTGCTGTTGCGACATCGGGTCTCGACCCCGCGCCCACCGGAGTGTGTCAGGTGTCGGTTCGGGCGGACCTGGCCGAGAGCCCTGTGAGTGGAGCCTGCGCTGACCCAGCGGCCACAGATAACTGTCACACCTTGCTGGGCTGGAGGATAGCAAAGGTTTCTTCCGGGAAGTTTGATCTTGCGAAGCGTATGTGTTACAAATATGGCATAAGACTTTTCCAAGACTTCTCCACTCGTATGGATGTCAAAGCATTTCTGGCTCTCATGTGGTCTTTTTGTTTGTGATTCTGGGACAATAGTTTTCACACTGACGGTAAATGAACGCCAAGATAGATAGATAGATAGATAGATATATAGATAGATAGGTCCATGCCAATGGCTGCAAATTGCAACTCTGAAGTCGTGAGTTTTGGTGGCGGTCGCGTCGTTCTGCTAGGTTGATCGGTATCCCTTCTTAATTAGTAGGTGCACAAGGTAAGCTACAATATCGTCGGAAAACCTCAACGTCTGATATAAAGCAAACTTCGCAAGCTGTCCATCTTAACCCGCTCTGACTATGCTTTGCTTTTGTTGCCTCGCACGCACTGCAATTTTAATCAAATCTTTTCAATGCCCAATTGTTTAACTCCCACTTAAACTCACGCCATTGGGTCGGGTCAGGCTTTGCATCATATGACAAGTGTCCTTCATGATTCTGGAATGTTGAACAGCTATCAAACAGCAAGACGGTAACGCAACACTGATGCCCTAAGTTGATTGTCGTTCTCCCTTTTTCCTGACTGATTGATTGTTTGGTTGATTGACGCGTGTTTGGGTAATCCTGAATCAACTCGGGCAACAATCCATCCTCAGTAGATAAATAAACGGTTCATAGGTCATGAGGACAAGAGTTATATCCTTAAATGTCTCACGAGATGTTTCTTCCAATGCCTTGGAGACAAAAAGAGACAAGCGAGGGAAGTCGAAGATAGTCCGGGTGTTCATCATGCATATTGGGTGCACGAATAGAAAAATGTCGCTTTCCCATTTCAGTACGCGAACGAGGTGCAAGCAGATTCCTGTTCTGTCTCGTGGATCGACCGTACACTTCACACACGGTGCGGGCTTACGAGCACGTTAGTCAGGCTCGCCCGAGTGGAGGATCTCGTGGGTGAGTGAGGTGGTGTGATACCCGCCTGGGTCTGCAGCGGGGTGCCAGCCAAGTCTCTGATGTAGGTCCGACACATAGTCGATTTTTTGCGGCCGAAAATGAGTTTTGCAAAAACGTTTAACGCTTTTGCACCTTGAACTTGCTACACTGTGAGCCACTTCTGTATACTGATGTGTGATAACGGACCTGTGACAGAAAAAAGGCGTTCGCCAGGGTGGTCAAGACATTGGCAGGCAGGCTGTGCTTCACCTGTGGTGGACCAGCTAAGATACCGAAATAGCATTTACTGACATGCGAGACGTAGGAATGCCAACTGAGATCGTGATTAAATACAACTTCGAGGTTCCAAACAGGACACAAGGAGGTGATCACGGAATTTGGCATCGAAGCGGGGAACGGTGCGGGGATTTGGTTGGCTTCTAAGTAACATCAGCTGCGTTTTATCGGCTTCGGCTTTAAGGCCGTTGAATCTGAACCAATCGTCAAGTGAATCCAAGACAAGTTCAGAAACAATGGGCTCATGCAACACTAGGTCAGATGATCTCAGGTAGTGAACAGATCAGCATAGCAGCCTTATCAAAATAAGGCATCCCCTTACTTGCAAAGGATCATTGTCCTAACGTACAATCGTTCATCAGCTTCCAGGGCTTTGTAACTAGGTTACTCTGGATATCCTTATAATCACATCGCAATAAGAAATGTACCACTCTTGGAAATATGTGAAGCAGCCACATGGTGAGCTCAAGACTGAAAAAAATATGGACAGCTTCAAAGTATTGGTGACCGCACCTCAAGAAACTTAGTTCCGAGCGATTTAGTATGTCTGCTGCATTGTGACACCATTCAGCAGCATTTTTACCATTTTAAAATTTTGCAAGGTTTGATTAAACGAATTATTCCAATGACATTTGACCAGGTTCAGCCTTTCCAGGTTTCTTAAAAACATGGCTATAGGCGTTCATAAAAAGTGTTTGAGGTTTTCTTACAGTAAGGTATCCCTAACGAATGCAAAAAAACCTTAAATTGTCTGCTTCATATTTTGAATGGATCACTGATTCGCTTCGTGCAGGTAGTATCCGTTAGTAATTTTCAGCACGCTTAGCGGGTCTCTTTCTCAAATATCAGGCAAACATGAAAAGCTATATGTCTTACGTTCTTACGTTCAAAAGGTGCGCAACAAAATACTAGAAGTGATGTTTCATGGGCTATCTCTCACGGACAGGAAACTTCGGAGCAGTACCTATCTGCATTTATCACACTTAAATAGGCCGAAATGGCAAGCGTTTACACTTCTTTTGTGGCAACCGCTGACGTTCGTAGCCTGACAACTATAACCTGAACGGCGTAGAGTTTGTGCCCTTGCTACCTGCTGTAGCATGTGGGCCCTGGCGGAGGTTAAGTATGCTTGTCTGTGGCCAGTGTGAGTGCACGCATCCGTGTACAATATGCGAGCTGTATGGGGACGGTGCATCTCCGTCTGCAATCTGCATCCGTGAAGACGGTGTACACCCGCGGTGACCTGTGTGACCTTCTCTGCGTCTTCTCCGTCTCCATGGTGACAGTGCACCACCCTGCGGGGTCCATGTGAGCTCCATGGCACCTACCCCGTCTCTGTGGTAACAGCACACCACCGCGGCGGTGACTGCTGTTCTTCCCCGCCGGGTCACACAGTGTCTGCCAAGAGTCGGCCGCCGGGTCACACGGTGTCTGCCAAGAGTCGGCCGCCGGGGCAACGGTGCAACCATGGACCAGCGACTGGCAGGTGCCGGCGGCGCTGGAGCCAGCGTTGGGGCCGGTGCCGACCGGACCGCCGTGCGCCGCTCCGACCTCATTCAGCTGCAGGCGCCGAGATGGTGGTGGCGATGAGATGGTGACGCTCGCCGGTATTCCCGCGCCTCCACAGGGTCGCCTGACAGGGGGGGGGGGGGGGAGGCCGGGGGCGAACATGTGAGAAAATCCACGGCCTAAGCGATGTCGATCATGGCCGCTATCCGTCCTATTCAGTTTGGACTCGTCGGCTTAAATATTCACTAGATCCCGAAAATGTGTCAAGGGACTTCTGCTGGAAGCCGTACACTGTATGCTGGACTGCAGTTGCGAGCATGTTGACACGAGACGCGTCATTGACAGGAGAATGGGTCAGCCCTCCCTCCGTTACTCAACCCGGTATGGTAGCTGAAATCGTATGCAATGCGCATTCCAAAGTCGTTAGATACACGCCGCAAAATAATTGGCCGATGGTAAATGGGACCAGGCGTGCCACCTTTTAAAATCGGTCGGAGGGCTCAACCGAAAAAGTTGACCTAACCCACCCCAAAGCCAAATTTCTACTTGAATTTCCTCCACCGCTATTTGCGTCCTCGATTTTGAAATTTGTAACCATGTTTTGTCGTACTTTGTAGATTTAAATCGTTTTCTGTGGAAGAATAATTCATCACTTCACGTGAATGTGAGCTGCCTCCAGCGAAAAACTTACAGTGAGATGTGGTTCATAGACAGTCATCTTAGTAAATATAAATAAGAGATCACTGATAACTATACCTGTCGCTGATCGTGTTGTACAACCACAACAGCCATGATTATGCGACAAATGCGCTTGTCACTGTTGGGGAAAAATGTGTTGACTTTTGTCTGGCCCACCCTGGGCTTTTTAAAACTGCCACAAATTTCAATAAACTGTGTTTTATCCCAACGCAGGCGTTGTTAGTTAAAAGACACGTCAAACATTTTCAGACTGGCTTAACATCTGAAGGAGTGAGCACGACACAAACATCACTCACCTGCAGAATACTATTTGGTTCAAAATTAGCATGTTACTAACAGTGAGTTTTAGGTACGTATTGCATAGAATATCTCCATTTGAGATAATTTTTCCGTATTTATTTGGCTCAGTATTTCCTCTTTGCTCATATACATTGAAGAGGCTCAGAGTAGCATTCGGGAGGGGTTCAAGTCAGCATTGGGGGTTTAGACCCACCCGAAAAGTATGCAAAGTGCCAGCCCTAAGTGTGACCAAAGCACACTTATTCTTTGCTGTGTAAGCTCGCTTGAATTTGCTGTTTATTGTGCAAGCCCGCTTGAGTTCACTGTTTGTTGTGTGAGCCCGCTTGAGTACACTGTTTGTTGTGTAAGGTCGCTTGAGTACAATGTTTGCTGTGTGAGCCCGCTTGAGTACACTGTTTGTTGTGTAAGGTCGCTTGAGTACAATGTTTGTGTGTGAGCCCGCTTGAGTACACTGTGTGTAAGGTCGCTTGAGTACACTGTTTGTTGTGTAAGGTCGCTTGAGTACAATGTTTGCTGTGTGAGGTCGCTTGAGTACAATGTTTGCTGTGTGAGCCCGCTTGAGTACACTGTGTGTTGTGTAAGGTCGCTTGAGTACAATGTTTGTTGTGTAAGGTCGCTTGAGTACAATGTTTGCTGTGTGAGCCCGCTCCCCAGTTTTGCCAGTTCAGTTTAACGGACAGCTTTGCTGTTTTACCCCCTCGGCTGACTCCCAGCTGACCGAATGCATAGGGTCGGTCTGAATAGATCATTCTCACTGTAATTCGAACCCGGGGTCCCGGACTTAGTACGCTACATCCTGTTCCCTTCGCTACGAGGACGGTGGTTTTAACATTGTCCCAGCACCGTAACCCATTACGAATATACCCACTTGATCATCATGCATTCGACGCGATAAGCAATCAGGCATGAGATCGGCCTGCGGCAGGCTTCATCTCGTCTCTGCTGGTTCCATTAAAACACAGTTAATGTCACTTCGTGTGTGATTTGTATTCCAATACCGACAGCTCATCACGCTTACGGCACGTCAGGTGAGCTCAGATATGCACAGGCGGCGGCGGCGGAGCCATTCTGCTTGACCTGCGCGACCGTGCGGGTCAACCAGTACATCAGCAGAACGGTTCCGCTCTTCCACATATATACCGTGTGACCTGCCCGCATACCTCCCCCCCCCCCCCCTTCCCGACACCTGGCGACGAGGCCAGAACGCCAACACGACGCAGTCAGGGACACTGTTCCTGCACGGCCAGCGCGGTAAAAGCACGCGCTGACTGTGATAACTACACGCGGTAACGTTACGACCTCCGCGTACTAACGACATGCGCTCGGCTACGATTTAGGTGTAGTAGCAAGCTCGTCGCAGTTACGATCCCCGCGCAGCATCCATGCGAGCGTCGTTACAGCGTCGGCGCCGTTTAACAGTGCCGGCCGGGCTGCGGCGCCAGTCAGTGGGTCACCGATGCGGTCCACTGGTCACGGGTAGGGATCACCGGCTCTCGGGCGGCGCAAGAACCGATTGAATGTTCGGTTCGTGCAGCATTACGGACACGCTGACCTGTTTTGATGGGATCGAGCGAGGCGCGCGCTACTAAATACCGCCTCAGAGGCCGGCGAACCGCACGCTTCGGTCAGGTGGTACAAGTTTCCGAAATGCTGCTATTACCAACGTGGACGATGATGACTCGTTGGATGCTGACCACCAGCCATGATGAATAAATACTGAAATCGGCATACCCCATGACACCTTTGGTCATCAAGGCCGAAGCTGAGCCAGCCACTGCGCCGCACTAGGCTCACATCTCTCCAGGAATACCTGGGCGTCTTCTAAGATTATTACATTCGAGCATGACTTAGAAAGACGACGAGCAGCCCCTCTCTTCTCCTTGTGGCGGTCCACACGGGCGCGTGTCGCTGGCGGGTGGACTGCGGGCCGCGCGGACCCCGGACCGACCACTACGTTGTCGGCCGACTCAGTCTATGGCACTGGCTCGCAATGTCTCGGGCGCGCCAGTCGCAGCGAGGCGGCGTCACTCGGAGCCCTTCACGAACTCCGGGTTTTCGACGCCGTCCGCGAAGGAGGCCGCCTTGCCGCCGACGGTGCGCACGCGCGAGAAGAGGAAGATAGACACGATGCAAGCGACGATGAGCACCAGCAACAGCATGATGAGGCCGGCCACGAAGCCGGGCACCGACATGCAGATGCTGTGGCGCCGCTCCAGCGCCTCCGGCGACTCAGACACCACCACTGTCTCGTTGTTAGCGTTGAGGCTGAACGCCACGTCGCCGGGCGCAACCACCTGGATGACGCGCTCCGTACGGACATCGGTAGACTGCGGGGCGTCGCGGCGACGGCGGCGGTGGCTGTGGCTCTCCGCCGCGCGCGCCGCCTCTGCGCCCAGCCGCGTCAGCTCGGCGTCGCTGATGGCGCGCGGCTGGCCTGAGATGGCGTGCGTCGCATCGGCGGCGGCGCCTGACCGGTCAGCGGCGTGCGCAGGCAGCATCGGCAGCCGCAGCGCGCCCGGCCGCAGCGGGAAGGAGGCCGGCTGCGGCAGCTCGGGCCGCTCGTCAGCCGCCGCGCCCTGACGCCGCTCCAAGCTGGCCGGCAGGGCCACCTCGTTGGTGTCGGTCTCGGCCGGCCGGGGCTCGGCCACGGACGCTTCCTTGTCGCTGCCGGCCGCCTGGTAGTCGCCGGCGGGGTGGCGGGGCCCGACCTCGTAACCCAGCGCGCCGCACGCCGGTTCCGGGCACTGGTAGCGGCACACCTGGATCACGCACTGGAAGTGCACGTTCATCGAGTCAGGAAACTTGAACGCCTGGAAGTACGCGTAGGAGACCACCGACGCCGACGAGCCGAAGTTCTTGATTTTTTGGAACTTGGACATGACCTTGGGTCGGGTCACGCAGCCGTTGGCGTCCACCAGCTGGATGGGGGCGCGGTGGCCGTCGTGTGCCACGCAGTTGCGGACTAGCATGTCAAACTTGTTCTCGTCGTCCTTAATGGCCAGCACCATGGTCATGGTCTGGCCGATCTTGACGATGCCGGACACCTCCGATGCCCACGGGCCCTTGCCGACCTGGATCTGCATCCAGCACTGCAGGTTGTCCCCGAGGAAGTTGGCCGTGACGGCGTTCAGCATGTCCACCTGGAATGGCTTAAACGTAACCTTCTTCTCGTAGTAGTCGTACCAGGTGCAGCGCAGCTTGCGCGCCTGGTCCCACACCTCCTGCACCAGCGGGTCGTACTGGATGATGATGGTGTTCTCCACGAAGCTACCGGCCGGGTTAGGCTGGCCGTAGCCGCCTGAATCAGAGGCAGCCATACCGCACGAGTTGAGGTAGATCTCGAACTGGGCGTTGAGCGCGCCCGAGCCGGGCTGCATGTGCACGCAGCTGGGGTCCGAGTAGTGGCCCTTGCTGAAGATCATGCCGTAGAACGGCCGGTCGAAGTCGACGCTGACCCGCATGTTGGACTTCTCGCACTGCACCTCGATGTTGCGGATCTGCGGCATGTCGGGCGCCGGCAGGAGCCACGGGTCGGCGCCGATGACGGACGGCGGCGGGCCGTAGCCGTCGGGGTGGGGCGGCCCGAATGGCGGCACGCCGTAAGAGAGACCGCCCAGTAGCGGGCCGCCGCTGCCGCCGCCGCCGCGGTGCTCCGCCGGCAGGTGTGCCGAGCTGCTCAGGTCGTCGCAGCTCGCCAGCTGAGAACGGGCAGAGCGGAGTCAACTCTGGCGCTGACGGCCGCCGGAGGCAAGCCGCGCTGGTCACGGGATGCGAAAGCAAACGGAACAGGCATAAATGTCCGTAACGATTATTCGGGCGGCTGTTGAAAGCGCATGACAAACAACAACCACGCTTTCAGGTCATCACAAGTCGTCCTGTGCGGATTGCAATAGCCGGGGTGCAATCTGCGGGGTGGTTAGAGTATCTTCGGTTTTTAAAAGGCTACCAGCTGCGATGAACGTGCGCGATGAGAGATCAGACGCAAAATCCCTGTCATAGCTCTTCATCGGCCGAAGCAGTGGCTATATTGTTGTAAGCATGATATAGTTAAACTAATAAAGCCAATAAAGGGGCGTGCTCGACACTGTGTCAAAAGTCGCTCGACGTCGAGAGGTGCTTTGGGGAAAATTTCAAACCACCATTTGGTCAGGCACAGCATACCTTTGGGTCTGCATGTGGTCGCCTTGTTTCCTGTAGAAAATGTCTAAGGTTATCAGGTTTCGGCGGCAAGCAAAGAAGCTTGCTGACCGCAGCGCAACTGAGTGTTTACAACTTACCGAGTCTTTACGGCGGTACCATGATGACCTCGGCGAATGCTGCATCGTTTCAAAAAATAATGAAACCGTAGCAACAAGAGAGCGACTGCTCACCGCCATAACTTAGCTAATCATCGGCGCAACTAAACTTACCTCGGGCCCAAATAATGATGATTACCGTTGTTGTATGGCGAGTGAGACCTACTCGGCGGCCAACCATTGCCTGAGGCGGCCCGCCGCCGATTGGGTGGCCGTAGACGGACTAGCGTGGTCAGGCGGCGGCTCTCAGCCACGTTCTCATTGGGTGACCGTAGACGGACTAGCGGAGTCAGGCGGCGGCCTCCCAGCCACGCTCCCAGTGGAGCCGGTTCTTGACGGACTATCAGACGGCTAGTGAGGCATCTAGGTAAGCTCGCCTCTAATCGCTGGCTGTGGTCGCCGTGTCCTCTGAGCGTACGTGAGCGCCAGGTCGCCGGCGCAGTCCACTCCTACTCCGGTGGCAGGCTCGGGATCGGCCTTCCCTGGGTGCTGTGACGGTCTATTCCCTTCCTTCCGGCTTACGGTGGAGCTAAGGCTTCCCCGCAAGGACGCACGGGCGGCCGGCGGCGCGACCCGGAGATCTGCTGACGATCAGCGGCGGACCGGGCCGGGCCGGAGACGGCACGACCCGGAGATCTGCTGACGGTCAGCGGCTGACCGGGCCGGGTCGGCGGTGGCGCGACCCGGAGATCTGCTGACGATCAGCGGTTGACCGCGCCGGGGGCGGCGCGACCCGGAGATCTGCTGACGATCAGCGGTTGACCGGGTCGGGTCGGCGGCGGCGCGACCCGAAGATCTACTGACACTGACACAGCCTCGGCCACCGGAAGGTCCGTTGACGCTAACACAGCCTCGGCCATCGGAAGGTCCGCTGACGCTGGCATAGCCTCGACCACCGGAAGGTCCGCTGACGCTGACACAGCCTCGGCCATCGGAAGGTCCGCTGACGCTGACACAGCCTCGGCCATCGCAAGGTCCGCTGACGCTGGCATAGCCTCGACCACCGGAAGCACGCCCGGTAGCACCGTCGGGAACGCTGTCAACCTGGCTGAACTGTACGTTAGGACAGACTTATGGGTAGACGTGGCACTGTTTGTGCGGAGGGAAATCGCCAACGGTTTGGTAGAGTCATTGGAAACTTGTCAGGTGCCGGGAAAAGCAAAAATGCGACCCCAGTCGGGGCATGGTCATATACGGGCGCATTCATGGTCGCCCCTTTCTCTTGAATTTAACCGCTTGGCCGCTGCTGCCGGCGACAACGAACATGAGGTCGAGCGATGGAGGACGCTGGAATGTGATGCCCAGCTGGTACGGCGCCGACAGATGCGGCGCCCGTGTGCTCTGAGCGGCGCACGACTGAGCACCTGTCAGAGACCGTTGTCCCGACCGCTGGCCCAGTCTCAATAGGGCCGAATTACCGTGTAAGCGACGGGAACTTTCCGAACAGGCACGGCCAGCGGTGCATCGTTGGCTTTCGATCACCAAACCACATGGTAATTGTTTTTGCTGCAGTTGGGAAAAATGGTGACCTCTTTTCTTATAACAGCGATTGTCTCTCTTCGACGAACGCGTGAATGTGTTGCGGTAACTTCCCCAAAAAGGTTCGTGGGCAGCTATTTACTGCACACAGAAAGCAGCACATTTCGGGGTTGATTACACAGGATAGATATTTTAGTTGTGAAAGTTGTGCGATTTGCGAGCTGATAGCAGGCAGTAGCAGTGGTGCTGCAGCATTTTCGTTGAATATGTTGTTCTCATCTTCACTAAATGGGCATGTGACTGAGAAGTATAGAACCCACTTGGGCTTCGTTGTGCCGCTCTTCCGAAGAACCGCATGCCTCTCCACCATAAAAACAAGTTCGATGAAACCACAGAATTCAACGAAACCAGATTCTTTAAAACATCACAAAAGTATGACCAGCTCAAGGCTGTATTGCATTCCCGAAACCAAAGGTGTGAAACTAGGCAGTCAGCGGCATCGAATGTCGCCAAGAATCTGCATTGGACTGATGCCCTCGAACATCAACGTAAGTGACCTTTGATGGCTGGAATAACGTCAGCGGGATCAAATGAGTGGGCCCAAGCACAGGGAATTACGCGTGCTGCATCAATGTAAGCAGTGATATGATCTGCCTTCGCACACTTGAGCATGCAGCGACAGTAACCGATCTGTGGGTAAAGCCTGTGATATTTCGCCTCAGGTCATGCGAACCCAGTCATGTCGAGATGTCAACCCACCTCCTTACCAAAAGAAGGCAAGCAAGGTACGAGAATGAAACAAAGGACACTGGATGGCGCCCCTCACACAATATTAAACTTTGGCCGAAATTACCTAAAACGAGCCAAGTTAAAGTCCTGGGGGAAATTAAGAACCTCGCAATGGTTGGGTTCCCATTCAGAGCATACAATATTTTTCCATGTTTATCCGGAATTGACCGCTGGTGCATTTTTCATTCGATATTAAGTAACGCTAGCAAAGGCTGATGACACTTAAAACATCGGAGAATTTCGTGTTATTGTCTCTTTTCCTTGTTTGGCACAACCATGCTTTATCAAAGCATAAGGTATGCGCCAAAAAGATAAGATATGCACCCTTACCATGAAAAAGTGAGATCACGAATACCTTACGTTGGTCGTCCCTTTTATCCCTCTCCGAGGCGCATGTATCTTTATCTGTATATGCACTCTGGATAAGTGCACCAAGTCCCATATGATCTAACCGGCCCGTGATTGAGTGCAGTGATGGTCCTGCTATGCCTCGTGCGTGTGTGCGTGCGGGCGTGTGTGCGTGCGTGCGTGCGCGTGTGTGCGTGCATGCGTGCATGCGTGCGTGCGTGCGTGCGTGCGTGCGTGTGTGCGTGCGTGTGTGTGTGCGTGTGTGTTTAATATAACCAGCGTGCCAGCCATATAACCATAACCAGCCATATAACCCGCCGGCATTACACCGTGCGGCACTGGGTAAGCGACGTGATAAGACAGGCAATGGTTTGATTGCAAAACTCTACGTTTCAGGCAATGCTCCTGGTTACGAGACGGAGACTAGTCACGGAATACTCGCTTGACCTGGAGCCCAGTGTGAAACGTCGGGTTTTGCAATGCATTCGTTGTCTGGCAAACAATGTGCTTAACCAGAGCTCCCCGGTATATTGGAAATAGATTATTTTCAGCGTAAGAGCTCTGACATCATAATGCCAGAGAATCTGGAGCTCAAATTGTTTTTGCCTTTAAGAAGTATTGTTAATTTCAGCATCATGCGTTTAGTCGTCCACGAGCTATGAAGAGATCTCCTGGCCTCTGAAGCCGCCTCATCGAGGTCTCTGAAGCCGACCATCAAGGCCTCTGAAGCCGTCTCATCAAGGCCTCTGAAGTCGTCTAATCGAGGCCTCGCAAGCCGTCTCATTGATGCCTCTCAAGCCGCTTCTCGTCATTTGAGGGCATAAATATACGATGCGCGAGATATTCGAGCATACATGTATGTCTGCGATAGCAACATATGAAATATATCTTTGAATTGGAAGAGGGGATACAGCACCAAATCTCGAAAAGAACATGGCGCGAACATCGCGCCGTTAGCCGGAAAAACAAGACAGAGGTTGCTTCACCGTCAGGCGGAGGCATTGTTTCGTTGACTCTTACTAGATGCGACAGTGAGCAACATGGCTGAAACTGGGTACTGCTGCACGCTATACCTAGACGATGTCATTTGTTAAATATAGAAATATTACTAATGCAATTTGCGCTAGAGATAAGAGCAGACGATACCAGCAGCGAACAACGAGCAACACGCCTTTACAAAAGACCTGTCCTCTCAGCTTGTCAGATTAGTCTGAACATTTTATCAGCTATCAGCACATATGTACGACGACATATGTGCCGTTTTGCATAGCACTTAGTTTTTGCGCGCACAACTGTACCGATGGCCGCCTTGTCATGATCACACCAGCTGGACGAAGCATACACTTGTTTATGTACGCTTAGCCATTGCTGTACGCGCTGTGCAAAAACCTGGGGCTTTCACACCACTCAAAATCGTCATGGACCAGTCGTCTGGCCACAAATTAGGAGAAAACGCATGCAAACACGCGGGATGGACTTTTGCTTTCTTCCCGCACGCCTATTCATGCACATTTAGCCCCACCTTCTCTGCACGTGGGCTGATCTTGATTCACAATTAAACGCTCCTGAAGCGATTGTCCTTTCACAAACACTCTTTAAGTGCTCTGTCACGCGTGGCGAGCACAGTAGGGTTAGTCCATTTGGCATGGAACACACCTTTCTTTTGTCATTTTCCTATCTAGCTCAGGGAAAGCAGCACTCCAACGCCGCAGCCAGTCCATCAACGTGGTTATTAGAACCGGAGAATGAGGTAGAGGCGGTCTGCATTATTCCTAAGAGGCCATATAAGATGGCTGGTCAATGTTTTGCTACGCATCGGTTTGGTAAGCCAGTGGTTACCTTGTCGGAGGACCAATATCGGTACACTACGAACCTGCACCAGGAGAAGTAGGCAAGCAGGAATCCGGATGCCCATCATTGTGTGAACCTGAAAAAAGAAGAAATATGTAAAGGTTATTGTCAAGCATTTCCATTCAGCATCGCTGTTTCCAAATCCAAGTGAAATAGCTGTGTGTTGTGGATCACAGCCGTGCTGCAGCCGTAGCGCACACGTCTCTAATGGTGAGATCTAGACTGGGGTGTCCTCCTGGACTTGCTTCGAAGTCAGATTTCGTAAGGTGTGCTCGTGGTCGGATCTGCGTTCAGACATTTAGAAAGGATGGCTTAAATCGTTTTTTTTTCAGCACAATGTTCAAGCTCTTTGCAGGTTTTAAGACTAGTGTCAGCCAAATGTTAACACGCGCTCGGGTGGGGGTCAAATTAACCCCCCGAAGGTTTTTTCAGAATGGTTTTCGAACGGCGCTGCGTAGCCGTGCCAAATTTAGGGCACCTGTAGCCAGTTAAATAGCGGATCGTCTGGCCTCATAAATTTATATGTACCCTGTAAGGTCGCTGAACTACGACAGGTCAAATTCAGGCCATGGTTTCAGCAAATGCAAACTCTAAGGCATGGTTTAATCTGGTACAACAACGGAGTGTTGGACGACGTCATACAACTCTGAAACACTTTCTTAGGCAACACAACAATTGAATGAACAAATTGCATTGGCCTAGAATCAGGTATGAAGGTCAGACCAAGGTAAAAACCAACTTGTGTTATTACTCTAGGGCTTACTATATGGGGTGGTTTCTGGCGCCCATTCCGAATTTGTCGATAACAAGAACCGCATCATATACCTTCCATGGACTTCTTAAAGGTCAGAAAAGGTCACTGACCTTAAATTATCCAGGTCAACATTTTGTTTTTAGGAACATACCGCCTAGCGTAATTTGTATCGGTTATTCGAATGCAAAATTCAAACCAGCCTTGCATGATTTTGGTCACCATGACCTTTGAAAAGTCGGACAGGGTCACTAACCTTAAATGGGCATGTTACATTTTGCTTAAAGCAGTTATCTAGGTTCTAGTGAGCCCTTAGAGACCAACCTGGAATTTGACCTTGTTTGGCCTTATTTGATCTGAAGGTCACGATCTAGAAACCTCAAACTTTGACCTAAGTGAGTTCACGTGCAGGTAAATACACTCTGCGAGTTTGGTATCTCTAGCTTTCTTAGTTCTTCTGAGACCTCAGGGGGTCAAATTGCCCCCTCCCCCCCCACCCCACCCCCACCCCCACCCGAGTGAAGAGTGTCCGACCGGCCACACGAGGACGTGTTATACTCAGTGAATTGTCTTTGTGACAGCGCGTTATCAAAAACAGAAGTTAACCTTTTGTCCTCCCCACGCTTGCACCGATGCGCTGTGGGTTTTCGTCCCCCATGACATGTTCTGTGACTTAATATGATCTTGAATTCGGCTTGAAATGAAGACACTGTCCAGCAAAATCCTGTCCAGGACCTACGAACTTATCTATCTGTGATTGATATACGTTTTACATCACTCCGTCCTGATAATGTGGATAGATAGCTTTCTGCCCCGTCAGGTTTGAGTTGGAGTGGGACTGCGACAGCACTAGAATGCTAATGGATGCTCTATGAATGCTACAACCTTTCCAAACTTCGTTAGTCTTCATCTGGAAATCATACAGCGCAATATCAGAAACCCACCTTAAAGGTTCATGACAGATGGTGCAGCAGTACAAACCAATGCAAAGGGTTCTCCATTCTTCGCAAGTCTAATGGGATGGATGCGCCGCACACTATTCCTGTCCGAACGGCGTGAACGCAGCACAGAAAACTATCCGAAGACCTGAACGCAGCTGATAAATGCACCCGGCGAGGAGCGGCGCGTTGCGCATTTTCAAGCCATCTCGCCGCAGCGTGTTTGCATGTGAGGTATCACATAGAACATGATGTATGTATAGTCCGGAAGGATATTTTCGCGACTATCATGTTGCTAACAGCACGTGGGGCTTCCAAGATGACGTGTAAAGTGATAACACGGCCGCTGCCGCAATGCGCTTGACTGTGCCTCTGTCGAGAACAACACTGAGCACCAATGATGAGTGGTGAGCCTCAAACAACTTGCGTCACCCACTCGCGTGACATTACTAGCGTGGCAGATCTAAACACCGCGCGAAAACACCGTTTTTGTGTTTATATCGCCCAGTTTACATCGTATATCGTCCCAAAGCACGATCCCAAGATCCCAAACCTTCGGAACACAGCTGCATGCTTCAGTACATAATCTCCTTTCTAGGTGTCGCGTATAATACTACTGAAAAGGACACGACACACGTATCTGCCTGTGCTTAAACACGACCAGCATCACTGAATGGCTCTCCGATTTCCTCAGCCGTTCCGGCGTGGAACGCCAAGGCTCTCCGATATCCTCAGCCGTTCCGGCGTGGAACGCCAAGGCTCTCCGATCTCCTCAGCCGTTCCGGCGTGGAACGCCAGGCGCGCAGGGCATAGGCCGCGGCCCCGCGCGACGGCTTGAGGCCCTCAGGTATGGCATACATGTGGAGCAAACACCAACCCTGCTAATGACCCGTAGTAAGCCGTGCGGACATAAACAAAGCGACGACGACTCACTTCTCGACCAGCCAATCAGGAACTGGGGTGGGTCCCGGCGAGCCGCGAGCGCCTTCGCCGGGGTTGTTGACGTCGGCACCGCCCGACCGCGCCGCAAACGCCGCCGGCCGGCATCCGCCAGCTGGCCGGGCGTGATGACGTAATTTGGCCCGTTACCCGCATGGCTGAGGGCCCAGATCCGTTGAAATGGGGTCAGTCAGGCCGCCGCCGCGACCGGTTGGCAGAGGCGCCGCCGCCAAGGACGCGATGCGCGCGCGCGGGAACGTTCGAACGGGCCGGGATGGGACGGGACGAACAAGGATGTCCGGGGCGGCGCGGCGAGAGGGGCCCAAGGCCCAGAGAGTTTGAAGGGAGGGGAACGGGACGACGACAGGGTTGATATCCCTCGCAACATCAGGCAATGACCTCTGGAGGGAAGGCAGGTGTGGAGATGCAATGGCGGTGTACGCTAGTCATAGCCAACTTCTTTGCTGGTCATGTTATTTGCAGCGTGGTCGTGCTATGTACATCCTTAACTTATTGTTGCAAGAATGGATGTACCTAGAGACCAAATGATACCGCACATCAAGCGACATCATCAGAAACTGATCTCCCAGGACTCAGTCAGTTTTCGTCAGCCAGTTTTCAGTAACGCCACCCCGGCGAGTTGTCTGATAGTCAGTCAGTTTTCGCATGCCTTCGATCGGTTTATACCCTTTGATAATACCAGCGTCCTGAACATGGGGAAACTGGCGGTAGTTTAGGTCGGTGGCACCTTTCTAATTTACTTGGATGGATGTCGGTTGTGCTGAGCACACCATCAGGCTTGATCAATGCCGTTTCAGGCAGCAGCGCTCAAGCAAGGGCTGCATACGTTCGTGTTACACTGAGGAACATATATGGTTTCTTTAAGAATTTGAGCTGGTGCTAGTTTTGCATTCAACATAAGCAACAATGATGTATACATGCACATTGGTGTCCGCAATCGATTAAAACGATCAGAGCGCGTACACATTACGATGTGTGGGCGTGGAGGAGAAACCCACTCCTGGCTGAGATGAAAAGGGCGAAAACCGCGCGTCGAAACTGAGTGCGGCGTGACTGGGGTGCGCGGTGCGTGACAGCCCTGATTTCCCTTTTAGACCAGCGCCGCACCTCAACCAGATCACACACTCCAGGCGGCGCTCTCCTCCCGTCCCGCCAGCGCGGGCGGAGGCGATCAGGTCAGAAACGCCGGAATCATGAATGCCTGGCGCTCCTCCAGTATCGGCAAGTGGAATTGCTCGATGGATTGCGTTCATGCAACGAGCTCACAGCTCTTCTCGACGGCTCCGTGAGCTCATGATGTGATGTTTTGTGTGAGACCGGTGCCCCGGATTCAGCGCCGTGCGGCAGTTCGGTCTTCCTCTTCAGCTCGGTCTTTAGCGGGTGGGGTCGGCCAAGTGGTGACCGCGGCAGCCGTGCCAAGTCGCGACCGCGACAGCCGTGCCAAGCCATACTTATATGTGGCTCACATACGAATGCAAGCTGATTTCACGTTTGGGATCAACTGAGGGGGCCACAACGCCACTGAAAGAACTAGGAGTTCTCCCTAGCATAAACAATGGAGTCGTTATTTCAATGAAATGCGACGGATTGTGGCGAGTGTGATTTACTTGAAAGTTAAAAGAGCAGCGAAATCAAGCTGCTTTCTCCCATTAGAATTGTGTTTGTTTTTTTATTTTTAAAGGCGATGTTTACGGGAACAGCGAACTTTGGAGCAATTGTTTGCTCACTTGTGGCTACATGATGACCACGCTTCGATAAAAGTACAGAAAGAACGGTTGCGATCAAGTGATAACAAAATGCCCACACCATTCAAAGCATTTCACCCGCTTGAAACTATCAAGAGATGGATAATCGCAGCCGAATGGCGATAAATAATCACCATCCGGTCATCACGCTCAATAGCTGCACCGTTTGCTGCAGGACGCACCGACAGCCTAACCGCCCAATTGCATTGATCCACCTCATGATACCACGCGGTAAACGGCCGGAAACTTTCGAACAATCTCCTTCCCTTTCTATCGACGCAAAACATCCCGACTGGACACATTAGTCGCCAGGCGCGTTAAAGTGGCCCTCTTTCACCGGTGCCGGGTCGAGCGCGCTCCCTGCTCCGCTCTCTCGCCGCGGGCAGCGCTTCGGTGGGCCGCTGTACGACGCGAGGCCGTCGGTCAGCTGGCGTCCGATGATGGGTCAGCTGACGTCGCGGCGGCTGGGCGCGCCCCGTGAAAACAACCGCTCTCGACCGGTCGGGACTAACGGAAGCCACCACGTGTCGATCCACATGTCCCTCCGGAGCGGCTGGTGAGCAGCCTGGCCAGTTTTTGTCGGCCTGACGCCGTCATGAGGCTGACAGGACAGGCTGAAGGTCTGCTACAGCAGCGGTGTTTGGCACGGAAGGAAAGACAAGTCAAACGCGTAAATTTTGTGAAAGACTGGTTTTGGTATGTCCGAGTGTTTGCTACCAACTGAACTGCATCATTCCGGTCCACACTAGCTATACTCACAACAAAGGCCAGAATAGGAAATACGTGACGTAAGGTTAAATTTTTGCGGGAAAGTAAAATTGAAAAACTGCTCTGATGCGGATAAGGTTTTTTGTATATCGGCCACGAGCATGTTCTTGGGCAACGAACGCCATCCCCGACCTAGCTTAGACCACGATCTGTAATTGCTGCCGGTGAGCGCTTTTCCTGCTGACAGGCATGCCATGCACGACTTCATGTAGTGTGCCAACGCTCGGCTTGGCTCAGTGTACTGGTGTAAAGGCACGGCGCTAAGTCATATTCCCTGTATAGTAAGAGCGCGCTGAAGCATGTGCTGTTCCGTGCGCTGCGTCGTTTACTGTTCCCGCGTATTGGGTTGTGCGCTGTGTTTGTGCTCCGTAGTGTGCTGTGTGTGTGCTGTACCGTGTGCCGTGCCACAGATCGTGTCACATGCCGTGCGGTGTGTTATGGCGTGTGCTGTGTCGTGTGCTGTGTCGATTGCCGTGCCGTAAGCTGCATTGTTCACTCTGCCGCATGCTGTGCCACGTATCGTGCCGTAATCTACTCGGCAGACTGTGTCGTCCACAACGCCGGACTTTGTGTCGTACGGTGTGTCGTTTGATGTGACGTGCACTGTGTCGCGTGCAATCACATTTGCCGCGCTGTTCACTTTGTCGTGCACTGTGCCTCGCGCTGTGTCTCTCGTTGTGCTGTCCGTTTCCAGGTCAGCTGCTGACCGCCAGCCGGTGGCCAGCGTCCGCCGTCTCTCAGCGGCACTGGCCCGTAATCGACGAGAAACAGTTAGCGGAGAGGAGGCGGCAGCACCAGTGGCGGCACGAGCTGCGTTCATCAGCTCTTGATTACACTGTGGGAAGCGCCCGGCCAATGAGCGCCGTGGCCGCTGGTATGCGGCGGACACCGCGCACACGCGCGTTTCATCTGCTCGCGAAATGGGTGTTGTGTTCGAGAGCTATCGCAATCGTAGGGCTTGCGTGGACAGCTGAAGAAAACGCCGTTAATCCACAGAAACAGATTTGGCGAGCGCGCCGGGAGTGAGCCGCGGCGAGCGATGGCGGTTCGTGCTGCCGCTCACGCGGGTCCGCAGCCGCGGCGTCTCGTCTGGCTGCCGGCGGCTGCACCAGCCGGACGAGCGGGCGTCACCGAGTCCCGTAACACTGACCGACGCTCCGTCTGCAGCCGCAGCGTGCAGCCGGCGGTGAGATGGGGCGCAGCCTCCCGCCCTCTGCCGGCCACCGTTACCGGCACACTACACTAGTTGGCACACTGCCGCCGGCGCGGCGCAGCGAGGGACCGGCGGCGCGCGCGGTGGGCGCTGAGGGCCGATACCCTGTCGGGCCGACACATCGCCGTGATGACGCACTGGTATGCCGACACGCTGTTGTGCTGATAGACTGCCGGACTAGACTCTTCCAGACTTACCCCTGTGCCGTGGAAGCAGACTGTCGGACAAACTCAATAAAGAACGCAATATTTCCATCGGCTGCCACGATTTTGCACTGTTGGCCAGTCATTCCGACGAGGTGCAAGCGATTCTATTATCACCCTGCGACACAGCGGTGACGCTGTGATATCAGCTTGTTATTGTGGCGCGCTTCAGCCTCACAACCCGCCGCACTGGAGGCGTGTCTGATAGCCATCAAACCAGCCGACTACCTGACGCGGCCGGGGAGGGGGGAGGTGATCCCTTCAGTCGGCTTCTCCCCAACGGGAGGGCTGGCCCACCCGGTGCCAGTATCGCGGCCCGCTCTGGCCCGCTCTGGCCCGCTCTGGCCCGCTCTGCTCCAGACAGGGGCAGGCGGAACGGACAGATCGGCACGACGGGCACCAGCGCCCCGGCAGCATCCCGGCGGCATGCCAGCGGCACGGACTGAGCTGATGTACCGGTACACCGACGTCACCCCGATGGCACGGACTGTTCTATGTTAAGAATATACTGGAGAGCTTATGTATCGGCACACCATCGGCACATTGGCGGCGCAGACTAAGATCATGCGCCGAAACCCCTAAGGTACAGACTGGGGTTACATGCCAGTATATCGACACCACACACTGAAATGTACCGGCAAGAAGAGGACCAGCCTTCCGGGGTGAACTGTGACAGGTGTCCTGACGAAAGATGAAAAACTTGATGTAATAGCTGTTACTTGTTTCGGCAGTTTGTTGGAGACGACTCCATCTCCTATAATGAGGTCATTGATTTCAAAGGGCGACGCGTTCTTGTCATTGGTGTGGCAGCTAAGGGGTTAGTGATAACCGGATTCTATTTACGCTTGGGCAAACTAGGTTTTTGCTCCTTTGCTGCTGTATAGATCGGTTTTGAACCGGGCTAGACCACGACAAAATGTAACCCTAATTCAACAGCCTGTGGAAAGCAGAACATGTCAAACAGGTGAATAATTATGTGGGTATCCAAGTAAAACACATCGGCAGGTTTGGTAAGGCGGCCTGCCATTATTGAGCTGATATGATGCATCTCACCCTGCGATTCCATCGTCCGTTCCGCAGCTGGCTGTAACTTGGCGACATATGTAACATCAACGGCATTTTATTGTTCCAGGCGCAGCGGTCAAGCATCTGCCATTAATCGAGCTCAGGTAATCGCCAAACGCATTTTGACCTCAAAGCCTTCGAGAGGGGTGACAGCATCAAACACGCTATCTATAGACAGTCGTGTGAGGAAGTGTGGTAGCACCTCAAAAGTGCCAGGGAGCGCATGTTTTTTGAGATTATGTAACTTTAGAGAAAATTTGTGTCGGAGTAATATACCGCACATTTGCAGTGAATTGTGTTCCATAAATGCCACTAATGTGCACCAACAATAATTCAAGCTCAAGAGTGACAAACCTATTATGCAATTGAAACCTGGGACTAATGAGATTAATATTGAAGCCGCCAGATTTCATGGAAATTCGAACTACCAAGTGGGCAACAGAAGCTACGAAAGTTGGTTAGTGCACTAACGAGGAACATTATTCGTATGGATAAAACAGTAGTGATAGCCTTATTCATCGGAGAAAAAACCGGGAGAATGAAGATTTTGTTGAGTTGATACTTTGCAACATGCCTTTATCAAAACAATAGTAGAAGTGAATTCAAAATTGTCTGCCGATGATCCTACTCCATTTGCAGTGGCTTTCTTTTAAACAGGAAGCCACAGTTTCGACGGGTCACCAACATTCAGGGGATTAAGCAAAGAGCGATTGCCAACCATTACCACGATACAGTGTCTATCCAAGAATACGAATAGGCGAACATACGTGCACATGCAAACGAATTCAAGCAAGTAGGCATCACGTATCACGCTTCATTCAAACTGCAAGCGAGTTGAAGTGAACAGGCATCACACATCGCGTATCAATTATACATGCAAGTGATTTCAATTGCACAAGCATTCTCAATTGCCCGCCGGAAGAAAAGCTTAGTCCCACGGTTTATTGGAGGCGCACTGAAGCCTGAGACGCCTATTTTCCCCAAGAAACTAAGGTATTAACTCGTTCTGCTAACTTTGCTAAGGTTTTATTGAACGAGGCAATCACAGAAACTTTTCGAAAGAAGGCCTTTTCAGAACCATAACCCTGACGCTGAATTGGATCAATCTCATCTTTCCTGAAGTGCAGACGGTACGCTTGCATATGTGCGACGTGTGAACGAGTTTTTGAAAACGACAAGCGACTAAAACGAGTGACTAAATGTTACTGCAGATCAGCGGAACTTTATGAGGGGTACCAGCAAAAATGATGATATAGTTAAACAGAGCGATAATGTAAGGGTTTTGTAATCTTAGATAGGCCAACCTATGTTGACAAGGCTAAGGCTAAGGCTTAACGACAGCGTCAGCTATGAAAAACTGACTAGGAACCCAGTCCCTCAGGTAGAGGCTAAAACAAAAAGGACACTAAAGAGCACCGTTAGCGGAAAACTTTCGGACAAAACCCTCAAAGGGTCGACACCTAGACATGGTAGAACGCCTGTATTCTATGGGGTGCCTAAAAACACAAACCCGCAGTACCCCTTAGACCTGTCATCTGCGTGCGGTGTTCCTACAGAAAAATTTGGTGTCTTTTAGGGAAAACACCAACACATATCTTAACGTCTGCTCCCACTCATTTGTGGGACACCAGAGACTTTTTAAAAAGGGCTTCTAATCATTCGCGGGCAAGAGGGTCGTCAGAGGGCAGCATTTTCTTCAGCGTAGATGTTGTCCATTTATGCGGCAATAAACCAGTCAATGAGGCTATTGCTGCCGTGAAAGCTAAGGTAGACAAACATTTCCGTGAAATTAATAATTTTAATCTACCAAAAGAGGATGTCTGCGGTCTTTTAGAACGGTGCCTCCAGGATAATGTTTTCTCATTCGGAGATGACTTCTGCCGACACATATTGGGAATAGCAATCGGGAGTCTACGTGCTCCTCCTCTGACAATAATATTTTTAGACCGATTTGAAGCGGAGATCCTTGTCGCCAGCCCAT
Source organism: Pollicipes pollicipes (assembly GCF_011947565.3). Taxonomy (NCBI): domain Eukaryota; kingdom Metazoa; phylum Arthropoda; class Thecostraca; order Pollicipedomorpha; family Pollicipedidae; genus Pollicipes; species Pollicipes pollicipes. Next base: position 36,534,594 of record NW_023596461.1, on the reverse strand, counting down.
TAAAACCAATTTTCTTAGGTAGATACATCGATGATTATGCTGGGATATGGACGCACTGACAGCGTGCCCTTGAAGAGCTTTTGCAGTCATGAACAACCAGCATCCAAGTCTAGCTTTTACGACGGAGCATACGGGGGGGGGGGGGTAGGGGGGGGGGGCAAAACAGGGTCCCTTATTTGGATACGCTAGTGACGGTGGAAAGGAGGGACAACCGCACAACGTTAGAAACGGAGCTCTTTATCAAGCCCAACAACTCTGGTACCATTCTGCACTGCGAATCTGCGCATCCAACTTCCACTAAGCACAACATAATTCGTGACATGTTCCATAGAACTCTAGACAACTCATGAAGTAGTGAAAAGGAAAGGAAAGAGCATAAACAACATATTGACTTTGCTGTTGGGCAATGGGTATTCTCCGCGACTTTTAGGTGAAATGGTGGAAGAACTAAATGAAGTGCGGAGCGCGTGGGGGATGGGTGGTAGAAGACAGGAACATGTTCTATCGGAAGACGGATTCTTAACACTGCCCTACATAGATGATCATTTGCTTTGGAAAATCAAACATTTTGTTAAAAATAAAAACTGCGCACACGCATAGTTTGGAAGAACGACAATAAGCTAAAGAAGTCTCGGGTGAAATCTTCCATCTCGAGGCCTAAGTGCCCGGGTATCAATGATGTAATTTATGCAGTTCTGGGTTTCAGGGGGTTTGCACGCAAATAATAAAAAAACGTGGGTTACGAAATCAAGTGTGGACTGTGTGAAAAACATGGGAGGGACATAGTCTATGTCGGGGAGTTCATGCGCCCTATTCATTTGAGATATAATTAACACCTGCGAGACGTTAAAAGCGAAACAGGGAATGCCCGCTTCGGTGGCTGCTTTTTGGTAAAACACGCGCAGGCTGAAATCGAGGGAAGTATGGGCTCTATGCCTCTTGTAGATCTCAAAGTCATCATCAGAGCGAAGGACCATCCAGACAGGAAAACAAGTGGATCTATTTTTATAAAAAGGCGGTGACCAAATCTTAACATACAGGGCACATCACGGCCGACGATGCGAGCGTGATATGTTCCTTTATGTGTGATGTGTGCTAGCTTAAAATCTCTTACATGTGTAAGTGATGCCTGACGCGTGATGTGCGATGCCCGTTCAATTGAGATCGCTTGTATGTAGAATTGATGCACGATGTGTAATGGCTGCTTACTTCAGCTCACTTGCATGTTTGAATGAAGCGTGATGCGTGATTGCTTGAATTCGTCTGCATGTGCACGTATGTTCGCGTATTCTAATTCTTGGATAGGCACTGCTTCGTGGTATCGGCTGGCAATTGCTTTTTGTTTAATCCCCTGAATGTTGGTGTCCTGTCAAAACTGTGGTCTGCTGTGTCAAAAAACCTGAAAAATGGGGTAGGATCATCGGCAGGCAATTTTTAATTCACTTCTGCTATTGTTTAGATAAAGGCATGTTGCGAAATACCAACCCAACTTTATCTCCATTCTCCTGGTTTTTCTCCGAGGAATAAGGCTATTGCTACTGTGTTTTCTATGAGCAACAGAAGCATGAGTTGATAAAGGCAGTTGGCTTCCTTGGCATATCTGCAATGCAACCTCGACTTGGTATCAATAATCTGTTATCTTACTGCTAAGTTATGTGTCGGATGCCAGTAAGACGCGTTTTGAGGTGTGCAATGAGCAAGCTGATAATAGATATGATTGTTACCACCGTGCAGGTAATATCTAAAAACAAGTAAGTGCACCCATCGCCTTTGGAATCCAATGCAGGTATACGATTTATTCGTGCGCTGTAAATTCGTATTTCCATGTACAAAGTAGAACAGTGCCACAATAATCACATTGTGAAGTGTAAATCCATGAGGTCTGTCTCCGATTAGGTCACAACACGTATTTGTCTCCGGTTTTGGAAAGCGTGACATTGTCTGCTCCCCACTCTTTCGCTGCAGCACCCATGAGTCTGACATTGTTGAGACCGTCCAACAATTTGCAAACGGCACGTTCGTCATTATCCTACACCTGGCTTCACGCCTGTACGTGCTATGGTCGCCGAGCGCCGACATCAACTCTTATAACTCTTATAAACTCTTATAAACGCTCGTCGCGGGCGGATGCACGTATGAGGCCAGACTGCGAGCGCGAGTTTGCACTGATTGCCCGGACGGTTTGCTAGTACGATTATCCGTTTTCTCCTCCGAAGGCACTAGTTGGTCTCATGTCTTTGTGATGCCTGGTGTCCGAGATCTGGACTGGTTTTCCATCTGCGATCTTCATACGGTCTTCATACTTCATACAATCGCCTTTTTGCGATTCAAACAATTTGTGCCTTCCGTGTTAATTGCACGAAGAGGTAAAATTGTGTCGATGATGCTGCTGAAAATTGACTAACGGCACACTCGGTCGTTATTAAGATATAACCTGGCCATGACGTGACCAGCTGGGCTGGCAGCGCCTGACCGCTGAAGCTACAAAATTCCGAGTTAGTTAACTTGTAACTAGGGCTTGTTCGGCCCGCTGCCTTGCTCACAAAAGCATACAAAAGCGTTAGTATCGGAACATTACAGCTGGCCCTTCTTATCTCCACAAAGCGTCGCTCATGTTCCCCGCGCAGTGATTCGACACGGGTCCGGACAGACCCTACGGGTGTCTGCCCGTCCAGGTCCTATATGACGCCCGCTGTGTCAGTGAGGGCCGTCCTGCCTGTCGAGCCAGACATGCAGTGCTGGTTCCCTCAGACCTCAGAGTCGTCCTCAGTCCCCACACAACCAACCTTCAGTGAATCGCGTCTGTCCGTTTCAACAGCCGGCACCAGGTCGCTCCACTACTGCGCATGCGCGCTACTGGGCGCGAGACGGTCACGCCGCGCCGGCAGTCGGTCCCGCACTGGCGGGAAGTAGGTTAGCGAGGTGGTTTTATTCCGACGCCGTGTACCGCCGACTCCCGGTGAGCACCGGATGGTACAAAAACACGGTGCACCTAGTCAGCGCCGAGAAAGAAGGCCGAATTACTAGACATTTGGCGTCATTTAGTTCCGTGATGACACAACCTAAGTATTGACTCTCAAAAGGATGGATCGCTGCATTGATTGGACTTTGACTCGGTGAGATTCCGCAAACCACGGGTGCATTGTGCTGCCGCAGAGTTTTGATGACCCATGCTGTGGATAGGGGGTGCAATTGTTGCAGAACGAAAAGCAGACGTGTCATTCGAGAGCAGAGTCTATACGTTCCGAAAAATAAACTTGTAACATCTGGTAGGATTGTAAGTGTGGGATGCGGTGCAATCACATGATTTCAGGGCCAGCGAGTGATTCCCATGTTTGATGGCAATTACTGTGCTAAGGCCACCTTTTTTCAACGAGGCGGTGATGCATTGTAATTGTGACAAGTAAGGGAGCACGAAAATGCGTCCTAAACAATGCATCTTCAAGCTTCTAAATGTTTCCATTCTAAAAACGCCAGGAGCATTTACAAAGAGTAATCCACGGCAAGCATGCAAGCTGGTTTTTCCAAAGGAGCATATACTGGAGCAACAACACAACAAAAGATAGTGAAATATTTGACATCGTGGGTAAACAGATGGTACAAGTCGCCATTTTAAAACAGACGCTGCGTAATAACGAGCTCACAAATGATCCACCAAGTACCTGAAAGCGATTCGATAGCGACGTCGTGCTCAGCCTCGTCCAAGTGCGTGACGTGATGAAGTACGCATGTACGTGAAAAGAAGTTTGCCGAGACTGGCCAGGTGTAACCACAGGCAGTGACGAGAAACTGCGCGAGTCACGTAGAGAGAGTGCAAAATATCCGCGGCTTGAGCGTTTTTCTGGTCCGTGCAGTTGTGACCATTAACCATTTCATGGCAGCATAAGATCCGTTTTGCTGGGCTTGAAACGAATTTTATAAACAGTGAAAGGCAGTTTGCATTTACAATACGCTGACGATATATGTCACTTATGAAAACATTTGCTCCAGTGCCAAATAGAAAATCAAAGTATAACATGAATCCGTAATCTGCATGTAACCAGAGGCCCATTTCGAACATGTGCCCTATATGCTAGGAGACACGGGTAGCGTTTCGTAGTGCCACGGATGGCTTATTTTTGGACTTCAATATGCGGCATACTACTTTCCAGAGTTATTTGGCATATGTTTGCAGGCTATGATATTGTGGTACGGAGTTTAAGCGAAAAAAGGATTACCTGCTGTCTATCATGTTATGGCTTCTGCCCGTTTATAAGCGATCATGCCTAGCTGCAATTGCTAACCTTGGTTTTGTCCACAATTCGAAAGTCTCAAGCTTGTGTAACACAAATTTTGAAATAAACTTGTTTTTGCGTCAGCGGAGCTAGAACGCTAAGTCGGCAATGTAACAAAAGATGCAAAATAGGTTTGTCTAACGGCCCAAACAAAAAATTGCATCCAATAAATCGGCCCTCATTTGCATAACTGTTAAAATAATAAGCGTGGAAAGTGCTCGAATAAATTCAGCACAATCCTGGCCGTGCGCGTAAGAACTCAACTGGTATCAAGCGTTTTCTGTCATCCACACGATAGGCATTTACCTTGACGTGGGCCGTAGGTCTTTAGCACACTTTCATAGAAACTTCCCGCAGCTTTCTCGCGATTCTGATCCGGTGCGTGTTTCGTGATTCGTGATATGCTCGTGTCCCGCCGTCCTTATACGTGAAACTGAAACAGAGCTCGCTGATGGTGTGATTCGTGAATCTGATAGGGTTTCTCCTCATGGGCTATCAAAGTGACGTGTGCTCCTTCCCGACACATCCTGGATGGAATTCACTTTTTCTCTAAATCAACTCACGCCAGAAGATGCCCCAACTGCATTTTCGTCAAGGGTGTGTTTTGAGATGAATGCAATACTTTGTTAGGTATAAGGCTCCTCGCAAAGCCCTCGTCTCCCCCAGGATAAGTGGGACCTCCGAGATCCGTCCCGATCCTGGGAGGTTTGGGGCGGGGCGAATTGCCGATCGTGTCAGGAAACGGTAGTGTGGGAAGTGGTGCGGAAACATTTATGGAACCGCGCGACCATCCGTGACGTCACAAATTGTAAGCAATTGTTGAAAGCGGGCACTCTTCGGCCTCAGAAACAGACACTGTTCGCACTCAGAAACGGGCACTGTTCGCCCTCAGAAACGGGCACTGTTCGGCCTCAGAAACAGGCACTGTTCGCCCTCAGAAACGGGCACTGTTCGCCCTCAGAAACAGGCACTGCTCGCCCTCAGAAACAGGCACTGTTCGCCCTCAGAAACGGGCACTGTTCGCCCTCAGAAACGGGCACTGTTCGCCCTCAGAAAAGGGCACTGTTCGCACTCAGAAACGGGCACTGTTCGCCCTCAGAAACAGGCACTGTTCGACCTCAGAAACGGGCACTGTTCGCCCTCAGAAACGGGCACTGTTCGCCCTCAGAAACGGGCACTGTTCGCACTCAGAAACGGGCACTGTTCGCCCTCAGAAAAGGGCACAGTTCGCACTCAGAAACGGGCACTGTTCGCCCTCAGAAACAGGCGCTGTTCGCCCTCAGAAGCGGGCACTGTTCGCCCTCAGAAACAGGCACTGTTCGACCTCAGAAACGGGCACTGTTCGCCCTCAGAAACGGGCACTGTTCGCCCTCAGAAACGGGCACTGTTCGGCCTCGGAAATGTCAACGGTACCACCACTAGTGTTTTAAGTCAGGCGCCGTCGAGCGGTGCCCTTGGATTTTTAGCAAGAACAATGTGATCCGTCAACCACTTTGGTGACGCCAGCATAACAGCGCCTTGTCCCCAAGCAGAAGACCAATCGGTCCGTCGGCGTCTGAGTCGAGTCATGTTTCTGTGCGTGCCTGTCAGTAATGTTGGCACACAGTTCGCACCCGCAGCGCACTGCCCCAGCGGCGCGTGGGTTCAATCACCGACCGAGCCCAGCTAAATCGTAACCCTTCTCACCAACTGCGCATACCCGGATATGTTACGGACCGTGATACGCACGCCACAATCGTCGCTGATCGGTGTTCAGACTGTCCTGGCGCGGCGGCTTCCTGGTCGCTGATTGGCTACTGAGGTTCCCAACCGAAGTGCGTCTGTAATCCGCACCCGGCGAGCGGCCGGATGGACTCTGGCGTCCTTGGGTGTTCGTGTTGCGGTGGCTGACGGAACAGTGGGACAGGCGCCCCGAGGTTTTACTTCCCAAGCGTCTCGCCACGCGATGTTTTGCAAACAAACTGACACAACAACTCCTACGGCATGTTATTGCTGCATTTGTCGAGCCGTAAATGTCGTGCGCCTTCACCCGGCATGTTGCGTGCCCCGGCCGGGATCTGGCATGCGTCGCAGTCAGGTTGAGGCCGCGCTAAGTATCACAGTGCTTCCGGCTCCTGGCGCTCTGCAAGTGTGTGCATATTCTGCGTTTTTCCGACGGCCTTCAAAAATGCGGCCACGGAAAAACGTTGGGTGGTTGATGGCGTAAATGAGCATCACTGCTGCTTTCTATTGCGCTCACAGAGCGATAAAAACGTTCGTCGCTGAACGGCGCCGACAGGCCTGGGTGAAAATTACGCAGCAGCGCCCCCCGAATCGATTGCACTGGTTAATTCATAACCCGTCCAGCATGAACTGCAGCACACGCGCGTTTCCGAGCCAGCTCTGCTCTCGACCAGATCTCGAAAGCCATGATTCTCGATATTTGACGGCGATAGATGAAGCATATGCCGATGTGAAAATGGTGGGCTCTAAGGGGGTTATTAAGCTAACACCCACACCGTATGCTAAATGGCGACTTCACGCTGGAAGCTACGGCGTACTATGTGCCCGCGACAGGAAGAAAATTCCTCCACGTGACAGCAAAAACTATGGACCAGGAAAGGTGCTTCCTTGTGGCACTGTTGCATCACCTCCGCGGTCCGGTGAGAGCGTATTGCATTTCCTTTGGCATCAAAAATCTTGCTTCATTGGTGTCTGGGCTGGGTGGTATTGGTTCTAGCCGCCCAGCGAATTCCGAGCCCCGCTTCCGCCGCCCGTTGTGCAATCCTGGTCCGCCATTGGCTGCACGGAACACATGCTAATGCGATGTGAACTGCTCATATGTGACAGCTTGTTGGGCGTTGCTCAGAAGAGAGCCCGCGCATTTCCGGATGATCTGGCAGGAAATGGAAGAGGTTCAAGAATAAACCAAGAAGCTGGAGCGGGGCTTCGTGGAAGAGGAACGGCCTTAATGTTGATGTCTTAATCGTGTGGATATGATCGTCGCTCAATTATTTCCCGGTCTGTGAGGGTCTGACAACGCAGGGTTTTTAGTCATGCTGAGGATTTCGGAGAAATAATTAAAAACACGTGAACTGTGGTGTGTCATAATAGTTAACAGCAAATGAAAAGCAGTATTGTAAACAAAACCGCGTGAAACGAGACATGAGACGCATGGAGCTTTTCCAAACACGGTATTTCTTGCTCTCACGTACAACGCGGTATCCATAGTAAACAATGCCCCGGTAGTGCAGATTCACACGGGGCGCAGCCGGCAGTAGGGCAATGATACTTCGTTGCCAGGCACTCAGAGGTCATTCTTATGACCTTTCCCTGTGTTTCTCTGGCTCCTGCTGATCCAGCCAGTCCACCCCGAGTACGCAGGCCGACACGGCAGCACGGAGCGCACATCACCGACGGTCCTGTCCCGGCCAGTAGGAGCAAGAGTCACCCGGCCGCCGGCCAGCCCTGCCCGACATTCCGCAGCCAGACGTAAACAGTGATCGGAGCAGACCCGTGCCGAACCCCGCGTTGACGACCTGTCGCTGACCCACTTCGCGGAGTGTGTCAACGAGGCCTGAGAGCCCTAAGCCCCAGTACCCTGGGGTGGTAAAACCTGCAGATTTGGTGGATAAGGTTTGCGACAAAAATGCATATTTTCACGCGAAACTCGGTGGCAAAAATATTTTAGACAGCACATTTTGGTGACGGTCAGGACGAAAAAATACAGCACGCTATACAACACGTGACGTGAGGTTACCATACATAGACATTATGCCTCCATGGTAATAAATGGTAATAAATTTCGTCACACAACACAAGCAGACGTTTCTGTAAAAACTATTTACCGTACTCCGCGGCACCCTGGTATCTTTTCTAGGTTTCATTCCAACCCAGCGACAAAAATATCCTGTGATTTTAAGTTGGCCGGCCGACTCGGTGACAGTTCGGCGACAAATAAGTGCATTTCTGATGGCCCGGCCTGTCGGCCGATTCTCTGTTTTTAGCAGCCGACTCTCAGCGTCCCAAACTAGACAGCATAAAGTACTGAAAAAGATCTAGATATGGGGATATATCTGGCCGCAAGGGTGTGCTTCAACTGTTGCGGTGCGAGTGACATGAGGTGGGCGGTGACTTTCAATGCAATCCAACTTCGCAAGTGACATTCGCGTTGCAGTGTCATGGATACCTGCCTTGGGTTTAATATCTGCCCTTGTTTACTTCGCTGGCTGTGCTGTGATTTAGCATCCTGTCCTCAGCGACGAGAGGCATTGACAGCTCAGGGTGAGTCGGCGGGACGATTCGATCAAGGTAGATATTGACCTGTGAATATCCAAACTGCCTTTTCAAGACACCGAAAGGGCTGCTGACTCACTGAAGAAGTCGCAAGCGACCAGCCTTCTACCATTTCAAAGAGCCATGGATTCGATGTTGAGCCTTGATGACACTCCTCACGAAGATAAATAACGGGAGGTGATAATAGCTCTGAAGGATACCAATTTATGTCATGTTTGTGCTTGTGCTGATTGAGAATGGTTACCAGTCACATAGATCTTCAAATCAGTGGTGTTCCTACTTCTTATTCAGTTCAGGGCCCCCCATGTGTGAAGAACCATGCTAATCTGAGAAACATCCATATTTTTTAGTACATTGCATAATTTTTCACTGCACCCTAAGCCATCATCAAAAACTATGCCCCTGCTTGAAGCACAATTATTTCATCAATGCTTTGAAAGCTTTTAAGCAATATTCACAGTTAAACCTCTCGTTAACATGTATCTTGGTTCCTGGAAATTTATATGATACCCAATGATGTAGGCCATGGGAGGGCAATGAAAGTAAAGAGTGGAGTGGTGTAGGAAATTTATGCCGTGAAGAGGTAGGGGGCGGGGTGCAGGTTTCATTGCCATCTTCCCCTTTACGAAGAGTTTTACTTCGAATGGCATGACATTTTATGGTGTTGTGGTCCAACTGTGTTATGAGGTCAGTGAAAGGTTGGCATTTGGTTGAGGGCAATGTTGGCTATTTCTTGATGATAGCACCTCTCCCGTAACAGGAAAGTTCTGGAGTCATTCATTCTGCGGTGCTCATTCATGTGCATATTTTCTGTGCACTTGTGAGCATAGCATTGCATGGATGCAACTATGGTTTTTGTCCCATTACTGTTTTTGCTAACATGGATTGTAAAATTGTCCTGATGGAACCATTAGTATGATCACTGTATACATTTAAGCACAGGCTGTGAAGCCAGTGCAAACTAAGTTAGGTAAAGCCTCGCAAAAAATCAAGTAAACAGCGAATTGTCTTAAGCGAGATCTTGCGCTTGGTAAGAAATCTGCTGTTGTTAACTGACCCAACTAGACCAAGTCGAAGGTGAAATTTTTTCTGAAAACCAAACATCAGCTTCGCATGTTCATATATACAAAACTATGCCATGAAGTGACATGGAACATAAAGAGGCGTGGCCCTTGTTTCATTATGAGTACAATGGCATGTAGTTTTATCTGTTTGGAGCCTATATTTATAATGTATGTTTTTGTTCAAGCAACAGTACCAACCCCCTTTGCGGTCCGCATAATCGTCGCTTGGTCCCGGCCGCACCCGCCGGCCCTGGATCGTCTTGCAATGCCGTAAAAATTGATATTTGAAACCAGAATTGCTGGGGGCACTTTTTATGTCAACACGCGTGCAATGGATGGCCCGGAGGCCACCAAAGATCTGAGCAGGATTGCACAATATGCCACATTGGTATCCTCAGAGAACCGTAGGGGGAGGGGAAGGGACATTGCCCACCTCCCCCGCGCTGTCAGGGGGATTAACTTGTTCAGAAAGAGCTATCCGCCTGATGTGAAGTTATCGACAAATTTTGATGCAGTTGTTGGGGTACAGCGAGAGGCACCCACCAGTCAAAACATGTCGTGGGCTTGGAATATGCCTAAGGTGTATGCTTTGATGACGGTTGAGGTGAGGCTCGAGGAACAGACATGATTTTCATAAGGGGGCATGGCCTCGTGGAGGCCCCGTATTTGACATCATTCCCACTGACGCTTGCTACTGGTTCGGAATCTGCCACACATTCTGTTGCCCTGGTTATCGAGGTCCTTCGCTGTTTTTTTGCGGTCGAGGAAAGCAAATGCAGCCGTAGATCGAGTTTAAATGTGAGGTCCCGGCAAGTCCCGAGGGTGGAAGAAAACTCTTGTTGTGGTTGGGCTATCTCATTAGTCTAGGACGGGTGCATCTGCTTTCCTAGCAGTAGCACTTATCCTGACATTTGTTCAAGGCCAGTGTATGACTGAACCTTTCGGGTATCTACATTATATTGAAAATTGCAGTGATGAAAGAAACTTTCGATGATAGGCTGATTACTGATGACGCCACTGGGCATGGACTTAATGACCATTTTGTCATCTGCTATCGCACTACTCTACTGGCGACCATTTTCCTCCAAAATCTGGTCGGCGACAAAAGTACACTTTTACCAGCCCTGCCAGTGCCTCCGCCCAAACTCAGCGGGCGCCATGCCCATGATATCTAAGGGTGTAATCCACCTGTATGAGATACGGCAAGACGAATCATGATTGAGGTGGTCAAACTGGAATCGAAGAAGCTCCTCTCAAAATCCAGGAATCCAGGCTCCTCTCAATGAGACCTCTGTGGGCTCTCGGTGCCGTCAGACCACCCAATATTTTTTTCTCTATGTTGCCCACACTCACTGTGACCGGCATGAATGCCACAGGGACCACACTGCCTCAGCGGGCCTAACGACACGGCCAGAGCTATCGCTGACGACCGGGCGGTGTGCTCTCATCTTGCCCACGGAGCGGGCCAGCCGGTGACCTGGGGCTAATTATAACACGGGAGCCGCGGAGCCGCCGTCTCGCGAAAGCGGCCGCTCGTTCTCACCGCACCGCCCACACCCTGCCAGCCGTCACGCCTGAGCCCGACCGGGGAGTCCGCACCGGTGACGTAGCCAAAGCCGAGGCCGCCGCACGGGCTGTGCGCGTTCAGGAATTCGCTCCGGCGCCGTGGTGTTGCCGCCGGCATAAACAGCATCAATGAGGACCGCCCGACGGGGCGGCGGGGCCGACGCACCAGGCACGTGACATGCGGCAGGTGTTAAATTTGGCCGCTTGGCGTTTTCTCCACGAATGCTTGAAGACCATAATGCGCATTCCTCCACTGAACCCACCCGTCACGCGCCCTCGTCACGCCTTCCTATCACGTCCATGCTTGCTATGGCATGCCTGCCATATTCATGTTAGCGACGCCGCCCTCGTCACGGCAGCCTGAGCCATCTGAATGCCGTGCAGGGCAGGGCTGGACCAGTGCCACTGAGCCCCACCCGATCCGAATGTCCGTCCGGGCACAACTGCCGGTGACTTGCCAGCACCAAGCGGCGCACCCGGGAGTCTCTGAAAGCAGGGGTATCTGCGAGATCGCGTCTAAGCCCTCTATCAGGAGCCACATGCGATGAAAAACGAAAAATGCGGGTTGAAGGGAAGGGCCCTCGCCCCTCCCCCCCTCACCCCACACCTCTTCGTTACGCCTATGTCCGGACGAGGGCTACATCTGATCGACAGTCGGCTCTCTTGATCAGCTGCTAGGGGCGGGGGGGGGGGGGGATTCGCCCACTCTCCGCGAATGTCTGAGGTGATGTCATCTGGGACTAGGTCGTATGGGGTTGACAGTCTGTTCTGTTCAAACAGTCAGAGCACGTGATCTCCGCGAATGTCTGAGGTGATGTCATCTGGGACTAGGTCTTATGGGGTTGACAGTCTGTTCTGTTCAAACAGTCAGAGCACGTGATCTCCGCGAATGTCTGAGGTGATGTCATCTGGGACTAGGTCGTATGGGGTTGACAGTCTGTTCTGGTTCAAACAGTCCGAGCACGTGATCTCCGCGAATGTCTGAGGTGATGTCATCTGGGACTAGGTCGTATGGGGTTGACAGTCTGTTCTGTTCAAACAGTCAGAGCACGTGATAATTTTTAGATCGGCTCGGAGCGTGCCCTTGAGTACGCGGTCGATCTATGAATGCGCACATGTTCTGACTTTTCCTGCAATTGGTATTTCATATCCTGTTTTCTGACAACAGCTCCTTCACAACTACGTGAGCTGCAGCAGCATGAATCAATCATTGCTGGAGTGAAATGCTGTAAGGAACCTATCAAAACATTTTTACAACATGTCCGTGTTCGTGAAGAAATGATCGGCGTTTATGCGCTTAGTAATCGACATCAGCTTGACATCAGACATCAACTTGAAAGTCATTTTACGCAATCGAGAAACTCTTGAAATGACTCTCCCTTAATATTTGCAGGTGCACACATTATTGCAATTTCTCCATCTGCATGCCAATTTGAATAGCCGATCACATGTGAAGTGCGACTCGGTGACAACAGACCAGTCGGCACTGGCGCGAGCCCCGCCTCAGCTGCGGCACGTGCCGCTGTGTCCGCCAGGCTCTGCGTTCGTGGCGCCCCGGCCGGTGGCAGGTAACTCGCAGGGTGGCGTGACACCGCGACACCCAGCAGCGCCTGGTGCCGTCACGTGACGCGTGTCGGCCGGCCGCTTGTGGGTCACGTGGTCACGGAGCGTGTCCAGGGCATGCAGGGCGAGGCAGGGCGGCGGGAGAGGACGCATTGGGTCGGGGGGGGGGGGGGGGGCACAACAAATCATGCCGTGTCCCTAGAGGTGACAGACTTATCAGGCGGCCCACTGAGGCGAGGGATGGGGTCAGCAGTCAGCAATTCGGCGGTCGACGAAACAGGTCGGCAGTTCAGCATTATGCAATTACAATTCACTTGTGAAATGCCAGAGCTGCTGAACATTTGAGCTGAATGTGTGTGCTTTGCTAATGTCGACGTCTCCTAAGGGGTAACGTTCGAGCTTTATTGCACATCAGTTCCAAAGCGTTATTTTGTCTTCTTTTGTTTTCATCTCATATTCCCCTATTTCAAACGGCACAGCCGCTTAACGTGTCGACGCTCTTTTAAGGATGTCCTAGCCACGCCGACGTTTGGCTTGTCCCCATCCAATGTGTCCGTTAGTGGTACATCCCAATCGCAGAAGGGAAACCAGACAACTGTTCGGAACTAACTCGATGTCTTTGGTCGGAAAACACAGCTGCTTGGCACACGAGGTCCCGGGATGACCGGATCAAAACATCCCGGGAGGGATCAACACGCCGAGGTAGCATGCCTCCAAACCGAACCAGGCGACCATCACCTCACCATAGGTGATAGGTATCCGGGTCATCTGGCGATCACGGAGCTGTCGCGTGTGCTGCCCTGACACGCCGTGCCGTGCCGCTGTGGTGCACCCTCGGCTTGATGGCCGGCAGTCGAGCCAGGTCGCTCCCTGCGCGGTATGCTGTGCCGCAACACTCTGAATTCGTCGGGGACGATTTCGCGGCCAGAGACGTAGAGCCCCCAATCAGAGCGGTGTCGCATCTCATTCGGTTATTCATGGCCAGTGGGCATTTTCTGGGCCAATGACCGCCTCTAGCATTTACCATATTTGTCGTAATACTGCCCAAAACAGCGTCATCGAATTTTCCAAGAGGACATGTTCCATCTCGGTCTTTTGGCGATTTCTGGGAGTTTTGACCCTACCGACATTACCGATGCGTGGGCCTGAACGCATCTGGATGCTCGGAAACGCACCAGAACTATAAACGTCACTTATGCCGTCTCGCAGACGTTACAAAACTGGCGGCAGCCTTACGAAACTGGGAGTCGTGGGTTGCACCTATTTCGCTGTACTATTATACTAACTTTTCACACCACGCGTTAAAGCCGCATAGACATGGCCTACGCACGATACGATGTATAAAGAGAAGAACTTTGGCAGCTGGGCGAGTGATATCTTCTGCTAAGATACTGCGAATGCATGCCGACATGGATCTTACCGATCAGTTGCGAAGGAACACCCCACTGTATGAAACACTCTGATCTGGACCAGAGTGGCGGGCTCGGGTATCATTTTACCCAGACCATAGTGGCGGGTTTGGGTACCCCGTATCCCATGACCCAGACTAGAGTGACGGGCCCGGGTACCCCGTGAACCGGACAACAGTGGTGGGCTTGGGTACCCCGGGCGCAGTCAGACACGTTCGCAGCGCGCGCCCTCTAAGGCGGCCGCAGCAAGGCCTTCGGCTACGCCCTCCTGGACCGGAGTTGCGTGGCCGGAAATGGCGAGCGCGCTGTAAGGCGCCAATGACAGGGATGACTGCGGAGCGTCGGCATGCTGGCTGCAAAACACCGTCAGGCGGCAAGGAAAAAAGGCCCGAATATCAGCGTGTATTTCCACCTCTCGTGCGTGGGCGCTTGGCACGGGCAGGTCGCTTGAAGACATTCGTACAAAAATGCCAAGCTGGCAAACATGACAATTCATCGCCAAAATCGTCACCTTCAAGCACCCCGAGGTCGCGCTGCGATAAACAGTCAGCACACAGCCTCGGCGCCCGTCACGTGTCTATATGTCGGGCCGTCGAACCGCACGAGGCTGGCGCAGCAGTCAACGCTACACTTGATCCCCATCACGAACGGAGTGGACACCCGAACGCAGCGACCCACGCTCTTATAATCACAGGCGTACTTTCCACGGCAAGCGAAGGTTCAGGAAAACGATAGTACGAGCCGCCGTCGCAACGCAGCAGCACGATGCCCCAGTACACCGATAGGTAGCATCAGGCAAGCCCACTCGATTGACGTACTTGATCAGAGGGTTTCCTGGACTGCGACCACAGCCGGCCGACCCCCGGCTGTGGCCGAAACAGACACAGAGCCGCGGCCCGCCCACCAGCGTCGTGCAAGCATCACTACCCCCACCACACTCTCACCTGGCCGCCGCGCCCACTCCCCATCCGACTGCCAGCACACAGCGTCGGTCTCCCGGGAGCTCCCGTCTGGTCCGATGACCACGCTCGGAGCGCCGCCGGAGCGGTCCGGAGCGCGCTCCGGTAGCGCCCGAGAGCGGCCCGGAGCACGCTCCGGCCGCGCCCGAGAGCGGCGGCCGCTCAGAGTGCCATAGCCAGCCAGCCGGCGATGAGCAGCATGCCTCCGTACGGCGTGACCCGCCGCACCGACTTGTCGCCGGTGAGCGCGTAATAGTAGCAGCTTCCGCTGAACACCAGGGTGCCTGAGGCCAGCAGGGCGGCGACCAGACCGGGCCGCCGACACAGCGGCGCGCCCAGCAGCGCCAGCGAGTGCAGCATGTGGTAGCGGTTGGCCGTCTCGAACACCTGCGGCAGCGCAGACACGGCACCGCTGAAGCATCGCCGGCAGGCGGCGCAGACGAACAGCAGCAAAACCGCGCACAAAGACCTATTTCATGAACGTGGGACGGGCAACGTAAGTGAGGCAATGCATATTTGTACCAATGCAAAGCATGTGTATAACCACCACAGACCATAATGTTTGAACGGATGCTCCTTCGCGAGTAAAATGAGAAACTGCTAGCTATTGCAATGACTCTTATAGGACGGATGGCAGGGACATCACCGAGCGCACGCCAGCACAAGCACCAGCGCCGAACACCAGCAGCGCGGGCTCTGTCCGGCACGCCTGATCAGCCCTACCGGCGTCCTCCGTCCGAGGCGTCACCTGACCGAGTCGCCGCGGGCGGACACGCCGTGCCGCACCTGCACCAGCTCCGGGTTCGGGTCGCCGGCACGCAGCTTGTGAGCGCCGTAAGCACCCAGCGCGACGGCCGAGGCGCCCGACAGGCCGGCCAGGCGCACCGCCGTCTGGCCGGCGGGGGAGAGCAGCCACCGGACCGGTGGCGCCTGGTAACGCATCTCCGGTACGGTGGAGCCGCCGCGGTTCTACCGGCACATGGGCAGCGAAACCGGTGAGGTCAGGTGTCACACGGGCGGGTAAGGTGTCACACGGGCAGGTCAGGCGTCCCACGGGCAGGTCAGGTATCACACGGGCAGGTCAGGTGTCACACGGGCAGGTTAGGTGTTACACGGGCAGGTCAGGTGTCACACGGGCAGGTTATGCGTTACACGGGCTGGTTAGGTGTTACACGGGCAGGTTAGGTGTCACACGGCCAGGTCAGGTGTCACACGGGCAGGTTAGGTGTTACACGGGCGCAGTATCTGAAATTTGGTTTTGGCTCTTAGGGGAGAGAACAAAAGTATTAAAATGTATCACGGCTTGTAGTGATAACAAATAACCCAAGTGAATTTGCGCTGCATTCACAGCTGGCACTAAAGGACGTTCTTTGGCAGCAAATGACAGTAAACACCATGCTCTAGCTGGTCTCAGTGATTGCCAAAGACCATTAGAAATTGGCTGCTTGCAATTCTTAAACTTTCTAGCGTCCTAAGTAAGTGCTTCCTTCCTAAGTGTTCGCTTGCACCTACTGCATTTTTTAAGCTATGGAGCTGATGGAGCGTTGTTGATATCGGCAATTCTAGCGTAAAGGTGTCAGTCCCAATAAAGGCTGATAGAAGCAGATGCCTAAAATGTTGTGCACCTGTTGCACCATTCCCCGGAGCAAATGATGCTAAGTTTATGATTGAAATGCCATGCAAGCCATAACATAATTAGGAGCATTTGGGGCATTGTAGTTAGTGCAGCTACATCCTACCCCAGGTACAAGCTTTCTCACCCAGAGGACTTTGGGACAATGTGATACCCGCCTAGGTTTTTACTGACCTAGATGTACTTAATTTGGGAACAAGTGTGTAGTTCCCTATTTAGCTGGATAGGATGCCGTCCCCTCCCCAACTTTGAGAAGAAAAAAACCTGATCAAAATCAGAGGGAACATGGTTTGCACCATTCTTGGGGATAACAGATTTCTCTACTCACCCGTTCCACCAAAGTTATGCACAAAACTACATCACCTGGGACGTCAGGATACTGCGTGGTCGGGGCTCGGAGGTCAACGCGGCAGGGGCGGAGGAATTATTTCATCCTCACAAAGCAATCCAGTCGCACAAGGTTACATCACTACATCTACTCACCGGCGTTGAGTCTGGTACAATACTATTCTCAGTGTATGACACCGAGCTTGACTTACATATCGCCTTTACCTACACTACCAACCAGTCGCGCTATCACTGCTCCTCGCGCGGCTCCTCCAAAACAAGGTCGGTAGGCTACATAAATGGCGCACACGCATTAGCAGTCTTCAACGACAGAGCCGCTGTAGGTTATTTATCAGTTTTGTATTGCTTTTTAGGACCGTATTGATTTTGCAAAAAAAATTGGTTGGCAAAACTCGACTGAACAAAAGGTAGATCTCAAAGCACGTAAACAATCATGTAAATACACCAGTAAAAGTTCAGTTCAATGGAGAACAAGAAGCCGTGCTTTAGCCTTATACTCAGATCATGATTCTGTGGCGACGCTCTGTAGATCGATAGAAAAAACTCCATGCTTTTGTTCCATGACCCTGTTACGCATTTTCATCACGTATTCAACTCGGATCTCTTGGTGGAGAATATATCTTTTCCCCAATGCTAAATCCTCCCCAAGAGCCGGAGACTCGCAGAGCCCAGGTTTTCCGCGTGACCGAGCGAGTGTTTGGGATGATGTTTGACGTCACCATTATACGTTCTATACAATACCCGTTTTTGATAGTTTCCAATAAAGCTTAAAAAGTGTTAAAATATACAACTAATTCACCTTATCTTTAGAGGTACAAGGAAGTGTGACATCATATAGTTCCGAATCAATTTTTATTGTATTACAATGATTTCTACGTGCAATTCAGAACCGTTGAACCGTGCCGTATACGAGATACTCTCTACGCTTCTCCCTGGTCCGTCAACAGACGCTGTTGTTGTTTTGGGTACGGGCTCGGGCCCGGTGTATGAGCGCGTTGGTGTCGTTGGATGGTAGGTGAGTTAAACATGTGCTGGTGAGCAGCAACAGACGTGGACACTGAATGCATTGCAAGGAAAGATTATGTGTGATATGTAGAGAGATTCGGCTGTAACCCTCAAGCAGTATACCTCGTTCAGTCGTGGTGTGGCGCGCGATGCTGTCGAAGTTGCAGGAGCAGCTTGCCTCCATCTGACGTCGCTCACAGAGAACAATTTTTTACATTCTGTCCGGTGTATATTTGTGAAGAAAAAATGCCTTTGAGCCCAAAACACCAAGAAACACCCCAGTTTAAGACACCGCACGGGCGGGTCAGGTGTTACATGGACAGGGTCAGTGGCGAGGTCAGGGGTCACATGGACAGGATTAGCGGTGAGGTCATGGGTCACATGGACGGGATCATCAGTGAGGTCAGGGGTCGCATAAACAGATCAGAGGTGAAGTCAGGGGCATGAACAGATCCGATATGAGATCAGGCGCCACACATACATGGCCTTCGGTGAGGCCAGGGGTCACGGGCGCCATGTCAGATGCGATGACAGGAATCACACAATGATCATCCCAGCGGCTAGGGACTGAATGTATCAACTGGACGGACAAACGAAAAGTTCAAGGTCGCATTCTGCGTGTTGACCTGCAATAAATGTCACTGATGAAACCCAACATGTCTCTCCAGTCCCTGGGATGAAACGGAATGGCGGTCGTAAAGACAAGAATAGTTACGTTAATCCGATACTACCTCTGATTCCTGTGACGCTTGTGGCATTCCGTTACTTCCAACCGACGAGCGAGATCCGTCAGCCTTTACCTGGCTCGTCCCCGTTGGTAACTGTATTGTGCCGTCGCCGGTCCGCGTCTCACGTTGTGTTTAACGCATCCTCGTTTTCTTCTGGGACAGGAGCCGATAACAGATGCAAGAGTTGCCGGTTGCTATCATGCAGCTTATGCAAGAAATTAACCTACTGGATCCAGAGACAAGACACCTTTGGAAACCGATATCGAAAATCAACCCTGTAGCGATGTAGCTTTCATGATAATCCAACAGATGGCGGTCCAGTCGCGCACGATTATAAAACCCACAGGATAGCCAGTTTGTCACAAGGCTGGTTTGACCAATGTGATGTAAAACACATGGAGCGCGTGATGTAGCTGATTCCGATCTTCCACACTCAATCCGGGTAATGTGAAATGAAATGTAATTGGTGGGACAGCCACATTGATGTGGCTTTCCGCGCCAATTCTCGATGGCACTACTTGAACCTGTACGGCTACGGTCAGGTTAAGCTAAGCAGCTTTCACCGACAAAGATCGATGAATTCGCAGAAACTTGCAGCTGGGAAAATGTGGACAGTGTTGCAATCAACAGAAATGTTTTGGTCAGATGTTGGTCACAGTAAGAATGTTGCAGAAAACAAGTTTGAACAATTCTTGACTGTGTGACGACCGAGCTCCTTTAAATGAGAATGATGTGAAAGCAGCATTAATGGCGGGAGGTGGTACAGGTGCCATAACACAGATCTTGTGAGCAGCAGTACAACAGTTGTGGGAGACAATCAATGGCTGATACTATATGTAATGGCTTGAAAAATGTCAACAGTTGGCAGATACACATCACATGACAGCTTGTGGGTCACACCTGTCTGATGCAATGAGATGTATATCCAGCTGCCTGGGAGACTGCAGACCACACCGTCTTGGAGATGGGGTTGTCTACCATCAGCCAGTGTGCAGTGTCAGCTACAGTGTCCATCAGTACACTGCAGAGGAGACCTCATGAACAGCTGGGCTGGAAGTTCTACCTATTGATATTACACAAATCACAGGAGCACTAAATTGACATACCAAAACTTAATGTTGAAACACATTTCTTCCAACATAATTTCATAAGGTTGCAGCCTGCCAAGGGGAAATTTTCATGAAGGAGATTGAGAGAGGTACAACAAAATGTTCAGCTTGACATGGGCCATCCACAAATTACATTACATGTGGGGGATGGAGATCCTTAAGACATTTCTTGCATTGGGATCCCCTGCTGACTATGAAATTTATGATTTTTTCACTTTCCTTTCCCAGGTATGTTTTGCGATGTTTAGAAGATATTCATCAGTCAAATTGATAGTGCAATAAATTCTATGAAAGGTTGAAACATTTTATTCCATGAAAAGATGTGTGTGTGTGTGTATGTAGTTGTCATCTATCACACAAATTCAATGAAATGTTATCCTTAAGCTTAAGTTCCTCTCATTGACAAAAGGTTCAGCCACATTTTTAGAATGCTTCCTGGCTTTGGGAAAACATTGCACCTTCACTCAGATGTTCAGTTCTCTGTGACACTGCATTTACAAAGCAGGTATAAATGTGCTAGCCTCACATCACATGATCTAATAGGTGACACACTGGTTCAAACTTCCACCAATCCACTCTTTTCTAAAAAGAGTACCCTCTGTTTTTCAAGGTGTACATGCACAGTTGTGTTTACACAGTTTTACATGCACAGAATTATACAAGGAGTATATACCTAAAAAAACTGAAAAATGCACAAAAACAATGCACGATGCATGCATAAAACTGTTATCAAACATTCTATCACACATCATATCAAAGTAAATGAATGTTTGCAGTTAAAAAACCTAGAATTGAGGCCTTCTAATATACCAGTGAAGGATATCACTAACCTAAAACAGGGCCTCCTGTTCCAAGAATTAGCCTCCTGACATGCAGACTGGCATCCTAGTCCAGAACAGAGTGTGTGTGATT
This sequence comes from Pollicipes pollicipes, assembly GCF_011947565.3. NCBI lineage: Eukaryota > Metazoa > Arthropoda > Thecostraca > Pollicipedomorpha > Pollicipedidae > Pollicipes > Pollicipes pollicipes. Next base: position 36,513,749 of record NW_023596461.1, on the reverse strand, counting down.
CACAAACAGGTCCTAATTATCCAACCAAGGGGTCTTTCTCCTTTCCCAAACAGGACATCCTGATCCTCAACCACAGTCATCCAATACATGAAAACATGAAAGGGGCCTCCTGAATATAGATGTCTTCTCGGTCAGGGTACACATTGCTACCTCATCTTAAAAAGGGCATTGTACATCAATTGTTGTTTTTAAGGCAGAACGTATCATAATTAATCACAAAACAGGTCACCTTAACTATTACCTTGAAACTTACACAACTACAATAATGAACATCCAAGCATTGCAAGCATGCAGCAACCTGGACCCTGGCACCATTGCTATGCATGATCACAACATTACTGCACATCAAGAACCATAAAAATTATGGGGCCAAGGTTATAGGAATGAAATGAAATGTTTCTCGGGCATCCAAGCAGTCTCCCATATTGTTTGTAGATTGGTTGACATGGTGGGCAAACATGATGTTTTTGGGTAGGAATGAAAAGCAAAATGAGAATATGGTGGCTAAACAAAACTTCTTAATAGTACATATATATGGCATGAAACATGGATGTCAATGGGACACTGGGTTGAAGGGGATAGGGCTGGGTTTAGGCTAAGTTGTTAGGTTAGGTTAGGCTAGGCTAGGTTTGGCTAAGTTAGGTTAGGCTATGTTAAGTTCAGTTAAGCTAGGTTGGGTTAGGCTAGGTTAGGCTAGTTCAGGATATGTTCTGGACTATTCTGGCTTGTCTGTTTCACATATGTACCTACACATGATAAGAAACATTTTTCATTGCATTATTACTGTTACCTTGGCCCTGTACATTTTTTATGGTTCTTGATAAGCAGAAATATTACAACTACACAATGATAATGCACAAGCAGAGCTGGGGAGTCAAGGCAGTGGGGTGTGTGCGGCGCTAGGGACTTTGCTATCATAGTTATTAAAATTTGAAGGTAGGAGCATGAATCTGCCCGTTCATGATTATTTATGATATGTTCTGCTTTAAATACAATGAATGATGTACAATTATCTTTTTTCTAACAATAGGTACCAATGCATACCTACACCATCTTCTTAACAAAAGGGGCTTCCTGATATCTGATGGTGGCTTCCTGAGTCAGCAAAGGGACATCACTAACACAACATTGGCCTTCCTTACCTAGAGAAATGGTTACCTTACTTATAAAGGTGACCTCAGGATCCAGTCCTCCTTATCTAGAGCACTGATTACCCTATTCATAAAGGTCATCTCAGGATACAGAGCATGAGTCCCTTGATACTGAAAAAGGCCTTCTGAGCCTCATTCATTGGTCCCTAGCCCAGCTATACAGGTCTCCTCAGTCTTTGGCCAGAATTTGACACTCCTTAGGTAGCTACAATGCCTTTAACTAGGAAGAAAGGGCCTCCTAATTCTTCAGAGGGGAATGTTGGCAAAAACATACAATTGCAAACCCCATGCCTGCTTGCAGATAGGCAGCTGATCCTCCGACCCCCCCCCCCCCCCCCCCCCCTCCTTTCTTGCAGTGCTAGTCACATCAGCAGACTAGTTAACACTGGATTTGTATTGCTTTAACAGCTTTATTGGACACTGAGCTATAGCAGCAAGCAATAAACACCTAAGTAGCACTCACATAGTTGTCAGTAAACAAAAAATGACTGTTAATCGGGGCACCCTAATAAATCAATTGGAAATACACACCTGCAGCTCAAACACACACACCACGACCAGCAACCCAACCTCCGTGAAGCGCCAGCCAAGCACCGCCGCCACCTTTGTCAATCTCTGCTTATGTCAAAACATGACGTTTTAACTCATCCACCACATCCTCTTTCGCACCAAATGAGCTGAGCAATTGGCTACCGAAAAATCAAATTGGGAAATCTGCTCATAATGCTATCAACTGTCGTCGCAAGTTTATGACGTCATGGTATTTTTAGACGCATATGCGTTTCCAAATAGCTAGAGATAGTTCCTGACAAACTATCTCAAGATAGACCTGGGAGTTTAAGGGCGCGTTCGGCCGGCAGATAATCTCGGAAAATTATTCGGAATGTTGAGAAAAAAATCCGGAATGGCGTTCGGCAGTGCTGTCAGGGAAAATTATCCCAGATAATTTTCCGTACCGAGGGAGAATCGCGGATAATTTTCATAGCATGGTCGAGACAAAGAGACTGTTTTCACTATGCATATCTATGACCGTTGGCTGTGGATGGTGTATGGGCGATTAATCTGGGGGATAATTTATGAACCGGCCTAGTATACATGGCAAGTCTCCGCTGGTGAATACCGGAGAGATCACCATTCGTTGAAAAGTTTTCCCTTGGCTGAACGCGACCGTAGTCGACTGGGTATCATCAGCAAAAGACGTGAAGCTTAAGTCTTTGAATTTTCTCTGGACCCCAGAGTATTTTTAATGTTTTTATGGAACTATCAGAACGGGCGAATAGTTACGGTCGCCAAGTTGGCACTACATTCACATTCAGATTCAGCTCCACATTCGGGGTTCAACGGACTTCTCAAATAGGCTTGAAAATTTGTATACCGATGCAGTTTTAATATCCTGGGCGCACTGAGCGCCAAATCTCGGACCAGTACGCCTTATTACCAGAGCAATACATTCGTAACCACATTTAGTACGAAGGGTAACTAAGAGGGGACCGGTATTTAGTACGGATGGGTGATAAAAATGGTGGAGTTTAGTACTCATAGATGCCAAATAACGCAGACCTGTAGCCCAAGGCTCAACGGAGGAAATGGGGCTGTTAGGAGGTGATTCTCACGAATTTCTTTTCGTTCGATGGGAGTGGAAAATCTCCAGCATTCTGGGATCGCACTTCTCAGTTGATTGCGAGTTGCTCCTAGAACGCAGCAAGGTCAGTCGGTTGGTGGTCAGTGGAGAACATGGGGAACCGGTTAGGAAACGTGCCCAGAGAAACACTTGCACCTAATTTACAGAACAGCATTTCCTACCGGATGAGTATGACATTGATATATCCTGGACTACAGGCCTTGGGTATGTCGTCTTCCGGGTAGTGCGGGTGACGGAGTATGGAAGGGGCAGATCCAGAGTTGCTTCAAGGGGGGACCACGCGATATTGTTGGGCCTCCTAGAGCTTGGGACCCCCTCCAAGAAATATCGTCGTATTCCGGCCATTAAACTAAAAGCATACACACACACACACACACGCACGCACGCACGCACGCACGCACGCACGCACGCACGCACGCACGCACGCACGCACGCACACACACACACGCACACACGCACACACGCACACACACACACACACACACACACACACACATGCTTGCAAGACCTAGCTTAGTGACTCCGGCCGGCATGTGACCAGACACCATCCTGGCGGGCCCAAGCAAAATGTCGAGGTATGTTTACGAGGACGATGAAAATATACCACAGGTGGTTTTTCAGGGTGGCCAGCGCAATGGTGGCATCTGTGTTTGTCTCCAACGATGTTTACATTCTGCGTGTAAGCACCAGCTTGCCATGTCCGGCGCCCCGCTGGGTGGGTAACAAAGTGGCAGACAGGTGGGCGGAACCCGAAGAGGGGACGAATTGAATGGGTACCATTTCGGAACAGAAACGGCTCCACGTGCCACTGGAGGTTAAAATTACCCGCATGGAGGGAAGCGCTAATTGAGTAACACGCCACGCCGGCGGTGGTCAGGAGGGTGGGTGTCATCAAGGGGAGGGGACGGAGGCAAACGGTCGGCATACAGTTGTAGCATTCCGAGGCGGTTTGCCAGTGGAGGGGGAATGGTGAACAAGATGCAGCGGATCGTGCGGGCTTCCAGCTGTTGTCACTCAAATAGCGCAGGGTTATTTTCAATAATAAATTCGTTGTTTTAGCTTAGCGTTGCGTCAGCTCTCATTGCTACCAAGCCGTCATATAAACTGCAAATGCATCGTCATTGTTTAAATGTACATCAGCTGGACTGTAGCAAGTTTAAAAAATGTAGACGCACAACCCTGATACCACGTGAGTTTACATGCCGTTTTAATTTAAGTGTTTGAATGTAATATTCTCCTTTTCGATGAGCAAGTGAGCGGTGCATTTGTTACATTTGCACATGTGGCCCAAGCGCAGAACCGGAACCAGCATATCTCCTAAAGGAGGAATCTCCTACAGCATAGGCAAAGATAAAGGAAGTGAATATTGACTGGAGATTTTGGCAATTAGGACATATCAGTACGTGACACGAACTGTACGTTGTGGACCATGCGTTTCAAATTGGGGAGGGGATTTTCTCCAGAGGGAGTAAACTAGAGTCTCTGGAGGCATTCGGATGTATCTAATGGTCTCCGAGTCAAGATAGACGGCCGTCCAGGCCACACTAACAGGTCGGCACTGACTGAAAAGTGATGTTGCCTCATGCATAGCCATGCACCACATGCAGTAAAACGAAATGATATGGCGTAATACCTAAACCCACTGTCCCTTTACCGCTCACCTTAAGTTTTCACGCACAGGCGATGTATCTGGAGTGATTCATTCTGTGACCTTACTTGTGCCGCCCGAATGCAATCGATGTGGAACACTCCTTGTGATCTATCAGCCCTTAATATGATTTGTTTCACCATGTTCCTTTTTACATAGATATCGTAAGAGACCTAATTTTGTATGAAGCTTTTATATGCTCCAAAACTAGGGTAACCTCTCACCAGGCCTATGGAAACAGCCGATGAAATTGCTGTTTCAGTAGTTTGGTTTTGCTACGTACAATTTCCCCATTTCACGGCTTCTTATGTAGTCTCTAATGCGAAGTTTGGTTTACGTTTAACGCGACCAATATCTAAGCTTTGTGCTAAGCCCGCTGACACTGCTCGGAGAGTTGTAACCGGTCTCGCTGATTTTCTTGGGCATTGCAATACCTGAACGCAGAGTTGTTACAAAATGGGGTGTTTTGCTATGGACAACCACCATGGTTTTAAGCCGGGTGTGGAACAGATCATAAGAATACACGGGCATCGTAAATGGTCCGACACACTTGAAACACGCCAAACCGAAATTTGTTCTTGTAAACATTGCTTGGGTGTTCCTGTCATCGCGTCTATCGTTATTCGCGGATATCGCTGTTAGCGGCCGTAACGTCACGCAACTTTACAAAGACAAAACTGCTAACATTTAGACGTACGAGTAATCGGTGGCAGGCGAAAACATGACGGCATTAGTAACGCCTTGAAGTACCTTATTTGGCTTGACGCGCACAGCCTTGTCAAGTATTGTAGACTATTTGTCATTCACGCAACTGTGACCGCATGTAGAGATATCAGGTGACCGCAGATCGCCCACACTGTCGGCAACGAAGCACAAAGCCAATACGAGACCCGAGATGCCATCTGACACGTTTTACCGAGTGTGTGTACGGATAAGGACCGTCACCACCTTTGCTAGCGTGGAGCGCAGGAGTATGATCGGCTTGCATTTATTGTAATCCTGCGTAACTTCACATACCGGTGGAAGCGAGACCTGGTGCGTGTGAAATTTGCAGCCGGTGATTCGTGTTGTGTGTGAGCATATTGCTGAGTTTTATCACGTACGCAACGGATATAATCTTTTATCTTGCCGATATCTTTTAATATCACGGCTTACGGCACCGCAAAACCACGCAAGTGTGGATTTGTCGTGAAGTGAAAACTGAATCGGAATCGAATTTTTTCTTGGGCTGGGTGAGGGAAATCATAACACGTCTATCACACGCGGAAAAGGACATAAAAAGGGGATGTAGGCGACAGACTTGTCATTGATTCCAATTATTTGAATTGGCTCAGGACCGGCTCACTGGAATCACATTCAGCTCACGACTCAAAGTCGTTCAAAATATTTTAATTTGACTCGGATGGAAGTTTAAGTTATAAAGTACAAGTCTTGGTGAATAATAAGAAAATGGTTGCAGTTATATTTAGCTATCAAATATATATTGTGCAGCCTTTCTCATGTGACAGCTAACTTTCGGGCTTTAGTTATTCAGTATAGCCCATTATAACGTATTTGTAGTTTCCGTATGTCAAAGACCTTCCTGACGAGGTTTTTCGGGAGCATGGTCACATAGGCCATAAGCCTGTCAGGTGTTTTAGGTCTTCAAGATCATTTAGAGAGTAGTCTTTCAATTGTGTACATTGCAGGGCAACTGTGCAGTTTCAGCTCGTCGCTATGCCACTTGGCGTTATACCATTCTCTTTTCAAGCACAAGTGCTGCCCAAGCAGGGTTGTTACTTTCTTTATCACCGAAAGTGGTGCAAGCCCCAGCTTTGAGGAAAGTCCCTCGAATTTATTCATTCATTTAATTATTTTCTGAATTTATCTTGCGGAACTACGCCTCTATTACCAAGACCTGAGAACCAGGCTTCCATCATGGTAGACTATCCGCAGGGGGCAGAGGGCGGAAAAGAGAGACTCTTCACAGCTCAATATCTTCGGCTGTGGTTACGACACGCAATCTGCCCCTGGACCAATCAGAAATAGCCGCCGCATTTGCCGTTTGGACACCTTGGCGGTCACAGCGCCTTGCGTTTGTACCACAGTGGCAGCTTTCTGTAGACTTGTGCGACGCACGGGTGGAGTCGGTGCATAGCACAGTTCGGCAGCGCCATGACAGGCCACATCAACCGATGCACCCGTCGAAAGCTGGGACCGTGGATGTGTCGGCCTCAACAGTGGGTGTGTTGACGATCAGGACCTCAACATTGGAAACGGAGCTCGTAACAGCGTCGCGATGATGATCCGTTTGCGCCGGTCTAACTCCGTTGAAATACCATGCGGACGCCTCTACTGGAGAAACCGTCGGTTCCTTAATGGTTACTGTCCCGTGGTGTCAGCTGGAAGAGCAAAGGACGACAGGCAGTGGCAATGCCACCGTGCCATCACTGCTGTGTTGTCTCTGAGGTAGCACTGCCGGCCGTGTGCAGCAATGGCTGCCAGCATCACAACCACAGCACCTAGCACAGTGCCTGGTCCTACCATTGGCCGTGCTGGCGACAGCCAGCTTTAGACGAATAACGACGCGACAAGCTCAATATGTCAAATATAGTAAAGCTATACGCCTTCTGGCACAGGTTGTGACAGGAGCATTTTTTGTAATAACTCGCGACACGTTCCATAACACATCGGCCGCATCTTTAGGCCATATATAGATATATCGAAAGATTGTTCGTACCCAATGTTTTAATTGGTGGTCAGTGACCGTATTCAATCTATTTTCTATTTCAACACTCGCAAAACGTATGCCATAGGTTTGTAAACGCGCGCGTAATGCATGCTATGTCGGCCATTATCTGACAAAAAATAATTTTTCAGCGCATTTTTTTAGAAAAAAATTATGGCGTCAAGGTTTGTGTTCCATGGGGCATTTTCTTTACGCCAATACCTGAGTGCTATAAACAAACGCCAGAGTGAGCGATAACACACGCGTTCCTGCCCTCGTTCCAGCTCACCCTCATTTCGCGTTGGCTGCTCTATTCAAATCTGCTACCTATTTCTCTGGAGTGTCAACTCAACGCGATGGATGTGGTTCTGCTTGGCTACGTAGCTCGAGAATTGGCAACACATCGTCGACACGTGAAATCTGCTGTCATGTGAGGTGTGCACATACTAGACAGTTCGGCGTGTTGCTTAACCAATGGATCATAAAACTCAATGCATTGGTGAAAGCTTGAAAGGGTCAAGTTACCTGGATGAACTAGAGCTTCAAAATATTGTACTGGGTTGACAGAAAACTGCTTTGGAGCAATACAAAAATGTCTTGGTTCGTTTTATTCATTAGATGACCAATGAATTATACCATATGGTTATCATGTTACTAATGCATCTTATTTTTGCTGGGATATGAGAACCACTTTCAGATGGGAGCTCCCGGGAGCGAATGCCACCCTATCCCATTATGAACTTGCCGTTCCTCCGGCCTTGTCGCATTCTGTATGTAATAATATGAGCACATATCAATGATCACAGTAAACATTCGTCTCTGACACGAAAAAAAACAAGTGGAATGAGTTATCACAACGCTGTTTTACACATTGCAATAAATTCCGTGCGTCCGTGGTGAAATGAAGCCACTTTTAGGAACAAACATAGACTTTCCTCTCCTCCAGTATCGAAATATTTCACGTAGTTACATAGAGTGAAACACAAGGGCATTACAAGGTTATGGCTGACCATGTGGCTACGTCACGGCAGCGCAAACATCACCCCGGTGTTGCGAATCGACTGCGGTGCCACCGTCTTGAACTCTTGGTGAACAATTGCTTGATGAAATTAAGTCAGACCATTTGCGCCCGGTTTTTCGGCATTACTTATTATACTTATTTTTAATGTTTACTTAGCTTTATTTTAGCATTATCATATCGTCCAGCCAGTATCTCCTGGTATTTTGATGATTGCTTACTCAACATCAGAACTTTGAGCTCATTACACAACTATTCATCCAGTTCCGAACAGAGGCCCGGTCGGCAGCGAATGGCCTCCTTGTCGCTCCACGGGTGGCTTGCATCCCCCCTGGTCATACTGAGGACTCCGACATGGCATCAGTCCGCTGCATGTTCAACGTCGGATAGGGTGCAGGCGCCTTACAGTTATGGATTCCAATTACCAGCTGAACGCGGCGCTACAAATGTCTGCCCACATAAAGCCAAAAATGAGTTGTGAGGCTCAAAGTCAAACAAGAAAACAAAGTATGCTGATACATAGGCCGCATGCGTCTCGCAATGTTTTAAGCAAGAAGCACTCTGGTCTCCTTAAGCTGCTGGCTGTGTGCATAGTCTTCTCATGCGGTCTGCTCAGTTACAAGTATTCTGCTGGTATAGCCAGCGATATCGCACCCATTTCCGCGGCACGGCGCCCTTTGCCAAAGGGTCATGGTGGGCCATAAGCGTAGGAACGTTTCAAAAAGTGGGGGAGGGGCCTGACTCAGGGTACACTTCAGGAACTTTTTCTGGGAGGCAAACCCAGTGCCGGGGGGGGGGGGGGGGGGGAGGCGATGCTGGCTCTTGTCCGCTCTTTATTCACATGACAGATTTTGGAAATAATTATTTGAGCCCTACTTCCGTCCGCCGTCGGCGCCCACTGCCCTGGTCCGGCCGTCCCACGCACGGCAACCAAAGTTATCGCGCGAATATATCATGGCATAGATAAAGCCATGGGTGCCCTCAAGGAACAGGTTGAATCGGGCATCGACAGATTTTGAGATGTTGTGGGCATATGCACTGGTAGGGTTGATCGTTTACGAAATGTTGGGTAGATGTCCCAAAGGATATTCCACAGTAACAAAGCCTGCGCTTTTTTAAGTCATAGCTTAGCTTCATTTATACCTCGCTTCCAATTAAAACTCAAAGGAACAAATTGAGATATACGGTTTCCTTAAATCTCACCCTGATTCGCCGTTTTCATAACGCGGACTGATAAGGATGCCAGATATTGCACTCGACATTTGCCTTTTAATTGTTGAACTTGTCCTTTCTCACAGCAAGGCCTTGGCTTCACAGTTACTTTCTTACAGCAAGGCCTATCCTGGCCTTTGGTGCAACCTAAAAGAAAAAAATCAAAACATCGTTTGGCAATGGGTACACCAAGATACTTACCAAAATGCTGGCTGATACACGCCACAGACCACCATTGACGCCCACATACCGTAGCGTCGCCTACCAACAAAGTAGCAGCGCACTTCCGTGTCCAATGTGGCCTTCAGTATGCCACATGTCATAATGTTTTCCGTATTTTGACTTTTCGTGATGTTTGTTCCATGTGCTAGAAGTTTATATGAAGCATCGTTAAAGTGTTGACACTAATATATACCGGCAACAGTAAAATCAAATCGGACGAGACTTCAAACACTTAAAACTTGCATGACAAGATCAGCCATAAGCATGACCAACGGCACACTGAGAATCTCGTCGATGCTATGCGGGATGAAGTTTTCACCCAATGCATAAACAGAATATTGCGCAGCATCAGCCAAACATGACATGCTCACAGGACGTGGTGGATTCAAATGATGCGTCTCCAAAAAACCAGCATAGGTTATCAGGTTTCTTCATAATTCCCGGCAAAAAAGCATCTGTTCGCATGGACCTGATAGCAGATTGGCAGAAAAATGATAAGACCACAGCATGGTTAATATTCAGTTGGTTACTATTAACTTTTACAGGCTGTCCCTGGAGATATAGGAGCACGTTCTCAATCCCATTTACAGAAGTGTCCCCTGGAGCGGAAAATTTCCCCAGACTGGTTGACCTTACTTCGACCACCTAGCCTTCACGGAGTCATCAATCATCGTATCGCCCCTTCCACCACCTCACCGCTCCGGGCTGCTCGCCGACAAGCGATACCGGAAACTGACTGATAATTCTAGCACGGAATTTCCACCAAGGAATGTGACTGGTTGGTGGCTTTCTAAGAAGTTTTTAACCGGCACGTGTGCTCTTTTACTTCATCTCATCCTTGCAAGGATATCTGAAAGCAGCGATTACAGTTAAGGCTAGGTGAGGTTTCACAGGAAAATGCATTGCATTTAACCTTTTCACCCCTCACCTTGACAGGCATGTCGTCTTCCTGGCATAAGCGCATGAGCCACGTTGTATGGCATATACATAATCACATTCCGTGTCGATGGCGATGACGCTGTGCACTATGCAGGCATTTCCAATGTGCGTTCTGGTGTTTGATGTTCGACACAAATGCAGCTGCATATTGTCCAGCACTGTGAGACGACTGTCCGAACTAGCAAAAAGTGCGTTTCTGAAGTGCAAGCGCCAAATGAATCGTGAGGTCCTGCGCCTTGGAGCAGTCCGACTCGCCGGTCGGGATGGCACGCCGGCACCAGCGGTAATAATTTATTTGCCCTTCATTCGCTAATGGCGCATCCGTCATTCATTCACTAATGCTTCGTACTTCCTTAATTAGCATAATGCTACTAATGTCTCCTGTAACTGAAGACGTTTTGGATGGGGACAACTCCTCTCAATGCAATACACTTTATATGATAGTTGAGACTACTTTCGTAACTGGCCATAGGCTACCAGGGGCGCAATATGCAGATATGACGGAATCAAATAGCAACGAGGTTTCAAAATGCAACAAAGCAATGGTATCGTCATTTGTTGGATGTGTGTAATGCAAGCAACGCTACACCTTGACTCACGAACCGCTTTTCGTTCACCTTTACGCTAATTGTAAACGATGATGGATACCATGTGTCAGCAGTAGACCAGATCTCCGCGAGGCCGTTGGTGGAACGGGGAATGTAAACAGCATCCGTCAGAAAACATCCACTTTGTCAGGGACAACCCGCAAATGTACAGCGTACCAGTCCTTAGATGTGAGGGAGCGGTGTGCTATTGAGTCTATTTTTATTTTATGTCATTTCTTCAAGTGTGCATAGCTATTTTGGTACACTGCAGCACGATGAACGCACGCTGTGTGCAATCTCCAAACATTTGTCACTGGGCAAGTTACAGTTTGCGTATTTTTCCACTCTACAGGTCACGATTTTCATCTCATAACGCTACTGGTGGTGACGGAGACGGGAGTCGGCATGCCAGTGGCCTGACCCATCTTGAGCAGAGAGGACGAGCCTGCCATATCATCCATGCTGACTGGCCTGGTCCGCACCTGCGAGGAGCTGGAGCTGCCGTTTCCCACCGTCCGGTTTCTTATGACAGACAAGGCCATGGCCTTTTATAACGCCTGGCTGGCGAGCACCCGCCAGCATGACACCCAACGCATCCTCTGCGCCTGGCACGTCCTAAAAGCATGGAAGGGCAAGCTGGCGATGGTAACCGTAAGTTGTTCTGTTCGCCACGCGAAATTTGGACTGTAATGCTTCAGGCACGATATTTGTGCAGTGGACACGGCCGTGACCCCACGAAGTATTTGTAAATCCCAGAGTTAGATTGTGTGATAGTCCGACAGTCCATGTGGACCAGCACTGTCTTCATAACTTTTGCTTGGTGTTCCCTCAGTCAATATGTTGCTGCAGTGCCAGGTCGCCGATATCGAGATCCGTTTTCGGCCGGTGTACCTCACCTTTTCCATTTTTATCGAATGGGAAGGTGCAGCAACAGTGACACTGCAGCGTTCCACAAGTGTTTGTCCAAATAGCTGTTAGTAGCTCAAATGGCTTATTCATAAATTTGCTGGAAACGACATGGCCGTGTGGCCGCAAAATGTTATCAAAAATGTACCTGACCGTAGCTAGCGGGACTTCCCGTTCAGCTGGGGTGTTGAGTCGCTTCAAAGCGCTGACATCCCCGAAGCGCCTGACCTCGTTCGGAGTAACCTGTAGTGCTAAATGGCAAGCTCCCTTGCCCGATTAACTGTAAAAAAGCCTGTGGAGATCCGTCATGTGGAGAAAAGGGATCGTCGTAGGTTGATGTGCAATCATACGTGCTTCACGGAATGAATAAGTGTGCTCAGTTCGGTCTGCGTGAATTGCATTTGCCCTAAGCATGTAGGTTCGAATCCCACCTTTGGCAATGCTCTACTAACCAGAGACCGGTGTGCTTTTGGACAATCGCTATGTATGCGGACATAACTAGTGTTTTATCCACGGCGTTAGACATACATTTATAATGAGCATGTACACATCAATGAACTGGGTCAATATTTATGAATGGATTTCTGCAACGTGTGCTGCACAGACGGAAAATCGCAACGTACCGGTAACGGCCCTCCTCGGATGAAAATAGTGGCATTTTTTATGGGAAGATGTTGACTATGCTTACCATATTTAGGCTACGAGCGATAACCTCTGCCCATTTCATGTCCGCCTCGTTTCGTGCGCAGAAACTATTAACTTCCGCTCGCCATACAGCATTAATTGTTTTGTGTCCAGAGTTCTTATACATAATATTGTCAAAACTCAAATTCTAACATTCTAATTCTATGGTTGTGATATTGTCAAAACTCGACGTTTCAAGATGTGCTTACCATGGTTTGTGACCCTATGATCGCTCGTGATCGTCTCTGTTCACTGATCTGATCGAGCACCCGTAAGCACTGGTTTCAAGCTATGTGTGTAAAATATGGTAAGACTAGCAAAGCAACATGACCAGTGACCCCACCCTTATTCAATTAAGATGGAAAACTTTCCATTGGCAATTTGTAACAAAAGCTTGAGAGCATAGGTTGAAATCAGATCTCGATTTTCACCAACCGGCCTCACAGCGTCTTATCAACGCGTAAAAGTATGGGCACACTAGTGCATCAGACGACGCGCTCGCAAATAACATGGAATCTGCCCGTTTTGTAGTTTTTAAAATTTGTGTGGCTTTCAGGCAACCAGGTCAGGTGGTATCTTGAAAATAGCCGCACATCGCAGGTGAAGGGGCTTCTAAAATTCGTTTAACGATTTAGAGACGTTATAAAGCATAAGGTGTATTGTGGATCACCGGGAGCAGGGCCAGTACCTGACGGGAGGACATCTGAGATTAACGTCGGTATGGTCTTCCCTGAATGAATTGATTTAGATTGTTTGACGTTACCGAGACCAGAGAAAAAGAGCTTGCAAACAGTGCGGTGCATAGGGACGCAGACATGTAACATAGAGCGAGCCATTGCCTGTCAGACACATTTAGAGGATACGGCCACTTCTAAGTTCAGTGCACTGATGTAGCCTTCTAGAAGGGTTCCCAAAGGCGATTGGCTGCTTTCGCTTTCACTTGCAGGCCTTCTATAACCTGGTGCACCCAACTGTGGAAATGCGTCTTGCTCCTTGAAGGATACGACAAAAATCAGCGTCGTACTTCAGCGCCAACCGGCACCAGAACCCTCTCTCACGGCTCGCCACAGCTCGCTATGGGCACGCACCCCGAAGTTGTTTTGTGCCCAGGAGTGATTTTAGGTTGAATGGCAAACATGTCGCTGGCGATGACGTTGCGTTTCATAAGAACATCCTACATGCTATCTTGAGCAACCGTAACCCAGACATGAGACTTGGCCAGCACTGTCCACCTTACTGCTTTACTGTCCGACGGTTCTGCTTATTATCAAACGGCGTATAATCCAAAAGCAGGGTTTGACCTCACGATTCCCGATTTAAAATGTCAAAAGCTACGGCTATTCCTGGCTCAGGACTGGTGTATTGTGTGGTGTTTCAGACTGCACGAAATCGTTTTCCGCTTTGGAAAAACACGAATAGTTTTGAAGCTAAAGGAAGACAAACTTACATGTTGTCCCATTGGCTTGGTCATGTCTATGAAAGGTCATGCGATGCCCGATGATAGCAACCTGATATAGCTTTACGTGTGCTGCCAGATGCCACGTTTTTCTTCATTACTTTGTTGACTTTCAGAAGTACCAGCGTGTCAGCAAAGCAGTCTGGCCTGGAAAAGACGAGACTAACTCTGGTCTGCGATGCCCAAATGTCCCGTTGCATAATTTACAAGCCCAAATCCATCATTTTCCTGCTTCCCTTCCAAGCTCTGAGACCTGTGTCCTTTCCAATCCGCATGCTCTAGGACCTGGTCGCTCGTCAAGAAGTTTATGATGCCCTCTGGGGTATCAAGTACGAACCGGTGGAGGAGAAGGCGGTGACTGCTGCTCACGAGCTGGCCGACAGCCTGATAACGCACACCAACACCCGGGCCTTCGGCGAATATCTCCGAAACACCTGGGTCGGCTGCACCCGGAAGTGGGCCCTGGGATACCGGAGCGCAGAAGGTATCTCTACGAACATGCACGTGGAGGCCTTCCACTGGGTCTTGAAGTAACAATATCTCAACGAAAGGATCGACAAGAGAGTTGACAAGTAAGTAGCTTTCAAACATGTTGCAGTTTCCTTAGTGCTTGCACACAGCGCTCACAGTCCAAATGAGCGTCAGATATGCAGTCCTTATGAAATAACGCCCCGTTTCGTCATAATACCGTTTAAAGCACGGGAACGACCAATATTTTCACCAGGTTTGTATGTCTGCCAAATAGCTATACGCATATCTGGAGGCCAGCGAGAAACTTGCTGTGGACGTCATTGCCCTCGGCAACATCACTGCAACGCCAGAACGTCGCACGTTCCTAACACCTTAGGTTGTTGTTAGAAAAACTACTAGAGCCCTTCTGTAACACCAGGGCCACGTGGAAACAGCTTTTTACGGCACATCAACCAGCAATCATATTCTTCCGTCACGGAATTGCAGTCGATTTGTGAACAGCTGATACACATATTTCCTTTGATGCATTCCTATGTGCGCGTTGTCGTGCGTTGGCATACCCGCTCGCAACGTCTTGTATTAAAAAATATTCACACTTCAACATTTACCATTCGATTCCACGCCCCTCATAATGCTTTCTATACAAGACCCGGCACCCTTTCTGAGCGGTGTATTGTGTCCAACTCTACCATTAAGCTACATATATTGTTTGCCATAATTCCAATTTCCATGTGTACTTAACATAAACTGGTGGAAAGCATGACACGCGCCATCCAAGAAACATCCATTCAGTCCAGTCATAGCTCATACCGGGATTGCCATAGAGTGCTGTTCAAAGGTATTGATCACACGAGCACGAGTGATGAGGTGAAATGACACGAGACTAGATTCGTTGGAAAGGAATTACTATGATGAAAATCAGGACATAAATATAAATATTAGCTTGCTGTGGACAGATCAAATACGTTTCCGCCGCGTTTCTTTGATGAGAGCCGCCCACACTTGAGTCCTTTGCCTCAGGTTTAGGCCACTGGCTGCTTTGTCCGATGGACCATATGAAGAACAAAAATCGACAAAAGCCACAACAGTAGGTGGCCGAGAAAATGAGGCAACGTCATAGCATTACACTGCATTTCAGGTGCATCGCAGCTCTTCTCAAGTTCGAAACCGACCAGATGGTGAGGATGGGTCGCAGGCAGCTGTGGCAAGCTCCAAGCCTGCACGGCGAGCAGATCGCCAAACGGCATGCCACGGCAGCGGCCCTAGTGGCTTCCGGCAAACCCAGAGCCGTATCCGTTCCGGCCAGTTTGCTGCCTACCTGGAAGGTCGCCAGCGGCGACGCCACGCCGGACCACTCCGTGGAACTGGAACACCGCCGTTGCGCTGACCAGTCAGTACGCAGCCCACGTTCACATCCCGTCGTCAGAAGCGGCCAAGATCGCAGTCTGCCCAAGTTAGACCCGATGGCGCAACAGCTCGGGCCATCGTGGGCTCTCTGTGCGATGGCGATGTTGACCGGGAGCAAGTCCACTGCATCCACGTGGATCACGCGTACCAGGCGGTCAGCAGGTGATAGATGCCAGCTGTTGGCATGGGCTGGTGTTTGATATGTGTGTGTATGAAACTTCAAGTGTGGTAATACAATTGGGAGTGTACCCATAATTTACAAGTGCATCAGAGTATCATGACATATTGTCATGGTAAGCTGTGGTGAGGTCATGCCAGAATACAAATTTATGAAGAACATAGCCATATATCATGCAGAAACAGTCACAACAATAGCTCACTTATCTTTAACAAGCCAGCTACATCAGTTGTTATCACCTAGCACAAGGTCACTCAGAGCCAGCATATAGCCAACATATCCTACATGCAACAATCTGCAGCTATTGACCTGCCAACAGTCCTTCGCCAGTCACTTACCATGCAATTTACTACCACAATGCATGTGTAAGTCTACATCATGCTGTATGCAAATACAAAAAAAGTCCAAAGAGTGGCCTTCAGTTTGCAATTTTGGTTGCCATTTTAAGCATATACAAAATAAAAGTTGCATGGGTGATATTACGTAAAGTGACAGGCAAACAAATCAGTCTGTGCCATGGCAACATGGCAGACATTGAAACTGATGGATAAGAAAATCACGACGCAGATACATCATTACACAGTGGGCCAGGGAAGTGAATGGTCAGAGAAAATGACCTGGCAGTTGGTCTGCATGGGTCCTTTAAGGGTGGAAAGTTTTAAAAGAAGCTAGATTTAAGCAAGTTATCCCCAGACAGCATGTTTACATGTTACATATTCTATCTTCCCCATCATAGATAGGTATTTCAGAGCAATGTGACATTGAAATGCATCAGAGAAACATGTTCAAACATCACCAGAAGAGGCAAACAAATCTTACCATGGTGCAATAAATGCCAAAAATATTTTTCAGACAAGTACAGCATACATATGATTTCACAAATCTTTGAAGTGAATTTGAACAAATGAACAAATCTTGGCATGAAGTATTTGCAAATGTCACACAATGTGAGTACATCACTTGCACATGTTACATAATGCAAATTATCTTATTCTGAAGTCATGTTAATATGTGATATAAATTACCTGACAGCCCTAAGGTACAATAAACCACAGTGGTTTTTGGATGCTGCCAGGACTGTTTTAAGGAGGCAGAGGTCACAGAGCACACATAAAAAATTGTTTTGCTTTCTGAGAAGATCGGTCTATGACAAATCAAAAGTGTGGTGTAAGGGGGGGGGGGGAGGAGGGAGGGTATGTCACCCTTCTCAGACTACTCACAGGCGCTGACAACACTTATGATCAACTAGGCGTCATTTTCGCTACTTGGAATATGAATCAGCTGCTTTGCTATCTTTACGCTAAATATATGGCTTAAAAAACAGATTAAACGCCAGCCTAGTATCACCAGCGCCTAGCCAACACAAATACGAAAATCGCTCATATACAGCGAACATGCATTTCAGTTCCATTCCCCGTTGTCCTCTCCTATCTCCATGCATATGTTGGTCTTTTTTTCTTTTTTTGGTGGGCCAATGCAAGGCCTCTTTTTCCCTCGATGGACCTGGTCACCTCCGAGGGGGGGGGGGGACTTACTTCCGGCACAAGGCCAGGCAACGATTACGTTGAACCGGCTTATGCTGTCCGGCGCAAAGCAGGGGAGACGGTATTCGTAAGTGACGTTACGTTAACCTGGCTCATTTTTGTCCAGCAAGATCATAGCAAGTAAATCAGACCGCAGCAACAGATATATTTATTTCATGACGACATAGCACGCATTCAATACGTTTGAACGACAATTGAGCCTCCTCACCGGCACTTCCGCCCTACTCCTGGGGTGTCGCGTGTCCTGCGTGGGGTGTCCATGTCAGCGATAGCGTTGGCTCAGCTGACTTGTCGGCGACCCGTGCGATGGATGGATGCCGGCCCGCTTCATCGCAGCAACAGGGAGATCAGCCCCGGGCTCCGCTGCCCGGCACGACCCTGTAGTGTTGTGCGATGTTATTGAGTCCTGGAAAATCCTAACTAAGATAAACCAGGACTCCTGGCCAATAGGGAAAAGCCTGCAATCTATGCCAAATTATGCAGGAAAAATCCCTTTATTCAAATGAAGATATCTAATCCTGTACTGTGTAAAAACTCAAGGAGAACGATCAAATCAGGATAAGAATCACAGAGAAGAGAATGGGGATTGAGTGGAAGCCGATTAGCGTTGGTGTAATTGATGAGTGGCTGTCTTGATCGTTGATATACCGGACACACGAGGAGGAATTGATTTATTGTGAAAGGGATGCCGCAGCGATGACACAGTGGAGGAAGAGTGCGTTCGAAATGGTGGCAGTGGGTGATTTTGGTGTGACCGATACGCAGTCTGGCAAGCAGCACTTCCTTCAGGCGATTATCTTGATTGATTGTCGGCCAGTGCTGAAGTATGGGTTTGATTGGGTGAAGGTGGTGATGAGCGCGTTGATCCCATTCGGGTTGGAGAAAGAGACGGAAATGTAAATTGATAGCTGCTAGAATATCAGAAACGGGACAATAAAGATGATTACGTTCCGGAAGCATGAGACTTCGTTTTGCTTCTTCGTCAGCAGTGCTGTTTCCACGAATACTTCCGTGTCCAGGTATCCAGAGAAATACTACGTGAGTTTGTTGGGGAAGGGAGCAGAGCGTTTGTCGTATCCCGTGTAAAGTTGGGTGGTATGAAATATGGATAGTGATGAGAGCTTGTAAGGACGAATGAGAGTCGGTGCATATGACTGCCCTTTGTAGATGGCCTTGCTTGATGTAGAGCAGGGCTGCCAGGATTACTGTTAGTTCAGCCGTATACAGTGTTGTAATTTGACAGGCGGTTTGATTTGTGGTAATTATGATGTACGAAGGCAGCTCCTGTGCGACCATCGCGTCGGGAGCCGTCAGTATAAATAAAGGTGTGCTGGTCATATTCTCCTTTGAACTCAGCGAAGAGTGCATGCACTTCGGCTTCTGATACGTTTCGTTTTTTGTGTTCAAACAGAAAGATTACGTTAGGTATAGGGTCGCCCCAAAAGGGTCGGGGACTGGGAGTTGGGTTGCAGGGAATGTCGGGGAGATTAAGCGCCCGCTGCGCTCGAATAACATGAGTGCTGATTGTTGGATGCTGGAGTTCCGCGTTGTTAAGTGTGCGGCTGGGGCGGAGGTGTGCGAGAGCGTTGTATGTTGGGTTACCAACGTGGCCTGTGGCGCGTGCGTAAAACCTGAGAAGTTGTAATTTTCGTCGGTGTGATAGGGAGGGGATATTCGTGTCCGCGAGCAGATTTGGGACCGGGGAGGTGCGAAGTGCACCAGTCACTATGCGGAGGGCTGCGTTTTGGATGGTCTCCAGGGTTTCGACTTTTTTGGAAGAGGTATCATCAAAAAGAAAGCCATTGTAGTCCAAGATCGGGCGTATCAGGGACGTAGAGAGACGGAGGAGAGTGCGTCTGTAGGCGCCCCACTCCCGCCAGGCTATGCATTTCATTATGTTCAATCGTCTGGCGCATCGTTGCTTAAGGTCAGGAAAATGAGCACTGAAAGTAAGACGACGATCTAGTGTTGTTCTGAGGTATTTAAACTGTCAACTAGAGGGATTATTTCACCATTAAGATTCAGGGAGTGGGAGGTTGAACGTTATTTCGCCTAGAGAAGATAATTACAGCTGACTTTGTGAGGGAAATCTGCAGTCCCCACCGTGCACACCAGGTGTGAAAATCATTTACAGCTAATTGTATATAATGCAGTGCGCGAGCGACATTAGCATGCGTATGCCACACAGCTAGGTCGTCCGCGTTTAAAGAATACTGAAAATGTGGAGAAATGTTATTAATATTATTGAAAACATCATTTATCATCACAAGGAAGAGGGTTGGAGATAAGACACTGCCCTGAGGAAGACCGTGATCCTGCGTCGTCGGAGAAGAATAAGTATTTTCGCAACGCACAGAAAGCGTCCTATCAGTTACGAAGTTTTTAATGAAAGCGGCCAGCCGGCCACGAACTCCGATTTCGTGTAGTTTGATGAGGAGGGCACTTTTATTCACCCTGTCGAAAGCGGTCTTTAAATCCACGAATAATGCTACCGTAGCAGATTTGGTCTGAAGTCCGAGCTGAATCGAATCTATAAAGTGGACCAGGCTGTCCGCCGTGGAGCAGCCGGGGCGAAAGCCGTTCTGAAAAGGTGAAAGAAGGTGATTTGACTCAAGGAACACCCTGATACGTCCGTTGACCATTCGTTCGAATATTTTAGAAGCACAGCAAGTAAGAGAGATGGGGCGATAGCTCGAAGGGTCAGAGGGAGGCTTAGAAGGTTTAAGTATAGGGATAAGTGTGCTAGGGCGCCATGAGGGAGGGAAGGAGCCGTTGACCCACATATCGTTGAAAGCCGACAGAAGGTTGGTGAGTCCAGACCTAGTAAGATTTCTAAAGAAGGGGTAGGCTAACTGGTCTGGACCTACAGAGGTGCTTCCGCACTTACTGATCGCAAGGTCCAATTCATAAGGTGTGAAGAGTACGTTGAATGTCTCAGTGTTAGCAGACGTGAAGTTGAGTGCGAGCAGTGTGGCATTAAGTGTGCTGGTGATCTGTTGGGAATACTGCTCGGATGATGATACACGAGCGAAGTGTGTGGCAAATTTTGTGGCGACTTCGAATGGGATGCTGTAGTGTTGGTTGCTGACTACAAGGTGCGGAGTTTGATAATGTGGCGTGCGTTTGTTTGTGAAACACCGAATCAGTGACCATATTTTAGAAAGAGGGGTAAAGCGGTTGAACGTATTTGAAAATTGCTCCCAGCTTTCCTGTTTTGCGCGTTTAATGATTATATCGGCTTGATGTTTAGCTCTGCGAAACTCCTCTTCATGAGCTCTGCAAATGCAATTACGAAAGGCACGCATAGCCCGGCGTCGCAGGGCTAATGCGCGCTGACACTCATCGTTCCACCAGGGCGCATGTTTGTGCCCTGGTCGACGATGAGTGTGTGGAACGAACTGGTGTGCTGAGGCTAAAATAGTGTTTAGAAATGTGGGGAGGTCGGGAGTTGCGCCTGACGGGTGTGCCTCATCTATATAATTTTGGAAAGATGCCCAGTCCGCTCTGCGAACATTCCATCTGGGAAGAAAATTTAAGTCTATTTGCCCTGATGGGACCTCTAAATTTATATGGATCGGGTAGTGGTCACTAAAAAGCGTGTCTGATTGAACATTGTGCGCAAAGAGTGGTGCTATGCGTGGTGTTGTTAAGGCTAGATCTATAACAGTGTGTCACTGTGCCTCCGTGGTGATGTGCATGCGTAGGTGTCAGTTCGTTGATACATATGGGGTCATAAGTGTCCATGAGTGTGTGTAAAACTCTCCCCCTTGCTTGCGTCGTGCTACAACCCCATGCGCGATGATGGGCGTTCAGATCCCCAAGAAGGAATCTGGGCGAGTAAGGCGGAGAGATCAGCTGAGGAGACAGGGCTAGTGGGGCTAATGTATATAGAAAGAAGAGTAAGGTCTAACTGTGCTAATTTTACGTTTATTGCAACTGAATTGAAATGAGTATTAAAATGAACTTGACGATGCAAAAGACTATTTGAGACAAACAGGGCCGAACCGCCTCGGCGCGGGGTTTCGTTTACGTTATGTGTGTAGAGGCAATAACCGTTGATCTTAAAGCTATAATTAAAAGAATCCGAGTATTTAAATAAGGTCTCTTGAACGGCGGCTATCAATGGTCTGTTTTTGATCATATATTCCTTGAATTCTGCCCAATGGGATACCAGAGATCTCGTATTCCATTGGAGCAAGAATTCACCGAACTGGGGATTCATTTAGGGCAGGGAGGGAGACCATCCAGCAGAGCGGCCGTGGGAGCGATCGAGGGGCGCGACGGCGGGAGCGCGTAACGGGTCGGGCTCGGCGTTCGACTGAGTGACTGGCCCGGGGGGTTGGCGTCGAGACCGCGGCGGCTGAGGCATCGGATGGGGCTTCTTGGGACGCCGGCACGGGTGGAGTGGACCAACAGCGACGTGTTGGGTTGGGAGAGAGGCTCTCGGAGTTTGGTGCGGCGGGTTCCTGCTCAGGGAGGCTCGCAGCCACCGGGTTTGCTGTGACTTGGTCGGCTGCTGCGGACTCGATCGTACGCAGCACTGGACGCGGCTGGCCTGCTGGGGAGGGGCGGCGTGCTGAGGAGGAGCGATGTGCTGAGGCACAACACTGGTTCGATACTTCAGGCTCTTCAACAGGACGCGAAGGAGGGAGGGGGCGCCGCCGCGGAGCTGGTGTTAGAGAGGGAGGATGAGGGTACGCCTCCCGCGGCGTGGGCCACTCCTGAGGCTGGAGCACTCGGACCGGTGCATAGGCCTCTGCCGCTGCCTGCTGCTGGCGCTCGCGCAGCGCCTCGCGCGGCACACGCCAAGCGGGACAGGCGCGGCGGTCCCCAGCTGCGTGCGGGCCTTTACATGTGGCGCAGCGCGGGTTTTTCGCGTCACACTCCCGCGTGTGATGAGGGTCGGCGCAGCGGCCGCAGGTCGGGCGCGCAGCTCGGCAGGTCCGGTCAGTGTGGCCGAACCGTTGGCAGGTGCGGCACTGCTGGGGAGGAGGGACCCAGCCCTTTACTGGGACCATGAGGTACCCGCAGTGGATTGCGCGTGGGAGCTTTAGCCCCCTGAATCTCAGGTGGACGAGTGGGTTGGGGCCCAGGCCGGGACGGCGAGAGGGCAGGCGCACAACCTCGCACACCCCTTGCTCGGTCAGCTCCTCTAGTAACTCGTCGTCCGACAGCTCGGTGAGCTCCGGGCTGTAGACGACCGCCTGGATGGTGTTCAGGCGGTCTGCGATGGTGGCCGT
The DNA here is from genome assembly GCF_011947565.3 of Pollicipes pollicipes. Taxonomy (NCBI): domain Eukaryota; kingdom Metazoa; phylum Arthropoda; class Thecostraca; order Pollicipedomorpha; family Pollicipedidae; genus Pollicipes; species Pollicipes pollicipes. Next base: position 36,490,737 of record NW_023596461.1, on the reverse strand, counting down.
GACTGCCCACCCCAGAAAACTGCTCGATTTGAGCAGGGCCTCTGCCTAATGCTTCGAAAACAACCTAACTAGCAGGGCTCCCGAGCGCAGCGGCTTGGCTCCATCCATTTCACCGGTGTGGAACTCGAGCTCCCGACGGATGGCAAAGGGGTTTGACGTGCGGAAACTGTTTCCGTCAACGTTTCGGATGAGCACGAAGCTCGGTCCTTCCGGAAGGAAAGTGGAGAGGGTAGACAAGCCCCTCGCCGGGCCGGTCGCCGGAGGGGAGGTGTTGATGACATCTTGGGTCTTTACCTTGAACCTAGCTTAAATTAGCTTACGAACTACTTATTAGAACGACTTAAAACTAAATAGCACAATTCCAACACACATTAGGCTGTCGTCAGCACAACCGCGAACCAGCCACCCGCCCCGTCGTCCTTAGAGCGGCTGGCAGGTGGCAGCACTTCCTGGCCGCGGGAAGGGGCGGAGCCTAAATTATGGCGTGAGCGCGGGACGCTGGAGAAATACACTACTTACTGTTTTGAAATTGAGATAGGCGAGACGGTACACCGTGAACGCTACCAGGGCAATGCGTGACGGAATTTTAACAAAAATACCACCACCACATTGCCCCACAACGACAGAAAACTAACGCAGAAACGAAGCAAGCTGAAACACGACCGCCGCGAATCACGCCGCAAACCGGAGTCGTGATGTCGTCTGATGTCTGCCAAGCGGACGTCGATGTGCGCTAGGATTGAGCCATTGCCAAGACCTCCTTGTTTTAATAATAGTTTTCACCTTTACAAAGAGTGTTAAAGAGGCTACAAATGCTCTTGAGTGGTGAGCCAATTTCAGGGCTTCAGCCGCGCCCGTTTCAATTGTGATGCGACTGATATGAAGTGGGCAGTGAATTTCAATGCACTGCAACTTTGCAAGTGGCATCCGCATTGCATATAATTCTGCTTTGTTATAAAGGAGTACATATCCTAGCATTCAAAGTCTGTTTAGAACGTGACGCACTGGTATGATAGATATCACACAATAGCCAAGGGAAATGACACATACGACGTCGGTGACACGTAAAATTGCGTTCGGCAATTGGGTGTAAAATTCATCGGCGCATATTCGACTGCTGCTCTAAGGCGAAGGCACCAAGGGCAATTGGGACGAAACCTGAGCGATCATGAGTGCCGCAGGAGGCCGACAACGTGGCTCCCGTCAACAAGTATAGGATCCTTCGGGCGAGCAAAAAACCCAAGGCCAACGGGGTGGGCCCTACACGATTGATAATGCCCAGGCAGGCTGACATATGTTGCCCCACCCATAGCATAAGTGCCTTTGAGCAAAGGGGAATTACCCAAGACCATGAATTAATACCCTTGTGCGATCAAGAGAATTGAGTATTGAGTATAGTCAAGAGTATAAGAGTGTGCGAGAACGTTAACAGAGGGAACCTCGATAGGAGTGAGGAGTCCTCTGCAAATGGGATAAAAGGGGCAGATCCTTTGATGAAGGCAGAGAAGCCCTAAACATCGAGTGTCTCGACGCTTGTTGCTGGGACCTTATAAAGGTCCCAGCAACAGCACGAGGCCCTCCAATTAAGTGGAAAGAACCGGAGACTAATATGAAGGACCCTTGAGCAATTGAGTGTGCCCTGGCATATGGGGCCCCAGAAAAAGGTATAAAACATTTCAGGCGAATGGGAACAATCCATGGAGGAAAACCTGACCGATCAAGAGCACCCAGAAATGGAAGCAGATAACGTCCCAACAGCAGCGTTGGGCCCTACGAGGAAATGCAAAGAGATCAAAGGAAACATGGAAAGCTCCTTAGCGATCGGAATGACCCGGCAAGTGGACTTATAGGGCCCGGACAGCAGCGTAGGACCTCTGGACAGCATTATGAGACACCAAATCCTCCCACCCAAGTAACACCTTTTCAATCAGGAAAGAATTAACTTTGTCTGCTCATGAACTCTTCATTTTTGCTAGCAATTGTTTTTAGTCGTCTGTAGGCCCAAAGGCGTCCAATTTTGATGTGAGAAATGTGCGTCTTTTCCGCCGGTTATGGGTTCCTTCGGGCCTTTAGGTTCTCTCCGCATGGGACACGGGACATGGCCCGTGCCCCTACCCCCTTTGCTTCCGCCACCGGCTCGAGGACCTTAATAGATGGGGCCCGCCAAGAACATAAGGCCATCCATTCAAAGAGGAAATACTGACGATAAAACATGTACGGCTCCCAACGACGAGTGTGCCCGAGCAGTTTAATAGCGTATAATAGGTAATATAAAATAGGTAAATATAATAATATAGGTAAATAAAATAGGTAATATAATAAGGTAAAATAAAATAGGTAAAGCAGTTTGAATAGCGTAATAAATAGGTCCCCTTCAATAGCGTAGGGCCCTCCATTTAAATATGAAGTACCCAAGATCCAAAATAGAGAGCCCCCGAATGATCGGGTGTGTCAAAGCAGGTTAACAGATAGGGCTCCCAACGGGAGCGTAAGGCTGTCCACTCAAACGGGAAGTACCCAAAGCCCTAAGTGAATGCACCCTCAGATGATGGAATGTGCCCGAGCGGGTTATCAAAAAGGGCCCGACAAGAGCGTAGGGCCTTCCATTCAAATAAGAAGTACCAAAGCCCAGTGCGGAGGGCCCCCGAAAATTGGAGGGTACCCGGGCCGCTTATCATATGGCCCCAACAGGAGTGTAGGGCCCTAAATTCAAACGCTAAGACAGGGCCCCCGAACAACCCAGTGTAGCCAAGGAGGCAAACAGATTGGGCCCTCTGACAAGTGTGTAGGGCCCTATTCAAATAACACGTGCCCAAGGCCCAATGTGGAGGGCCCCGAACGATCGAATGTGCCCGAGCAGGTTATCAGGTACGCCCCCCGCAAGAATGTAGGAACCCCCACTTCAGAAAAGAAGCACCCAACACCCAGTGTGGAGGGTCCCCCGAACGACTGAGGGTGCCCAAGCAGGCCATCAGATGGGCCCCAACAAGAGTTTAGAGCCCAAAGGAAGTGACAGAGAATTGGAAACACTCTAGACCAATGAAGACGGCCTACGAGCATATCGCAAGGGTGTCGGTAAGTTGACCGAGGCCCACGTAAAGGGACATTGAGGGACCGAAAATACCCGGCTCTAACTCACAGAGCCTTTCTGGCGAATGAAAAGAATCCGTGGAAGGGCCCGTGATGGACAAGAGTGCCCCGGCACGCTAACATGAAGGGCCCCAACAGCAGCGCAAGTCCTTCCGAGCAAATGCAAAGGAATGAAGAGCAACGTGGAATGCTCCTCAACCATCGAAATGATCCTGCAGGTGGGCGTATAGGCCCTCCGGAAACAGCATGGGGCCCTAGACAGTAAAATGGGGCTCAAAATTTATAGTTCACAGCTTTTCCAATCATTGAATAATTTCTTGAGTTCTCATAGACCGTTCACCTTTGCTGACAACTGTTTTAGGCCGCCTAAAAGTTCGGATCTCCCCAATTTTGTTGCGTTTTGTGTTTGAAAAATCTCCACCTGTTCGCCCGGCTATGGGTCTGCTAGGAGCCAATGAGCCCCTTCGGGGTCCAAGGGGGAGGGGGTCAGGCCTCCATGGCCCCCCTCTGGATCTGTCCCTGGTTGCAAGTTGCATTGCCATCTCCCCCTTTAGCAAAAGTTTTACTTCATGCAGCAGGTGGTTTTATGGTACTGGGGTCCAACTCTCCTATGAGGTCAGTGAAAGGTTGGCATTTAGTTGTCTCTGAGGATGGTGTTGGCTATTTCATGATGATAGCACCCGCACTGTAACAGGAAAGCTCTGGAAGCCATTCGTTCTGCAGTGCTCATTCATGTGCACATTTTCTTTGCACTTGTGAGCGTGGCATTGCATGGAGGCAGATATGGCATGTTTCATTACTGTTTTTGCTAACATTTAATTGTACAATTGTCCTCCTAGAAACATTAGCATAATCACTGCACACATTTAAGTACAGGCTGTAAAGGCGGACAGCGTACCATATATACCGCATACATTGATAATAGAAATCAATATAGGTTGTGTGGTGGTGACATAATGACAGCAGTGCTAATTTTTATGCGTGATTGGAAGAAGATAGCAACCCATAGATCATGGTCAATAAATTGAGTCCAGTTAAGATGATTTGGTGCTATAGTAAGCTTTTATCTCATCTTTTTGTAATTTTCCAACTAGAAATGCTGGCTGGGGGGAGGAGAATCAGCATTGAGGGGGCTCAACCCAACATAGATATTCGGCAGCACCCCAGAAATCAATCTGAATTGATACTCCTGCATTATACATGCCATACATTACAGACAACCGGATAATTATTTTAGATTTGCATGTTACTTGCATGCAAACGACAATATTTGGCTCCCTGATTGAATTTCTACCAATGTTTGGATGTTGGTAAGGAAATGTGCTATTCTCCTGTAGCAGTTGATGTTTACACGATCTGAAATGCAGATGTCTACACCAGCATACATACAATAAATAAAAAAGATGACAGCCAACAATTTTGTTTCTCACCATGATTCGCCGGTTTTTGTACCGCGGACAGGTGGAGGGGGGCGGGGAGCTTCCCTGACGTTAGCAAACTAAGCAAGGTAAAGCCTCGCAAAAAATAAACAAATGGTGAACTGTCTTAAGTGAGGTCTTGTGATTGGTCAGAAATTTCCTGCTGTTAACTGACCCCACTGGACCAAGTCGAAGGTCAAATTTCCCTGAAAACCAAACATCAGCTTTGCATGTTCATATATATGAAATCATGCAGTGAAGTGACATGGAACATAAAGAGGTGTGTCCCTTGTTTAATCATGAGTACAATGACATGTAGTTTTATCTGTCTGGAGTCTATATCTATAAGGTAGGGATCCGTTCATGTAAGTGCCAACCCTCCTCACGCGGTCCGCAGAATCGTCGCTTGCCCCCTGCTGCACCCGCTGGCCTTGAATCGTCTTGCAATGATCGTAAAAAAACATCGCTACTCTGAGACCAAAATTACTAGGGGCACTTTTTTGGTGGCAACACGCTCACAATGGATGCCCCAGAGGCCACCAAAGATTTTAGCAAGACTGCACAATATGCCGCATTGGTATCCTCAGAAAACCGTAGGGGCGGGGGGGGAGGGTCGCATCGCCCACGCTCCCCCCTGTCATGGCGAGTAGCTTGTTAGGAAAGGGCTATCCTCCTGACGTGAAGTTTTTGAAAACAAATCGATGCAATTAACTTGTCGGGGCACGGCGGAAGGCGCCCACCAGCCAAAACATGTCGCGTCAGGCTTAGAGCATGCCTAAGGTATGGTGGAGAGTTGGTGACGGTTGAGATGGGGTTCGAAGCGCACATTCGATTTTCATAACGGGGCATGGTCTCGCGGAGACCCATGGTCCCCCGTATTTGACGTCATTCCCTATGCCGCTTGCTGCTGTTTCGAAGGTTGCCAGGCATTTTGCTGTCCTGGCTATCGAGGCCCTTCGTTGATTTTTTTGGAGGGGGCGGCGGGTGTTCGAGGAAAACAAAACCAACCGTAGATCCAGTTTCAACGTGAAGCCTCTAAGTACGGATGGTGCAAGAAAACTCCTGTCGTGATTGCGCTATCTTTTCAGTCTAAGGCACGTGCACCTGTTTTCCTAGCAGCAGCACATATCCTGACATTTGTTCAAGGGCAGTGCATGACTGGACGTTTCGGTTATGTACATTGTTTCGAAAATTGCAGTGATGAAAGAGACTTTCGGTGATAGGCTGATTACTGATGACGCTGCTGGGCATGGGCCGAATGTCCATTTTGTCACACGACATCGCATCACGCTACTGGCGACAACTTTTCCTCCCAAAATTTGGTCGGCGGCAAGAAGTACACTTTTACCACCCCTGTAGCCGGTCCTGCGGTGGAAATCTTACTTGACCTCACGCGCACCATTATGAGAGAAGCACATTTCATTGGTCCTGCTTTTCGAACGAGTCTGTTCTGTTCTGTTTGCAGCGCACTAGTTTGTTAAGGTGCAGTAACTGCTACGAAGCCTTGAAACACTCTGTTCAGGCAAAAATAGACGCAAACACGAATTTATTATCCCGCAAGCTCAACGACATGTTACACCATAGCTTCGATTTCTCCCCTGTGGCGTTTGCAATAGCGGCTCTTCGAGGCACCCCTTGGCTTCGGATATTGAAGTATCACAGCGTCTGTAGTGACGCAATGGCTCAAATTTTCACCAATGCGCTTCTCGGTAAGAGATCCTTGCCGCCTGCTAGGCCAATCACAAACGTGCTTTCATTCGGAGCAATAGAGGTACCACGGCGTTGTTAAGACGACGGTGCTGTCGAAAATTGCAGGGAAAATATAGAGCTGTTTCGAAGCGTTACCAGTATGATTTGGACTTCGTGAGGGTATTCTTAAATCATGAAATGACATCTAAGGGTCCACCTAAACGCTTAACCCCGAGAGGAGCCTGTCTGAGATCCCACAAGGTCCATCTGATAACAGAGGGAAGGCCAAAGTATTGTTTTGAGGGGGTGGGGGCGGCACACAGCTGGATACAGGCTCTCGGTGAAAAGGCACCCAGATGAATCACCAGATTTGCCCATTCTATTTCACTGGGTCCAGCTTTCTTCATTTGTCATCACTGTTCGCCGAGGGACCCAGTGGATTCAACATTAAGGAGACCCCTTACCTTTCGTGGACATGGAGTACCGTAAGTAGGACACTAGGCAACCCTCTTGCCTTTCCCGGTCAGAGATTGAAGGGGATTTCCGTCCAAACTCGTCAACTGGGGTACTTGCTGGCTACTTTTCTGGAGACACAGTGGCTGGGGCCCCCTGATCGATCACGAGGGCCACAGAAGAATGCACAGTGCGTTGGTCCCCTCCCTAGCGCGGGAGGCCCTCAGACCGGATCAGTTGATTCCGGATCGACGCAGGGGACCTCACTGATGCTAGGGATCGCTTACCGACACAGGGGTCCCATAATTGGTAGATGATTCCAGTTCAGCTCATTCGGCCCCTGACCGAAATGGGGTGGAGGTCCAGAGCTACAATCATTCTTGGGCCCATTCTGATACAGTGCTCTTTCACTGCCTCGTCGTGAATCATTGTCATTTATCTTATCTCTTTCATTATAAGCGGGCGGTCAATTCAAGAGACTCTGTGACCTTCGAGGTCACATTCCCGTCCCTACTCAGAAAACGGAACCATTGCTGACTTGGGGCCCTTGCCGACATGGGGTCCCCTGTAAGGCGTACTGACCCCTCCCCCCCTTCCCTGACCAGTACAGCGGTTCCCCATTGCCTAAGGGATCCCGACCAATCTGTATAATGTGTAAGATCCTCTGACCGGCAATCGTAAGCCCCGAAATGGTCCCAGATTTGGAAATGGGCTTTAGGCCACCACGGGAAAGACTGTTCAAAATTAGTGGTTGCGAATCGACTGACGGGCCCTCATTGCCCGCAGGGGCCACCAATCGGCGCAACGGGCCCACTGATGGACATTTGCGGGCCAGGATCCCTTGATACATTCTCTGGCCAATTCTTCGGGACCCCTAATAGGACCCTTGATCATCGGCCCCGAAGAGCCCTCTGGACCAAAGTGGGGACGTGTGCCCCCAGTGCCCTATGGTCAAGTTATTAGGCTGGTAAGGTAAGCATCCCATGTGCCGAAAAGGCACCTCTCATCTTTTAGGCCCGGGATGAGCCTACGTCTGGTTAAATTCGAAAATAGCACACGGTTGGTCTGGGAAGTGTCATTTTTTCATGCCCAGAGAAGCCACAGGTCACGTCCGGAAAGATCAATTTTTGCTCTTAGACCTGAGAACATGGCCTGCAAAGGGGATGGGAGGGGATAATCCTATTTAGGCCCAGAACGGGGACGGAGATAAGCCGACATGATAGGCCCAGAATGAACTATCCATTCTGGGCCTCTCCCCATCCCCGTTATCGGGAGAGAACCGACGTTGGCACAGGCACCAGCAGAACACATCGGTAGCATAGCCGGATTTTTTTCTGTCACCAATACTTTCAGTATTCGATAAAATTTGGAAGCTGTAGAACTGGCTGATGTTTCTGCTTCTGAGACAGTAGTGCAGGCAGAAGGGGCAGGGTGCTGGGCTATGTGCCCCCGCTCCGTATCCGAGAGGCCCGAGGGTCCTCTCGGGACCTACGATTAGGGGTCCGACTTGAGGGCCCGAAGGGTGCAAAAGGCCATTCGGAATTCCAGTCACTTTAATGACAGCCAGACGGCCATGTACGAATCAGGGGCCCCTGAGTCGGTAACAGGCTGTATGTCGGATCAAACGCCATCAGAAACGCACAGTCGGCTTCGTGGCGGCATGGGCCGGAGTGCCCATTTCTCAAGCAGGTAACACAACCGGAGCCAGCGATTTACATCGGTCGCGGCCCCACAGCGCCTAACGGGAATCCTGTGCTGGCAAGGGGCTCCAAATCGATCTGAGGCAATGTTGGAGAAGGCCCGAAAAGCCCGGAGGACCCACCGGGTCCGATGATCAAGAGCTCGATCGGAAGGTCTGAGAGTACGAAGGACTGGTCAGTGTGTTATTCAGGGGTGCCGGCCGGCGGGGACTGACCCTTGAATGACAGTCAGAGGGCCCTTTGTACCGGTCAGTGGTACCCTGAGCCGATATATGTCCATATGTCGGTCAGGCACCACCAGTGCTGCACAGTCCGCTCCGCATTGGCTTAGGAGCGGACTGTGGGTAGTAGGCTTGAGGGCTCACTTCCCAATCAGCTACAAAGCTGGGACCAGTGATTTACACTGGTTGGTGCACCTGTATTTACCAGTGGCATCCAGTACCTAACAGAAGGCCCTGTACTCGCAATGGGCCCGAAGCGACCAAGGGTAGTGTTCGATGAGGCCCGGAGAGGGAGCCGGGCGGCCCAACAGAACAGACTATCAAAGGCCCGGCTGAAGGGCATAACGGCCCGCAATATTGGCTGTAGGTCACATAAAGAATCGTGTTCCGTAGGGTGATGACCTGAAATGTCGGTCAGAGATCCTCTCGTATCGTTAAAGGTCCCCTGAGGCAATGCGGATGTCTAACTCGGCCAGAGACCGCGAACACCGAGCAGGTGGCTCCCTGTCATCCTGAACCTTTTGGGCCCATTTGCCAAACAGGAGCAAGATCAGGGGCCACGATTGGCATTGGTCTGGGTCTCTGAAACGGTGGTTGGGTCCCTTTGTCGGCCAGTGGCCCATGACAAGGGGATATGTCTCGGCTGGTGGTCTCCCAGTCGGTCAAAGACTGTGTTTGATGACGTTCGAAGAGGGACCGGAGAGGACCCTGCGGGACCCTGATCAACAGCACGATTGGACTCGGACCCGGCCCCCATCCGTAGTGCCATAACCTGAAACGTCAGTCAGAGGGCTTCTATAAGGTCCCTCTCGCTAAGGTTCTGTATCCCTATTTTTGGGGCCTCGACACTGGGCCAAACAGTCGGCTCCATGTCCGTCTGAGCCCTTGAGACCCATTTCACAAGCAAGAATGAGGCCGGGGCCCACGATTTGCAATGTTCGGGGTCCCTGACACAATGAGAGGCCCCTGTGTCGGTCAGGGGTCGGCTGCGCGGGTCATAAGGCCTCCCGCGTCAGGGAGCGGATCAATATGACATAATGTATCATTCTAAGGGCCTCCCGTCGGCCAGGGGATGCCGCCCCGTGTAGCCAGCATGACGGCCGGGCGACACACCGCAGTGGGACAGAATGGCGCTTCAGCCCTTCACCGGAACCAAAGATGTGCCCTGTAGTGTTCTACTGGGTCCTTTTACTGGAAATGAAATGTCTCATTAGCGCTTGAATGCAGCTGGTCGAAATAAGTTCAAAACGTGCCCAGCCGTCCCATGTTTGCCTGAGAATGTTCATTTTTCCAGAGAAGACTGGTGAAACAAATAGCATGAAAAGGTTTAAGTCTGCGCACCGGGTGCCGATAGTGTAGTGGTTAACGCGCCTACGTTAACCGCAGCGCGTCTTGGAAACTTTAGGTACGGGGTTCAATTCCTCGCGGTGCTCAACCTTCCCGCCAGGGTGAGAGACTGGCGACGCCGTGTAGCTCCTGCAGCTGAGTGTGTCATAAAGCCCCGATGACACGCCCGCAATCTCGGGGAGCAAGGATAGCGAGGGCTTGGGTTGCAGTTTTCGTAAAACCTAACGGTGCTGGTCACCGCAAGTAACGCCGGGGGGGGGGGGGGGCGCCGTTCGCGTAACAACATCCATATAAGATAATGTTTCTGATCTTGTTTTCAAAATTAACTCGTACAGTCCAAAAATAACGCCGGCGAATCTTTTCTTACAGCTTTGAGATTGTCCTCTGGACAGATTAACAGTTACAGCAACACGAAAAACAAATATTTTATCTTTACTGCTCAAGTTGCACCACCAGATTCCAGCACTACTTCGCAGTGCTGTGGAGACCAATACGTTATTGTCGTTATCCTTGATATCTCTCTATCAAGATACAAATTCTGACGTTTCTGAGTTTTCTTCGATTTAAAAATAGCTCACTGAGCCATCGCAAAATGGAGACCACTGGCGGTTTATTTCATGCAGTCATTTAGCGCATGACTTTTTCAGTTTATTTGCCATAAACTACAGGGAGAATTGATATCGCGGTAGCGTCTGGCCTTTATTCCAGCAGAGAGGGTAAAGTGATATATATATATATATATATATATATATATACGCCATGTCCTAGAAAAACATGTCCTCATTAATAGATGGGTCATATCCGGTGAATTTTTTGGGGTCCCTTGTTAGCCCTGTTCCCCCCCCCCCCGCCAAGGCTCTAGCTGCGCCCTTGGTCCCTGGCTGTAATTTTTAAAACTTAGTTAGCTTAGTTCAGCTTACTTTTTATGTGGCGTGAAGGGAAAGCAGTACGCTAAAACCTACCAGTGGTATTGACTTAAATAACATCGTGAGGGTCCAGGCTTAATAACCAAACACTTTGTTGATCTCTGGAAGTCCTAAAATTGAGTGCGGCTAAAGATAAGTTATAACGCCGTAATCGGCATGTCAAATATTAACATTGACGGATTTTCAAAAAAAAACTCGCTGATCACACCCATTGTTAGTACGTCATAAAGCTCCAATGACTTCGAGCAGAATGGAAGGGGTTAGGGTTTGAATGTAACTAAGAATATGACTGGTCTGAAAAAGCAAACTGGTCTTCTGATCAATCAAACATACTTAGCCGGAAGACGAAGGCAGTCGCTTGCTTAGAATCTTTCCAACGAACATGACTTCAAGGCGTCGAAAACAGACCCTTGATACGTACCTCCCAACGTACCGCAACCTATACGTTGTACCCGAGACGGGATGTGTCGCCCCGGCCGAGACCAATCCAAATCTATTAGTAGAAACTGGTATGCATAAAGTACTAACTCACCCTAAGAACAGGAGCTTTCAACGCCAACTCATGCCAATGCTAGCTTGTGTAGTTACACAAACATATCAGGGTGAAAAATTAGCTGTTGGAAGTATTCGGTTCAAAGACATTGTTTCCCGATGATTGTCTGCATACCGAAGTATTATGCATCCACAATTAAATTATTTGTAGGGCTCGACTTGCACCAGCGTAAGACGCCATTGCTGTTGCCAAACCTCGTCGTTATGAGTTTAATGTCGAGCAATCATTCATAACACACACACACAGCTGCGAGGGATTTGCAACTAATTAATGATAGTTGACGTGGAACACCTCTCAAACTACAAATGCTACTATTATGAGTAAGGTCTCTGACATGATTAAAAGGCCTGTTTGACATACAAATAATCTTGGATACAAAAGGTCTGCTTGTGCATACTAGTGAAACTGCATGGAAACCGTCATTTTGTCAGAGTGTGTAGTGTATATAAGAGCCTCCCAGAAACACCTTGAACTTTTTAAAACCTTTCAGTGATTCAACTTAACTTGAAAATAGCCTTCACGCAGGTAACAGATATGCAATCTGCATAGGATAACCCAAACGCCCATGAATCTAACGTTTTATGTTCAACACAAGTGCAACTGCGTACATTGTACAACATTGTTAGGCCAGCTGTCCGAACTAGCAGGCAGTTCGTTTCTTAAGTGCAAACGCTAAAGGTATCGTGAGGTCTTACGCCTAGGAGCCGTCCGACTCGCCGGTCGGGGTCGGGCCGCCCCTGCCCGCCACACGAGGGAGGGCGTCTTTTGTGCGCGGCGTGCCGCGGGGTGTGCCGCGACACGGCCGGGGCCGCGTCCCCCTGTCTGGATACCATTGACGCCGGCCGCGTTGGAGCGCAGCTATTTCTGGCGTGCGAGGGCAGCTTTGCTAGCAATTTCATTCATACCAGTTTGGATGCGCCTCATAACGCACTCGATTTCTGGACGTTGACTAAGTTAATGGTATGATGATAGATGATAATTAATGGTAAGATAATGGTCGATGGTTAATGGTGTGATGCTGCAGCCATCATAAATTCGGGTATGACACTAAAACGGTAAAATAATGCAAACAATATGACACTAATATGATATTAAAATTCCAGCTCTTGGAAAGGCACATCTCAGAATAAAAACAGCGTAGAAAGATCTACGCGAAATAGAACGGCAGCTCCCGCAAAGCAAATGCAGGACACGATCAGCCGTACGCAATGCTGTAAACAATTTCTGAGGTTCAAAGTCAAGCAAGACTGCAAAGTACGCCCATCGCCATAAGTTGTGTGCATCCCGCGACGCATCCCGCAACACGCACTCAAGGTGCATGCACTTTGAGCAGGCCATTGGCAGTCTGCAAAGTATTCGATGCCGGACTGCTCAGTTACAAGCATTCCTCGGGCACGGGCAGCGATATCGCGCCCACCTCCAAGGCCCGGCGGCCTTTGCCAAAGGATCAGATCTCACAATGGTGACCAGTCCCCTCTTGACCGCCGCGGCGATTACACAGCGGGGTGGCGGGGGAGCGGCGGCGGTCGTCAGGCGCCGCCACCGTGAAGAAGTGTGCGTGTGGAGAAGGTGGTCTTCTGACTCGTAAACACAACTAGTTAACACACCGTCGAAAAACCATCCTACTGGTACCGACATCAAAAACTATCTGAAGCCTTTGGAGCGCTCCGAACAATTCTTCGCGAAAAAGCTTAACAAAACCGGAATTTCGGTACTACCAAGCAATGCGGCACTGCCAGGCGGGTGTGTATTCACACTTCGGAGTCGTTAGGCTAACACTTACAACACACACCACACACAACACACACACACACACACACACCACACACACCACACACACACACACACACACACACACACACACACACACACACACACACACACACACACACACACACACACACACCACACACACACACACACACACCACACACCACACACACACACACACATTTATATATATATATATATATATATATATATATATATATATATATATAAAGCTGGGTATGCTACATATGCAAATGCATGGAGCTCATTTATTTCCTCCAGATCACGTGTTAAATCCTGTGATTTTGAGGCTAAATGTTTCGGAAAACAGTCGAAATAAACTAAAGTTGGCTGCTAAATACCATCAAAACCAAGCACGGACTGGATTCCTAGCATATTCATGGCTTGCGGGTTGGGCGATGCAGCCAGCTGATGACTGATAACTTATGTATATTGCGTTATCTGTTATAAACAAGTACAAAATATTCTAGCAGTCAAAACATCTCAAAAACGTGATGCACGAGCTAGATACGTGTCACATGCTCAATAGCCAAGGGAAATGACGCGTGCGACGTCAGAGGCACGTGAAATAACCTTTGACAATGGCGCGTAACAATTCCTCGGCACATATCTGTCTGCTGCTTTAACACGCGCACGGGTGGCCGGCTAGACACCCTTCTCTCGGGTGGGGAGGGGTCAATTTAACTGTCCCTGAGATCTCGGGAACTAAGAGAGCTAGAGACACCAAATTTACAGGGTGTCTTGAACTGTACGTGAAATCTCTTAAGTCAAGGTTTGGGCTTCCTAGGTCATGACCTTCAGGTCAAATAAGGTCAAACAAGGTCAAATTCCATGTCAGTCTCTAAAGTGCCCCCAGCACCTAGGCAACTGTTTCTAAGCAAAAGGTCGCACGCCGTGCTTAGTTCAGTGTCCTTGTTTGACCTTTTGTAGGTCATGGTGAAGGAAATTATACAAGACTGCTCTGAGTTTTGCACTTGAATAAACGACAAAGATTACGCTAGGCAGTATGTTCCTAAAACAAAATATTGACCCGGGTCATCTTAGGTCAATGACCTGTTCTGACCTCTAAGAAAACAATGGAAGATGCATAATGCGGTTCCTGCTGTCAACAAATTGGAAATGAGCACCACAAACTATCCCATACAGCAAGCTCTAGAGAAATAAATCAAGTTGGTTTTGACCTAGGTCTGCCCTTCATACCTGACCTTAGGTCAGCGCAATTTGTTCATTCAATATTTGTGGTGCCTAAGAAAGCATCTCAGAGATGTATGACTTCGTCAAACACTCCGTTATTGTATCAGATTGGACGATTCCCTAGAAGTCGCCCTCGCTGAAACCATGGCCTGACTTTGACCTGCCATAGGTCAGCAACCTTGCAAGGTATATCTACATTTTTATGTCAAACGATCCGCTTCTGAATTGTTTACAGCTATGCAAAATTTGGCGCGGCTTCGCTGCGCTGTTCGGAAACCATTCTGGAAAAACCTTCGGGGAGGGGGTCAATTTGACCCCCCACCCCCAACCCACCCAAGCGCGTGTTAAGGCGAGGGCACCAGAGCCAATAGGGACGAAACCTGGGCAATCATGGGTGCCACATGAGAGGAACAAAGTGGCTGCCGTCAGCAAGTATAGGATCCTCAGAGCAAGCAAAAAAACCAAGACTTTCGTGATGGACCCTAAACGATCGGAAGCGCCCCGGCAGGCTGACATGTAAGGCCCCGGCCAGAGCACAGAATTCCCTGAGCAAAGGGCAATTATGCAAGACCATGAATTGATTCCCTGTGCGGTAAAAATTACCCGGGTAATTTAACAAAAGGAGCCCGATAGAAGTGAAGAGTCCTCCGCAAATGAGGCCAAAGGGAGAGAGCCCTCGATCAAAGAAGAGGGGCCCTGAGCATCGAGCGTCTCCGTGCTTTACCTCATATGAGCCCCAGCAACAGCGTAAGGCCCTCCGAGCAAGTGGAAAGAACCCAAGACTAATATGAAGGGCTCCTGAGCACCTGAGTGTACCCTGATATATGGGGCCCCGGAAAAAAGCGCATAAAGCCTTTCGGGCGAATGGGAAGAATCGGTGGAGGGCCCCTGACCGATCATTAATGTTCAGGCATGAAAGCAGGTAGTATCCCAACAGCAGCGTTGAGATCATGTACGGAAAAGGAAAAATGCTAAGAGATCAAGAGGAACCTGGAGGGCTCCTTGGCGATCAGATTGACCAGGCAAATGCACATATGTAGCCCGAGAAAACAGCGTAAGGCCTCTGCAAAAACATAATGTGCCCCACAATTTCCTTCAATCACCATCCTTTCAATCAGTGAAGACTTGAATCTGCATGCTTATTAACTCTTCGTTTTCGCTTGCAGCCGTTCCTTGCCGTCTGTAGGCCCAAATACGTCCAAGCTTGTTGTGTTTTTTTGTAAGAAAATTGTGTCCGTTCAACCGGTTATCGGCCACTTCGAAGCCTGTGGATCCCCTCTGCATAGTCCGTGGGGCATGGTCCGATGTCCCCCCTCCCCCCCCCCCCCCCACCTCTGTATCCGCCAACGGTCCAAGCAGCTTAATAAATGGGGCCCGCCAAGAACATAGGGCCATTCAGGTAAAAAACACTCAAGACAACGTGGAGAGTCCCGAAGTGATCGAGTGCGCCAGAGCAGGTTAACAGATAGGGCTCCCATCAAGAGCGTAGAGCCCTCCGTTCAAATATGAAATACCCACTCACGATATAGAGGGCCGCCGAGTGATCGAGTACGCCAGAGCAAGTTAACAAATAGGGTCCTCATCGAGAGTGCAGGGCCCTCAATTCAAATGAGAAGCACCCAAAACAAAATGGAAATGGCCCCTGAACGATTGAATTTATACGAGCAGTGTATCAGAAGCGGCTCGACAACAGCGTAGAGCCCTTCGTTCAAATAATAACTACTCAAAACCCAGTGCGGAGGACCCGCGAAAGATGGAGCGCACCCGAACAGATTGTCAAATGGCCCTCGAAAGGAGCGTATTCCCTTTAATTCAAACACGAAGAGCTAATGTACAGGGCTCCCGACAAGTCCAGTACAACCGAGGAAGCGAAAAGAGGTGGCCTCCGATAAGTGCGTAAGGTCCTCTAGTCAAACAGGGAGCGCTCAGTACATAATGCGGGGCCCCGAACGATCGAGTGTGATCGAACAGGTTAACAGATGGGGCCCTCGACAAGAGAGTAGGGCCTTCCGTCCAAATATGAAATACCCACGACACGATATAGAGGGCCCCCGAATGATCGAGTGCGCCAGAACAAGTTAACAGATAGGGCTCCCGTCAAGAGCGTAGGGCTCTCCATCCAAATAGGATGCGCCTAAGATCCGATGTAGAGGTCGCCAAACGATCCAAAGTGTCCGAGCAGCTTTTCAGAAGGGGCCCCGACAGGAGCCGAAGGCCCTCCATTCAAGTAAGAAGTACCCAAAACAAAGTGCGGAGAGACCCTGAAAGATGAAATGTACCCGAGTAGGTTATCAGATGGTCCCGCTAGGAGTATAGGGCCCTAAATTCAAACACCAGGACGCAATGTGCAGGGCCCTTAAACAATCCAGTGTCGCCAAGGAGGTGAACAGAAGGGCCCTGACAAGTGCGTAGGGCCCTCCGTTCAAAAAAGAGGCACCCAAGGCCCAATGTAGAGGGCCCCCAACGATCCAATATGCCGGAGCAGGTCATCAAAGAGGCCCCGACAAAGGCGTAAGGCCCCCCAATCAAAAAAGATGTACCCAAGACATAGTGCGGAGGGCCCGCGAAGGATCGGGTATTTTGAGCAGGCTATCAGATGGCCCCCGATAGGAGCGCATGGCCCTACACTAAAATGCCCAATGTGTAACGCCCCAAACAATCCAGTGTGCACCAGCAAGTTAACAGATGGGGCCCTAACAAGTATGTAGGACCCTCCATTGAAATACAAAGCACCCAAGACCGAATCTGGTGCGCCCCGAACGACCGATGCGCCCAAGGAGATTAGCAGGTGGGCACTCGACAAGAGTGAAGGGCCCTAATCAAGTGGTGAAGAAAGGAAAGCGCCCTAGACTAATGAAGAAGGCCCATAAGCATATCGTGAGTGTGTCGATAGGTTTGTTGTGCGTATAAGGCACTAACACTTAAATGAATATCATTACAGCAAAGGTTTATTTGAGAGACACTGGCACGTGACAAGAGTCGTTTGCGCGCGCCGCGACGTGAGAGGAAAACGGATGTAGGCAGAGCTGGCTTGTTGCTGTTGAGGAAAGGCATGTAAGAGATGTTGAAACACTTCGCCAAATGAAATGTTTTTACGAGGTGGAACTTTTTTCTGTCGGCGTGAAGAAATAAATTAAATGGTAGGAAATGATTGTAGGTACAGCTGGCGGAGTTAACGTGACTAATTGCTAGTGAAACCCGGTACTGCATAGGGCGCGGCAACATCTACTGAAGTTGGTGGCAAGCTTATTTTCAATGGCGGCACCTTAAACTTTCATGACGCCCCCTACGGTGGTGTCGCCGCCTACGGTGGTGCCGCCGCCTACGGGTGACGCCGTCTGTCGGTTACCCGATGCCGACATAAAGGGTGCCTGAGCAACCGAGAATACCTCGTCAGGTTAACATATGGTGTCTCAGCTACAGGGCCTTTCCGGCGAATGAAAAGAACATGTGGAAGGCCCCTGACTGACAAGAGCGCCCCAACATGCTAGCAGGAAGGGCCTAGGAACGGCGCAGGCGCCCCCCCCCCCCCCTCCGAGCAAATGCTTAGAATTAAGGGCAAAGTGGAAGACTGCTTAATGATCAGAGTAACCCTGCCAGTGATCATACAGGTCCCCCGGAAACGGCATGGCCCCCTGGACAGCACAATGAAACTTGAAATTTCCAAATAACAGTTTTCAATCATTGAAGTTCTGCTTTTGTCCATTCGTGGGTCCTTTACTTTTGTTTGCGGCTGTTCTTGGTTGCCTGCAAGTCCAAAGACCTCCAGTTTTGTTGCATTTTGTGTTAAAATTGCACCTGTCCGGCCGGCTACGGGCCCCTTCAGAACCAATGTGCCCGGAAGAGCCCGGGGGAGGGGCATGGTCCCGTGGCCCCCCTCCTGGATGCGCCCCTGGAATATGGATCTTGGGCTGTGGTGGTTTGCATTAGGCATGGGTTCGACTTAAATATATTAAATGAGCTAAGGAATAGCTCACAGAGTTCAGGATTTGATTCAGTTCATGACTCATTCCTGTCCCATTTTTTACTTGACTCAGTTCAGGTGCAGTGCTTGCATTGAATCACTCATGACTCATGCTGGTTGTAAAAGCAAGGGTCACTGGGCTGTGCTCTTTAGTATCCCCACGTACTAAACATCGCAGGTTTTAGTACGGATAGGTACTAAATACCGTTGCCTTCTTTGTAAGCATTGGTAGTAAATATTCTCGAGGTGTTGGTTTAATCAGCTGGGTTTCCTTCACCAGTTGCTTGATACTGGTAGCCTTGGGTTTCCTTTAGCCTCCATTCCTAAACTGCTGACCTTGTTGCTGCTCTTGCCGTATAACCGAGACCCCGTTCACGGTAGGTGTTGTGCGGCGCGAAGGACTTGCATTCAACTCGGGTGAAAACAAACCATGTTGGTATGGGCTGAGCCATTAAGTAGTTGATGAGAGGTGAGTATCTTTCTCTTGCACTCTGCTTTATTTTACTGGATGGTGGAAGGGAATCCCGACAATGTGTGACATCTTTCACGTGTGTGGTTGACACGAAGAATGTTAATTGCTTACAAAAAGTGCAAATAATTGTTCTGGTGTTATGGTGTTGATTTAATGAAAGCTTTCAGCAGCTTTCAGTAGCAGGAAGCTTTTGTAAGTCCTGCATATTCTATAGTGCTGCATAAGTCTGGCCACAAATGAAGATTTTTTGTGGCACTGACATAGCAAAAGGTCAGGGCAGAGCTTTCCAAATTAAGCACAGCAAAAATAAAATAAAAATGCTAACAAGCGAGGAAAATATTGGATATCTTAGCATAGGCTATCTATCCCAATAGCTCAATAGTGAAGTTTGCTTGCCCTCATCTAACCACTATTCTGTCTGTTCCTGTCAGTCCTAAAAAGATGAGGTGAATTTGGAGGGGGTTGGAGGAGCACAGAAGTCTGCTGCTGCGGGAACTTTTTTGGATGAGATGTTTGCTAGCTGTCTGCACATAAATGTAGCAGTTTTGGCACCCTGACACAAAAAAGTATTGGGCTTACTGTTAACAGAAAAAGTAAACACAAAATCAGAAAATATTCAGTGTTATTATATTAATATTAATCTGAAAACATAAAAATGACACCATGTTGTCTATCTGCACTTATATGCACATGCCATTTGTTTCCATTATGTGTCAACAAATGGAGCCAAAAAGGCATATGCATGAATTGCACTGTTTGTGGAAAACCACCTTTCATTTCATGGGAGGTTTAAGGAGGTAAGCAGCAAACTTAAAGGGGCTTGCAGGAGGCTGGAGGAGCCACAGGTATGAGCAGATTAGTTTGGAGGATGTTTGAGGGGGTTAGAGAAAGTTAAAGGGGTAATGGGAAGAGGTCAAGCACTCCTCCCAATGGACAATATTATCCTCCAGATTTATGACTTTATTATAGTGCAAGCATGTGCTTGGCTCTGGCTTGCTTCATTTGAAACAAAAATATGCTATTTATAATCTATCATTTTTGGGGTTCTGGGCTATGAAGTACACAAATGGTAAAAAGATCAAAATGTTTAAGTTTACAGAGATATCAATAATTGGTGAAAACTATGTCTTCTGGGAAATCTGGTCTTTGATGAATTGGGGCTGACATAAATTAGGTGCATTTTCTGAATGTTGGCTGCTGGAGAACTGATACTGTCCTTTATAAAGTGTCCTATACTATTCAATAGTCCTTGTGATATGCACCATAATAAGTAGTTGATACACATGCAATTTGAAGAGCAGCTCTGCTGTTACACTCAATAGCTGATAGGATTGTTCAAATCCTGTTTTGTGCAAATGACTGGTTTCTTATTAGTTAATAAATTTGAGATGATGTGCAACAATCTCATCCCCTGTTTTTCAGTCACATGTAAACAGCTGCTGCAGCACCAGGTGTTATGGTGAATTGCTTTGCATAAGAATCACAAGCTGCAGCCATGGACAGTTCCAACTACAACCCAGCAGATTTGGGTGGATTTCAAAAGCAGGTAGGTTGGTCTTCATCACCACACAAGCATCACAAGGGTCAGCTGATTTTGCATTTCAGTCTATGGGCCTTTGTCATGCAATGAAGACCATACATAGCCTGTGGGCTACATCAGTCTCTTCATAATCCACATAATGTTCTGTTATATAGTTATGCCTTGCTGTGAGATAGCATGTGTAGGAGATGTTTTTGGCTGCTTACTGTTTATATTGATTGTTGTGATCATGTAGATATAATTTGATGTTAACTCATTGCCAGTCATTGATATGAAAACAGTGGGTTTGAACATCAGGTGTGGGTCACTCAGGCTCCATAATGGCAGAGTACAAATTTCCTAAAGTGGAGTACAAAATTATCCAAGTGCTGTGGGTCAATACAGCATTATTTAGGCTACCTTTAAGAAGTAGTAGTACAATCAGTGGCACTCAACAAAAGTGCCACTTTTCATGTACAGCAATTCATGTAAGAGCACTTTAAATGAAAGAAAACATCAGTATTAAACATGGTCCACTGAAACAACACAGTCTCATACTCTGTACTATGAAACACATGCACAGATAAATTGGTTTGCAATTTATGAAAGGCTCTGTGTATACACCCTCCAAAATAGGGGCGGGGGTAATTTTGCATCAGGCTTATAGGCTCTCCAAAATGGAGGGTGGCTACACACTGGGTTTATACACCCTCCAAAACGGAGGGTGGATACAATACGCACAGCCGGACAAAAATGGTGCACAAAAAATGCAAATGAACATCCCACAGACAGCCACCTACTCATGCTCCACCACGATCACGCTACTCCCGCTCCACCACAGTCACGCTACTCACGCTCCACCAGCTAACTGGTTCTAGAAACAGCCAAACATGCATGTCCTCCACCTTCCCACTCCCACCCAACACACGAGGCCCTGCACGTCCCACCCGAACAATAGAGACAGGCAGCACTCTTAACCTATTTACCGAGCCAGCGCAAGTACGGTGCCTGCCAGACATGTGCAGGCCGGCCAAAAGGGATCGGGGTCATTCACTCCGCTGACTCCGGCGAATAATGCAAGGTATTTATGGATTTTAGTGAGCTTTAACCGATATCATTGCGACATATGATAATTTATGTTGCCATTGATTGATGTTTTTGTCCTAATAAACCCCCCTCCTTAATTTGCCTGGCCAAAGTTTTGGGTTCGTGTTACTCTGGTGTCCTGGTGTGTTTGCGGGAGTGAGATGGCTGTCTCCGAACAGTTTTTTGGCCATTTATAGCTACGTTTTTCAACTTAAAAGGGTAATTTTGTAAAGCCTGAATCACCAGCCTTAATTTCATACCCTGAAGTGACAATTTTAACTTGGTTTAAATCCACTGCTGTCGTAATAGATTTGTACTCCGGGTACCAGGAAGTGGCCAAAAATCCAACCACACGGTGGTTCTGGATGAGTATAAATAAGTCCTTCATTATCCTGATGCCTATCTCTGTGCAGCTTCCCTCCAAATGTTTACAGATCTGTTCAAGGCATGAGCGCGAGCAAAATATTTATGCTCTTGACAAATCAGTCACGAGGAGGCGAATCATTAAAACCAATTGGAGAGCTTTGCTATGTTCAACCTCCAACCTGGGCTAGGAGGCGGGGGCAAGTTGCTGAATAGTTGAGACGTTTCCGACGCTGAATTGTGAGGGATTCTCTTATTTGCATTGCCATGACGCAGTGGTGGCATGTGGGTAGGCGGCCGTCTGCCGTCGGTAATTGAGTGTGCGGTTTTCTATGAATGTTCGTTGCATCCTTGGCAATTCATGCGGTTCGTCGTCAATGGTAGGTTAAGTCATGTTAAAGTTTGGGTGGTTCTGCGTAGGGCATAGGAAGTGAGAGCTTTGCTAATCTACAGACCGGTGCGATTCTAGCACTCGCTTCTCATTTCCCGGTATTGTTCAAAGACGATTCCATTCAACATCCAAACGCTTAATTTTTTACATTTCCATGCATGGCTTATCCTGTACCTAGGTGGCAACACAGGCTGCTTGCTATTGGGTATCTTAGTCTGGTGGGTGTAAGATTTGTGCTCTTGAAGATATAAATACATGGCTCCTGATGGAAGCAGCGAGTCTTAAGCTGTTGCACCTTCTGGATTTATTTTGTCCTGGCATGAAGAGGTAAAATGAGTTTTTCCAAAAGCTGTTCTTGTTGCATCATGATGGGGCACAAAATATTTCATTTTACCTGGTCACAATCCTGGAGTACAAAACCTCCTGGTATACATTATGCAAGGAAACATCAAGTTTTCCAACCCTGCTTGTATGTGCACATGTTAGTGCACATACCTGGATGTCAAGGACCGTTTTCAGCCACTGGACAGCTCCCTAACGGCTGGTGGAGCCCTGGAGCGCCGCACGCGCGTGCTGACGCTGTGCGCCGCGTCGCCGCCGGCAGCTCTCCGACATGGTGGTGACGTACCGGCAGCTGCCGCACGACGAGCAGCCGGCCGCCTTCCACATGCTGCAGGCATCGCTAGGGCCGCTGCTGACCGTGCCTGCTGAACTGTGTTCGCCGGAGCCGGCCGGCGCCGCCCCGGCCCAGTCGCCCGCCGAGCCCAGGTGCGGCTCAGACACGCCTATGCTGGTGGCGCTGCAGCTGCAGCTGCATGTGCTCGGGTCTTTCTGTTGCGTCGCCAGCGGTGGGCACGTGTTGGACTGTCGGTGGAGCTTCTTACTGTCATTTGGATGCCTTTTGGGGTGGGGTGTCTGTGTGTTTGTTTGTCTCAAGTGTGCTTCAGTGAACATGGTTCAGCCTCAGAAAGCTCAAACTGTGTTGACGCAGAGTAGCTGCCTGGTCAGGCTCGTTCAGCCGTTGCTGGTTTCAGTGGAGTCAGTAGCCCTATGGTTGGACCGGCAGCTGGACCCTGCCCATGCGTGTTGGAGCAGCGCCGCAGCCCCTCCCCTCCCCCCGCCCGCCGGTGCCGGTGCCGGTGCCGGTTGTCCCGTCTGATGCGCTCGCTGGCCGCTCCAGCTCCGTGGAGGCGCCGATGGCCGACATCGCGTGCGCCGAGCTGCAGCGGGAGACGTTCGTGGCGCGTCTCGGCGATGCCGAGGGCCAGGAGGCGAGCGAGGCGGACGAGGCCGCCTGCCCGGCCGTGCCCGAGTCGCCGTCGGCGGCAGAGGACGTCCAGCAGCCGGGGGGCACCGCCGCCGAACCGGCCAGCAGCGGACAGGTGCGACCGCCGCACCGAACCGGCAGCACGGGCCATCGGCAGGACAGCGGAGCGCTAGTGGCACGTGCTGGCGTCATGTTTGCCGGGGCTGAAATGAACCATACTCTGAGTTGTATCCATGCAGTGGGGGCTACATCCCAGGCAAGGTAACGCCGTGATGGAGGCATGGAACTGGTCGTTGGTTGTAAGGAGGCAAACGGACTAACAGGCGCTCTAAACCGTGAGCTAGTGACGCGTTCTGGCTTCTGATGACAGGCGGCAGAGCCTGTGGCGGCCGGCGGCAGGCGGCGCTACATCTGCCCGGTGGCCACGTGCGGCCGAGAGTGCGGCCATCGGAAGGCCATGGTGCTGCACGTCAAGTGGGAACACGAGCAGGGCCCTGTCTGCTGCCTGGCCTGCCGTCACGAGTTCGCCACGCACGCCTACTTCCTCTACCACAAGAAGAGCTGTTTCCAGGGTAAGTGGCTGGTGCCGGACGGGAGACGGGCTGGGGAGAGGCGCGACGTGTTGGATGTGGGGACGGTGGGAGACGGGCTGGGGAGAGGTGCCGCGTGTGGGGTGCGGGGACAGGGCGGGAGACGGCCTAGGTGGAGGCGTCGCGTGTTGGGTGAGGGGGAGCGGGTACGAACTCGTATCATTTGGACTTCGGATGGTCGTTCGTGCCGTTCCAGAGCATGGGTTGACGGACGCGCGTGGTGGGATGGTGCGTAGTTGAACGTGCAGACAGTTGCCATTGTGTGCTGGGCCGTGCAGACAGTTACTGTTGTGTGGTGGGATGTGCAGATAGTTACCATTGTGTGGTGGGACATGCATGCAGTTGCCATTGCATGGTGGGACATGCACACAGTTACTGTTGCTTGTTGAGACATGTACACAGTTACCATTGGTCAGAGGTGCGGACAATTACCATTGTGTAGTGGGACATGCAGACATTTGCCATTCATGCAGACAGTAGCCATTGCGTAGTGTGGCATGCAGTTGCCGTTGCGTAGTGGGACGTACAGACAGTTACCGTTGCGTGGTCAGATGTGCAGACAGTATTGCGTGGTGGGACGTGCAGACAGTTACCATTGGTAAATCAAGTGTTCTGTCGCTCGGCGTGCATTTGCTCCTGTGCATCGCCATGCGCACGTGGGCGTGTCCGGCATAACGGCGCTCCTCCCAGGAGTACTCCCCGCCTGCGCACGTGCCTCACCTCACCTATGGCCGGACAGCAGCCCCCGTCAGGCGTCTCGCGTATGCCGAGCAGGTGTGAGCGCCCTGGTGTGCCCCGACTGCGGCGCCCGCTTCACTATGGAACTGCCGTACCGGCGCCACCTGGCCGGCCACGCGCTCAACGCCTGCCACAACTGTGGCGAGCGTCTCTCCAGCCGCAAGGCGCTCGTCAAACACCTGCGCCACGAGCACAAGATCCGCGAGTGTGAGAAGTGGTTTGCCTGTGACAAGTGTGACAAGCGGTTCATGAAAAAGCGCTCCTGGCTCAGCCATTCCAAGGTGGGCTGCAGTAGCGGATGCAGGCTGTGACTCTGACTGGGCTGATATCTGTTTTTTTCAAACGAGGAAAAACTTTTATGTTGAATCAGTTTCAAGGGAAACACCACGTTGTTTTGGAATTGTCCAAAGACTAAGTGTTGCCTCGGAGGTGAGCTGGTCGCCGTTGCCCTGAAGACTGCGGCAGCCCCGCCTTGTTATGTGATGTGTCTCCGCGCTGTGAGACCACCAGCGGCCACGCTGGCGATCACTGAGCCCCAGACTGTCTCATCACTGGCCTGACCTGATCACTGAGCCCCAGACTGTCTCATCACTGGCCTGACCTGATCACTGAGCCCCAGACTGTCTCATCACTGGCCTGACCTGATCACTGAGCCCCAGACTCTTCTATCACTAGCCTGATCACTGAGATCCAAACTGTCCCATCACTGGCCTGACCTGATCACTGAGATCCAGACTGTCCCATCACTGGCCTGACCTGATTTCTGAGCCCCAGACTGTCCCATCACTGGCCTGATCACTGAGCCCCAGACTGTCCCATCACTGGCCTGATCACAGCCCCAGACTGTCCCATCACTGGCCTGGCCTAGCCTGATTGCTGAATTCCAGACTGTCCCAGCTCTGGCCTGGCCTGATTACTGAGATCCAGACTGTCCCATCGCTGGCCTGACCTGATTACTGAGCTCCCCGCAGTGCCATCGCTGGCCTGGCCCGGTCACTGAAATCCGGACTGTCCCATCGCTGGCCTGGCCTGATCACTGAGTCCCAGACTGCCCCATCGCGGGCCTGGCGTGATTACCGAGTTCCCTGCAGTGCCGTCGCTGGCCTGACCTGATAACTGAGCTCCCGGCAGTGCCGTCGCTGGCCTGACCTGATAACTGAGCTTCCGGCAGTGCCGTCGCTGGCCTGACCTTATAACTGAGCTCCCGGCAGTGCCGTCGCTGGCCTGACCGCCTCACACTGACAGGTACACGCCACTAAGGACGACGTGCAGTGCAGCCACTGCGACCTGACGCTGAGCAAGGCGCGCCTGATCGACCACGTGCTGAAACAGCACGGCAACGAGCCCTTCAGCTGCGACACCTGCAGCAAACGCTTCCGCCGCAACCAGCAGTACTTGCAGCACATGCGGGTGCGTGGTGGAGACGGTCGGCACGCTGCCTGGACCCACCGGACGTCGCTCAGCGCCGCGCTTCTCGTGGTAGCTGGCCTCTGTCGTCCCCCCCCCCCTCGCCCGGACCCCATGTGCTCGTCATTTAATTGTCCCCGGTCTGACTCTGACCTCTGTTCGTCATGTGCCCTCCCCCCTGGTGAACCCCACCTGCCCTGCGTTTGGTGGGGATTCTCTGCCTCCGACACCGTGCCCTGCAGCCCCGTCTGCACCACGACTGCTTGACTCCAACGGCCGTGTGAGGTGTTCGGTCGGTCTCCGCTCACTGGACCCCGTGACCGACAGCTACACGAGCAGCACAATACGTGAGGCAAAGCGTACATCATGGAGGGAATATGTAAATGGTTTAAATCGTCACACCCCACTGAGTGTAGTGTGACAGCGAGTTAGTCGCATTTCCGGTAGGAGCGTCTCCACTGCAGTTTCGGTGTTGAAGGTGGCGGGAATCACGATATTGAACACACAGGAAGTTTCCAACAAAATAGGCCTCGCATTTGCAAAAAGGTGCCGACATGGAACAGACGACCCACGCTTTATTCGCCACAAGGAACAAAGCGAGAAGACGGCAATCAATTTTAGAATCCCTGACTCAGAGATTTATTATTACAACCAACCAACCATTCACTGTCATGGAGCTCTGCACCGCTCTTAAGAGAGCTAAGAGTGTGTCGCCTGGATTGGATAAAGTCCACAATGATATGCTGAATCACCTAAAGAAGGAGTCCCTCCATGCCTTACTCTCACTTTTCAACTACATATGGTTGCAAGATGACTTCCCGGAGTCGTGGCGGGAGGCCATTATAGTCCCGATACAGAAGCCCGG
The DNA here is from genome assembly GCF_011947565.3 of Pollicipes pollicipes. Taxonomy (NCBI): domain Eukaryota; kingdom Metazoa; phylum Arthropoda; class Thecostraca; order Pollicipedomorpha; family Pollicipedidae; genus Pollicipes; species Pollicipes pollicipes. The sequence goes on along the minus strand of NW_023596461.1, from coordinate 36,463,693 downwards.
AAAGGATGGTTCCGACCCACTGCACTGCCGCCCAATTTCGCTGACTTGTTCACACTGTTCACTTAACGATCTTAGACACAGCTACACGACATTCTTTTAAACAAAGACGTCACACGATAGCAGTCTTCTTTGACATTGAGCGGGCTTATGATACCACCTGGCGCTATGACATTCTAAGCAAAGTACGCAAGTGTGGACTCCGAGGTCATATGGCGCTCTTCCCTGAAAACTTTTGACGTCGTCGATTCTTCCGCGTCCGAGTGGGTGGCATGCTATCGGATCGCTATGAACAAGAGAACGGTGTTCCTCAAGGGAGCGTCCTTAGCGTAACCCTGTTTGCGCTGACGATCGATGATATCGCCGACTATCTGCCACCTACAATCAGTCGGTCACTGTTTGTGGACGACTTTGCCATCTGGTGTGCGGCATCCACAACGACGTCTGTTGAGAGGCAGCTTCAGTTATGTCTGATTCGACTAACTGAGTGGAGCCTTAAGAATGGGTTCAAATTTTCGACCACCAAGACTAAGTGCATGCACTTCTGCTCACGGATTAGAGGCTGTAGAGACCCGGAGTTACGACTCTATAATGCCACTATCCCAGTTTGTAAGGACATTTGTTTCCTGGGCCTCACGTTTGACCGTCGGCTCACGTCCAAGCAACACTTTAAGGTGGTTAAGACTAAGTGTCTCAAGCACATGAACCTCATGAAAGTAATGTGTCGTTTGACCTTTGGAGCCGATAGAAGCACCCTGTTGAACCTGCATAGGGCCCTAATTCGATCAGTCATCGATTGTGCTAGTCCTGTCTACGATAGTGCTCCTACATCTTCAAAGCAGGTTTTGGACACAATCCACCATGTGTTCGTATAGCCACTGGGGCGTTTCGTACGACTCGAACAAGAAACTTGCTGGTGGAAGCGAATGAACCGCCCTGGCCTCTTAGGAGACAACGACGTACTTTGAATCACGCTATAAAGGTTTCACAATTTCCGGATCACCCAGCCTTTAAGTTCATCTTCTCTCAGACGTTAATCCGTTCTTTCTTGAGGGAGCGGTCCACGTCATCGCAGCCAATGTGTCTGCGCGTCCGGGACTGGCTAGACTAGTCGCTCATTACGCTGGATGACATTGCCCCGCACACCCTTCGGGACCCAGCCCCGTGGAGACGTCTGAGTATTAATTATGATTTGGAACCTTGTCAGCGTCTTAAAAATGGCACTTCACCACGAGAGTTCCTCACGTTTTCGTTGGAACAGATCTCACAATACGCGAACTCATTACAAATATTTACCGATGGGTCCAAGGGTTCAACAGGAACGGGTTGCGCATTTGTTTGCGTTGACCATACCGTAGGTCTATGCCTCCCGCAGCACCTGTCAGTTTTTTCCTCATAACTGTTTGCTATTTTAGCAGCGCTTCAGAACGTTGCTTGTCGTCCTGAAAGGGATGTAGTCATTTTGACCGTAGTGCACTTTTATCATTCGACCCGACGGCGATGTCACGTGACCACTCATTTTTGACGCGCTCAATTTGGGAGGAACTGGAATGGCTGGACAACACTTCCTGCCGTACCACATTTATGTGGATCCCCAGCCACATGGGAATAATGGGAAATGAAAAAGCCGACACCGCAGCGAAAGCTGCGGCGTATGAGAGAAAGCCAATACCAATTTATGTACCGGGTCGAGATCTGAAGACAGTCATTTCCAAATACGTCCGCAATACGTGGCAGCACATGTTCGACCAACATGTTCACGCTTTCAGAGAAATCAAGCCCCAACTGGGTGATTGGGAATCCTCCCATCGCCGAAGCCGCTTCCAGGAAGTCGCCCTTTGTAGGCTTCGGTTAGGTCACACATATGCAACACATTCGTTTTACTTGACCCGTAAGGATGTGCCGCGGTGTGATAGATGCGGGGACCGGTTGTCTGTTGGACATGTGCTCGTCTCATACCGGCGTCTTGAGACGGAGAGGCGACGATTTTTTCCTGCAGCGCCCCTCCATCGGTTACTCGGTCGAGACCCATGTGGTGAACTTGGAGATATTCTCGCACTTTTAACACACATTGACTTTGACGTTATTTTCACTCACCCCTCAGTGTAAATGCGCCAGTGATACTACCTGTTATTAGTTGACAACATACTTATCGCGTCGTCGGAGAGGTAGATAACCGTCATCGAGTGGGCGCAAAATGGCCCCGATGCTGACGCGCCCTTAAGAACCAAATCACCACCACCAGCTACACGAGCAGTACGACTGCTCGACTCTAACGGCCGTGTGAGGTGTTCGGTCGGTCTCCGCTGACTGGACCCCGTGACCGACAGCTGCACGAGCAGTACGACTGCTCACTCTGCCGGAAGCCGTTCGTGACGCAGGCCGACTACATCAGTCACATGCAGTCGACGCACCAGGTGATGCCGGAGATTATGTCGGACTCGCTTTGTCGGCACCGGTGTGAGGCGTGCGGAGACACGTTCTGGTCGCACGCGCAGCTCACGCAACACCTCAACAAGCACCCCGACGGTGAGTCAACGCTCGCGGTCGGCACGCGACGGATGTTGGCGCGATGGGTTGACGGGGTACCGGCCGTTGTGTGGGCATGACGGCTGGACTCGGTCGGGAGCTTCACACTGTGACGCGATACTAGCGTGGGGTGCCATGGGTGTGGCCACAGAAATGAACACAGCTGACGGAGAAGCGATTTTGCGCTCGATATGCTGGGTCTGTTGAGTTACGTGCCGTACAGCCGTGGTGAAGGCTGTACGGCACGTAACTGGTCGCTGCTGGCGGACTGCCGTGTCGCTCTGGATTGTGCTGGCGTCGGTACTGTTCAGCCGCCACGCCGCCGCTGACCGATGTGCCGGCCGCCAGCTTCTCTCGAATGCTCGCGCTGCCACACCGAGTTCCAGTCGGCCGCGCAGCTGCACCGCCACCTGCGCCGCTCGCTCTGCTCGCGCACACCCGAGCTCATCTGCCACCAGTGCGGCGCGCAGTTCTGCGCCCACTTTGCGCTGCGTAAGCACTTGGCGCGCGCGCACGGCGAGGGCGGCGCGTCGGACCGGTGCCCGCACTGCGACTATACCAACAGCAGCGCCACCAACCTTCGGCGCCACGTAGCTGCGCACCAGCAGCTGTCGCGCCGCTACGTGTGCGACCAGTGTGCGGCCGCCTTCCACACGCTCAGCACGCTCAAGGACCACCAGCTGTACGTGCACACGACCGAGAAGCACTTTGTGTGCGCCGAGTGTCAGAAGGCGTTCAAGACGAGCAGCTCGCTGAACCGACATATGCGCATCCACTCGGAGACGCGACCGTACCAGTGCTCGTGCGGCCACGCCTACAAGCGCATGTCGCATCTGCGCCGCCACATGACTGCCGTGCACAACGTGCGCACGCGCACGCGGCTGATCGCGCGGCTGACGGACGGCGGCGCGGCCGGCTCGTCGGACAGTGGCTCGGACGCGGCGGCAGCGGTGCCGGCCGAGCCGGAGGAGCCAGCGCCGACGGACGGGTCGGCGCCATATCTGGCTGGCCTGGTGGGCACCGACCAGCCAGTCACCTACCTGGCCGACGAGTCGACGCTGCTCCGCGTGTACTCGGTGGGCGAGGAGCTGTCCGAGTTCACGTTGCCGCAGGGCGTCTACAGCACAGACATGGTGTTGCTGCCCGACGGCTCGCGCTCCATTATGCTGAAGCCGGCCGGCGAGCTGGGTCAACTGGAGGCGGGCGCCGACGGCGGCGAGGCGGCAGCAGCGCCGACCGCCACGTTGCCGCCCCCTTCCACTATCCGCTCACACCAGAGGCTGCTCTGAGACGGCCCCAGCCCCGGCGGGCGGCGGACGGGCGTTTCTAGACGTTTAATCGGCCCCCTACACGGTACGCGCACGCCAGAGGCTGCCCTAAGATGGCTCCGACCTTGGCGACCAGAGGGTGAGCGTCATGTTTGCCACGGAAGGGCGGAGGAGGGCTGTTGGAAGGCTCTGTTCCCTGGATAACATGGTGGAGGGTAGCCTATTTATATAGGCTTTTTGTTCTTCGAGGAACTAAGCATAAACAACAGTTTTGCTACTATGACGTAAAGTGATGCCCCCTTTTTACAATGTATGTTATGTGCATTTGCTGAGGTGCGACTGTGAATACCTGGATTTCAGTAATGTGATATTTGGTTCCATACTGTGTCTTGCTTGTGTGTAATCAGGGAATGTATGCACGCGTTGGTTGTGCTGACAAACCTGACAACTAATTCAATACAGCTGTGTCGTGAGCCGATGTGTGCTATCCACAGGCGGGGAGCGAAGGCAGTACTGGATGGACCGCCCAGCCCATGTGGTCCTGGCGGCATAGCCTAGTGAACTGCCAGGTGTGCTGATAACTTGGTGGGCTCGTGTCGGTTGCTAGAGGAAGTCGAGTTTTCATCTCGCAACTAACGGGACGGCCGACCTCCATAGCGGCGCTGATAGTACGGCTGCATCGTTGCCGGATCTGGCCAAACATTGTGTTGGAGATCCGCATGATGCACCATATGGTGTCTGATTGCCCTACAGTTCCTCTGGCTGCTGAACCATGGGCCAGAGGCCTGCATCAGTACTAGAAGCATGTTCTTGTGCCTTCTTGGGTGGAAAGGAATGTGAGGTTTGAAGCACTGACGGGGGAACAGCTAAATACTTGGAGGTTCACAGTTTTTGTGAAATATTTTTTGGTGCCACTTGTTGCACACCAGTACTACTCACACGGGGTTAGGGAAGGCTTTGTGTTACCTTTGTCCAAATATGTAGCTGCGACTACCTCGTGTGCTGACATAGACTTCCGATTGCATGAATCAATTCAAGGTTGACTTGGCTTTCAGTAGGCCATCTGGAGACGAAATTTGTGGCAGGGTTCTTAGTTCAGGGAAATGTGTTAAGAGTTCAATTCAGTTCAGGGTTTGGTGAGTGAGTATCGTTGTTGTAATGTGGTGGTAATTGTGTGTGTGTGAGTGGCGGGGGATGACAAAAGGCTGCACTTATGCCACAAAAATGAAAGCTCAAGACGAGGCAATGCTACTGCAGTAAGGACATTGGGGCTCGGTACGCATTGTCCAGTGCTACCACGATTCTTCTGTTTTAGTATTACAGCGATTACGGGTGAATGATGCAGCCAAAAGTAGAAGAAACGTGTCAACAGTCAATAGGAATTTGAATCGAAGATTTTCTTGGGTGGGAAGCCGCTTTTTGATGGCAACTGACAGGTCGGCTCGCTTGATTTAAAAACAAAAGTACACAGCATTTTGGTATTACCGTGGACGTCGAAGAGGAAGGAGAAGGCTGCTCCGAGCCGTGAACTTTCCTGCTTGTCAGGATATTGATCTTGGCAAACGGCATTGTCGTCACGGTATTGATCTTGGCAAAATAGGTATGTTATGGTGTTTGTACTTAAAATTGGAAATATTGATCTTCGTCACGTTGATGCCGCATGTTGGAAACAATGTCTTGATATATTGTTTTCAGTATGTTGACAATACCATATGAGACCCACACTACAAAACTATCAGTGGTGGATCCAGAGTGTGTGTGGGGGGGGGGGGGGAGAGGGGCATGCGGCCTCAGTGCCCTCGGGCCCCGAGGGCGCCCATAGGTTCCGAAGTAACCCATAGCCAGCCGGACAGACGCAGTTTTGTTTAACGCAAACTCAGCAGCAGACAAAACCAACCAACAATACAAACAAAAACAACAGCAAACAAACAAAACAGCAAAACAAACGCAGCAAACTCAGGGTATGGGCTTCCAGACCACCCAGAACAGCGGCAAGCGAAAATGAAAGGACCACGAGCAGACAAAACAAATTCGCCAGTGATGGAGAGGGTGGTGATTTGGGGATTTCCAGGTTCATTACGTTGTTCAGAGGCCTTACGCTGTTCCCGGGGGCCCTATCTGTCTCCCTGCAGAGTAAATCCTATTTGAGCGCCTTCCACGCTGCCCTGACTTCTTTGGCTTTGTTCGGAGGGCCTTGCACTGTTGTCTGCTCCCTTTCTGTCAGTGTACCGGGGCACCCTTGTCGATCACGGGCCTTCCACAGATTCTTCCCATTCTCCCGAAAGGTTCGGTATGCTACAGCCGGAGCCCCATATAATCTCCTTGCAGGATATTCTCAGTTGCTCAGGGGCCCTTCACGCTGGGCTCGATCAACCGACCAACATCGTCCAATATGTCGTTCGAAGACCCTCCGCGTGGGGTCTTGCGTGTTTCCTATTTGAATGGAGGACCCCACACTGCAGTCGGGCCCACTTATTAACATGCGCTGGGGTAATGGGTCAAACTGACCCCGCAAGGCTGACCCCGTCAAACACCCCAAACGGATTGTTTGACGAAGTTATACATCTTTGAGATAGTCTCTCAGGCAACACGACAATTGAGCAAGCCAATTCCATTGACCATGATCAGATATGAAGTTCAGGCCAAGCCCAAAATCAGCCTGCTTTAATAATTTAGTGCCTGCGCTATGAGGTAGTTTTTGGTGCCTTTTCCGAATTAATTGACGACAGGAACCGCATTACGCATCTTCCACGGACTTTTTAAAGCTCAGAATAGGTCACTGACCTAAAATGACTTAAGCCAACATTTCGTTTTTAGGAACATATTGTCTAGAGTAATATTTGTCCTCTATTCAAATGCAAAGCTCATAGCAGTCTTGTATGATTTTGGTCACCATGACCTTCAGAAGTTCAACAGTGATCTACAATGAGTGTGTGACCTTTTCATTTTAACAGATATCTGGGGTCTGGGGCCTTTGAAGACCAACCTGGAGTTTGACTTTGTTTGGCCTTATTTCACCCGAAGGCCACGATCAAGGAACGTTGAACTTTGACCTAAGCGAGTTCACGTACGGGCCAAAACACTCCGAATTTGGTGGCTCTAGCCCTCTAGTTCCTAAGATCTCAGGGAAGCGTTAAACTGCCCCCCCCCCCCCCCTCCCACCCGAGCGAGGGGTATGAAACCGGCCACCCGGGCGCGTGTTAACCTGCCCGGACCCGCTCGATTGTTCGCGGGCCCCCACATTGTGTCTTGGGTATCTCTCATTTCCTTGGTGGGCCCTACGTCCTTGTCGGGGACCCTATCTGTCCCCATCCCTTCCTATTTGAATGGAGGGTCACACGCTCATGTTGAGGGTCCATCTGCCAACCTGCTCGTCGGGTGCATTCGATCGCTCGTGGGCCCCTACATCGTGTCTTGGGTACTTGTTATTTAAATGACGGGTCTTACGTTCTCGTCGAGACCAATCTGTAAAGCTGTTCGGGCTAAGGGAGGATCCAGAGGGGAGCGGCACGGGACTTTGCCTCCCTTGTGCCTCGAAGGGGCTCATAGGCTCCAAATGGGTCCAGAACCGGCTGAACGGACGCAGTTTTCTATAATAAAAAAAACAGCGCACTTCGACGTCTATGCCTCCAGACGGCCACGAAGAGTCGCAAATGAAAATGAAGAGCCCTAAGCAGACAGGGGTAAGTATTAACTGATTGGAATGGTGACGATTGGGAGAGATTTTGAGGCTCACTACGCTGTCTAGAGGCCCTACGCTGTTGCGTGGGCCCTATATATCTGTAAGTTCTGCTGTTCCAGCGTCTCGCCTCCGGCTCACTGATACACACTAAAGCCACAGTATTTGTAATGTAAAGTATAAAGTATATTATATACTAAAGCCACTGTCTGTACAGCTGTACAGCTGTACAGCTGTCTGCTGTTCGTCTATGGACGTATGTACGGCCGGTGCTGGTGTGAATGTGCGGCGCCGCGGCCGGCGCAGTCCGATGTGTCGGTGTGGCCGACGGCGGCTGCTGCTCTGCATATTATAAATACTGTGGCTTTAGTATATAATATACCAACTGCACAGTATATAAAGCCACACCACACACTAAAGCCACAGTCTCACTTCTAAAGCCACAGTATTTGACACTCGCTACAGGTACTCGTTACAGTCCGCCCCGCTGGCACGTCCGTCCTCGCGCCGACGGCTCTGAGAATCTTCTCCCTGTTACCAACCCCTCTCCCAGCCCCTGTGACCACGTCCCTCGCACGGGGCAGGTGGAAGGGGCAGGTGCGAGGAGTTGCCCTTCACCTGCCTCAGGCAGGTGGAGAGGAACGCAAGCGCCTCTAAGCGGCGCTCGCCGAACTACTCAAACATTTACTGGCTAGCACATCGGTGCTCTCTGGCACCTTGCAATACACCCTTCTTAAAAGAGGAATGCCCTCATTGTTGAATTTTTCATTCATGACATAATGAACAAATCCATGACATAATAAACGTTGATCCCACGAACCTAACGTAAAGTGCACTGCAACAAAGGCCCTTGAAAAATATTTGCCATGTCATGGCAATTAGCTTAAACAACACGACAACATGAACAACACAAATACACTATGCCTTATCGTGATGCACCCAGCTGTCGCAGCCGTGAGCTCAATCGATCTGGAGGCCGTCTGACCTGGGCACCCTGCTGTTCGTGACGGCCGTTCGAACACGGTTGCCCAACAGACACTACGATCGGAGACTGGACGCATTCAAATGGGGATTCAGATTTGGTGGCGCTTCACTGGCTGGCGCCAGGTCGCGGAAGGCCAGTGGTGATGTGGGTCGCGGGATGCGTGACCTGCGCGCCGGGGTAGGGCTCGCGGTTGGTATCGCTGCTGTCGCCGGCTCGTCAGATGGTTCAGCCACAGCCCGGGCTGACGCGAGGCTCGCAGCTTCGGTCTCCGCCAGCTGACTGGCAGCCACAGCCCGGGCTGACGCGAGGCTCGCAGCTTCGGTCTCCGCCAGCTGACTGGCAGCCACAGCCCGGGCTGACGTGAGACTCGCAGCTTCGGCCTCCGTCAGCTATTGGCAGCCACAGCCCGGACTGACGTGAGACGCGCAGCTTCGGCTTCCGCCAGCTGATTGGCAGCCACAGCCCGGACTGACGTGAGACTCGCAGCTTCGGCCTCCGCCAGCTGATTGGCAGCCACAGCCCGGGCTGACGTGGGACTCGCAGCTTCGGCCTCCGCCAGCTGATTGGCAGCCACAGCCCGGACTGACGTGAGACTCGCAGCTTCGGCCTCCGCCAGCTGATTGGCAGCCACAGCCCGGGCTGACGTGAGACGCGCAGCTTCGGCCTCCGCCAGCTGATTGGCAGCCGCGGCTTGGGCTGGAGCGAGAATCGCGGCCTCGGCCTCCTCAGGCGGACACCCAGCCACGTCAGTCCCCTGTGTCACTGGTTCAGCCGGAACAGCTGTCTGCTGTTCGTCTATGGACATATGTACGGCCGGTGCTGGTGTAACTGTGCGAGTCGGCACCTGGCGCTGCGACTTTGGCGTCTGACTGTGCGGCTCCGAGGCCGGCGCAGTCCGATGTGTTGGTGTGGCCGACGGCGGCTGCTGCTCTGCATTGTCACCGCTACGTGGCTCTAACCGATCGTGGTCGACCGCCAGATTCCTGCGACAGCCTTCGCACAGTTGAATGCGGTAGTTTAGCTCACCTATTTGAGCAAGCACGACCGCCGGTTTCCAGGGCCAAACGAACTTGTGATACATGCCTCGAGCCGGCACCGTCCGTAACAGGAACACCGCACCACCCGCCTAGTATTGGCACGCGTCTAACTCGCGGACGTACAGGTCTTGGTTTGCGGCGATGGTTGCCTCTGTGTGTTGTCGCGCGGAAATTATACGCTTTCTGCAGTCTCAAGCAGAGGTCATTCACGTAGGCCAAGAGCGTCTCATATTCTGTTTCAGCGGTCACTGGGGGCCCGATGCTGGGCTCGGCCGGCAGCCGCGGCTCTTCCCCACCATTAGCAGGTACGGGCTGAGGCCTGTGCTGTCATGCATTGCACTCCGATAGCCGGGGAGGAGTAGTGGAATATGATCTTTCCACGCGCGATGGCTGCCATCGAGGTACCGAGAGAGCATGTCGAGCATAACTCGATTAAATTTCTCGGTCGTGAATAGTAGGAAGAAGTGTGTTTCTGGGCGTTGAAGTGGCCGCCTGTCGGACCTGCATGCATTGATTCCAGAACCCTGTTCACCAGGTGGTTGGGCAGAACGATTTGGAACTCCTTAAAATTTCTCATCCGTCCTCACAGTGCGACAAAGAAGGCCTTCTGACAGCTTGAGGCGATCATATTGCCTCCAAAAAGCTTTCTCGCGGGGATTCACCGGAGGTTCCTAAGGTCGTTCTTTGTCTTTGACAAACTGAATGGCGGTAGAAATTTCCGAGTCTTTGATTTACTCCCTCTGCAAGAAGGCATCTGGCCAGGACGTCATATTTACGAGCCGTTCCCCTTGGACAATGTCCGCCATGTTGTTTGGAGAGGGATTCTGCGCCTCTGGCCCAGACACTGCCCGGGTGTCCTCTCCGCGGCGGCGGGTCGTCGGCTGTCCCGCTCTCTGATTGGGGCCAGCTGGCGGCGGCGGGCCCCGCGCCACCGAGGGACCCGTCATCGAGAAGGAGCGCTATGTGCGTTTCCTGTGACGGCGACTGCAAGGGTGATGCCAATTGCATCCACGGCCGCTTCGCTGTCACGAGAAAACGAGATTTCCAGTGTTACTATTGTTACAGTGTTCGTGTCAGTGTCTTAATGTTCCAGTGTTGCAGTGATAATGTTACTAAGGTGGATCCAAGACGTCTGACTGGCGTTTTCGGCACTGGTTCTGCTGAGATGGCGATAGGGTCTGCGACAGCATTGGGATGTTTGCTAGAGATGGTTTCTGATATGAAAGAGATAGAAGAGCCGTTGACGAGGCAGTGACGTGTCACACCGTTCATCTCGCCAGGTACCGACAAACACGCATTGAGGGGACACCCGGAGGGCAATCACTGCCATTGTGCTAGAGTCTACCCTTCCGCGTTACTCGCAATCGTCGTTTGACAGCAAACCTGTTGGAGGTGGCCCGGTCTGTTGCAGTCGTGACAGCCTGTGTTTCGGTGCGGACAGTTGGCTCGTCGGTGACCGGTAGCACTGCAAGCGTAACAGCGTCGATTGTCGGTGTGGGGAGAGTACGGGCGACCGTTGCCTCGGGGGCGGCGCGGCTCGTTTTGCTGCATCTCCAGCTGAGATATACGGGTGAGAAGTTGTTGCAGCATGCCATCGGAGGCGGTCCCTCGTCCAGCGCTGCTGACTGCAGCAGCCAGCTGCGAAGGCAGAGCTTCAGCAGGCAGCAGGTGTGGCACCTTAATTACTGCCGCGTCATAATCGGCGATTCCCGCTGCAACGAGCGCGTGGCAAAATCGATCTGGAACGGTGTGGAGCAGGTAAATGAACAGCAGGCCTTTGCTGGGGCCTCGCTGTCCTGGGAACACCTTTTGTAAGTTGTGCGATAGGCTGACCATGAATGTTCGAATGAATCGAAACTGGTAGCCATGAATGAATGATCCATGAACCATGAACCATCAACCATGAACCATCCAAAACCATGAATGATCGAAACTGGTAGCGGCCGGGTCAAATCTCATTTGGGACAGCTGGACATGCTGGGCGACCGGGTTGAGAGGCACAAAGAAGTTCCCTACAGCCGTTTCAACAGATGTGAGAGTTAACCACTTGTCCGTTGACAATGAGCTGAATGCCAGCTTCGCTGCACTGTCCGAACACAGATTAAGAAATAATGCAACGTGCGCGTCCATTCATGCAGGGGTTTGCGACGCCCCAAAAGACTTGAGATTAGCAATGAACGCGCACACTGTTTGGCCGACACCACTGAATCGGGGAACTGGGATTTGGATGCAGAATAATGATATGTCGGATCGAAACAAAATAATACGAAGTTTTCTCGTGTTCGGTTTCAGAAAAGCACGTACTATCTTTCTGAAATAGAGCTGTAACATTAGCAAAACGATCAGAAAATCCTTTAAGTCCAAGCATAAGAACGCGAAAGTTGTACGAATAAGTCATACGTCACTCAAAAACGACAAATGGAAGACGTCACGCTCGCGACCGTATGGGGCCGTTCCGTGCGCAGTAGATGGGGTGTGAATCTTGGGAGCTGACGTCGGATCATGGGCAGAGAGCTGTCCGATCGTCGGCTCTGCGGCGACTGGTCCGCCGATCAGTCCCTCTCCCGGTAGCAGTGACGAGTCGGCGTCGGGAAGACGACAGGCGGGTCCTCGGCGGAGGCTGCGGTGTCCGCTTACTGAGACGACTGAGAACGGTCTGTTTTCTGGTCGAGGTGGTCAGGACCGTTCCGCGCGCAGTGGAGCTGACCGGTGGCGATGCGGCCACGGCGAGGTGAGCACTGGTAGGCGCCGTCAGCTCCGTCACGGGTGATGCGCGATTGCTGATAGCGCTACGACGAATGATGACGAACGTTACCAGCGAGCTCGGACGGACTGGAACAGGTTGATGACGCTTCGGCGGCAGCAGTCATCACAAGCCTAGTTGTGAACCGCTGGGCTCCATCGTGGAAGAACGTAACCGGGTTGAGCGTAGATAGCCATATTGACGAGAGGCGTGAGTTTGAATTGGTGTAATCTATGGGCTACACAGCTACCACCAGTGCAAGTTCTGCTGTTCCGGCTCAGTGATACACAGGCACGTTCAGAGTCACTCCCGTATTTAACACTCGTCACAGGTACTCCTCACAGTCTGTCCCGCCGGTACGTCCGTCATCGCGCCGGCAGCTCCCATAATTTTCTTTTTACCGCCCCGTCTCCGGGCCCCCGCGGCCGCGTCCCTCGCAAGGGGCGCCAAGAGCAAGAGGAGGGCAACACGAGTGCCTCTAAGTGGCGCTCCCCAAACTATTCAAGCATTCTCTGACTAGCATATAGGTATTCGCTGACTCTTACATATCTGCTTGCCGGGTTAGTTCGATCGCTAAGGAACTTTTAGCGCTGTCCTTAATCTTTTTGCATTTTCTCGGAGGGCCCTACGCTGCTGTTCGGGCGCCATCTGCTAAAATCCCTGGGCATTCTTGATCGATCAGGGGCCTTCCATAGATTCCTCCCATTCGTCCAAAGGTTATACACGCTACTACCTCAGCCCCACGTACCGCGGTACGCCCGGTTCCTCAGGATCCCTTCATATTGGTCTAGGGTTCCACTTGCCCGGAGGGCCTTGTGCTGTTGCTGGGGACCATATAAGGTAACGCACAGAGGCACTCGATGCTCAGAAGCATTCTTCTTTTCTCTAGGGCTCTTTCTCTTTGATCTTATAGATCAAAACCCTGACCTTGGGCTGAGATGGAAAGGTTCTTGAAAAAGATGAAAAGCCACTGACTGCGAAAGGCAATGCCCCCTTCCCCCCTTGGTGTGTTAACATTTACTAGTGCAGCAGTGTGTCATGCACCAGCATAACCACTATCCTAGTGTTCTACCCACACCCTCCCCGCCCCACGTATCCGATGGTGCCTTAAATTTGCAATATCCATTAATATTCTCCAAAAGCCCGAACGCTGACAAAACTCGATTATAAGGTGAATAAAATTAGGTTAAGTCCGGTAAGCTTTAAAGGATTTTCATCAAGAGCCTTTATCGCGCTGTGTTCTCCCTTTTCAGGTTCCCAAGACTCTCCTCTAAACCACTACATTATTCTTCAATGATTGTCTTCTTCTCCTCGACTCTTGCTCAAAACATTCCTTCTTGATGGTTCCACACAACTCCAAGCCTCGTTTTGTTTTCTGAAATTTCCCGAAAACTCCACATCTGTTTCAATTGTGTAGTTTTCGATGTCGCCTTCTTTCAGACATAACCTAGATGCACATCAAAACACAATGCACCATGCGCCACGACATTGGTTAGTAATTCAATGGTTCACATGGAATGTCACATAGCCGGTGCCAGTAATAAAGTACATTTGAACGACCGCACACAGGTTGCATCTCGAAGCTGACTGTACAAAGTCCATCGCATTTTTCTGAACAGGGAACATGCCAAAAAAACATGACCTGACGGAGGAGACCGCTATACCACACCAAAGCTCCCTGCATCATACCTGATTCAAATGGGTGGTCCCATAGTACAGCTGATGCTCTGCGACGGTTTTCGGTGCACAGCAACGGAGCCAGTGCCGTCACACTAACTGGGCTGCAGAGCATCAACGCTGGACAGGCTGGTGGGGGGACACCCAGCGGTGTGTCCCAGTTTAAGATCAGTGACGACAGCGCGTCGGATCTGCAGGCACGACGACAGAGCCGGCCACGACGGAGCCCATGAACGGAGGAGCCTGTGCACCTGAAAAACATTCAAATGCATCTGAAATTCTCAAAGTGAAAACAGGAAGCCGCAACAGAACGACACGCTCGGCAGACAAAGCCATGGTAAACTCAGTGCACTTTTAGTTGAACCTGGGAAATTCCTTCCACTGTCTGCATCATAAATCATTTCTGATCTTAAAATGATTTTAAAGCGGATAGCTCAGCCCGTCTATGCATACGATGGAAAACGTTTTGATAAGCTACGATTTTCTCTCACTTCTCTAACCGTGAGAATATTGGGGTGAAACATATTGCTGGTAAGGCCATGGTACCGTCGTGACAAACATAAAATTCTCGACCATGACTGGACTTGTCCTCCAGCCAGGGCCGTTCACACCACACTAGACTACCTACATTAGGCTACCATCGGACGTCACATGAGGCGAAATTCGTGTGACGAGGGAAGCGGAACACGTGACCGGAGAAACGAAACCATTGCATCAGATAAACTGACCTGACCTGACATGACCTTATCCTGAACTGACATTGGCCTAAACTGACATAACCTTAGCCTCAACTGGCATGGTCTTAGCCTGAACTGACATGAGCTTAGCCTGAACTGACATGAGCTTAGCCTGAACTGACATGAGTTTAGCCTGAACTGACGTGACTCTTCAAAATTTTAGTTTTGTAGTATGATCTTAACGGACAAGCAAATGTTCGTTCGTTTCACCTAGTCACACAGCTATACGGCCAATATTGTTGGTATGCTTGTCTGATGTTGGTTCTAAAACAATGGTTTCACTTGCTCTGAGGCCACTGAAGGTTTCGATAATTTCTAAGGTAATCTGTACTGTATGTAACATCGTCAAGAAGGTCACGTATGCCACATCAATGCCTGGTTGAAGTTCCCGGGATTCGAATTCGAAGAACCGCTGTTCGAATTGTTTGACTGGACTATTAGATCCTTAGATATCATAGACACAACGTACTGTTGGCACCGGAACGTTAGGGCTCCGTATTTCGGAGATTTTCGAACGAACCACCTGGCATGAATGCACTTTTTTCCTAGTGTGCGTTTCAGACCATGTGAGATTTCTTTGGTAAACTTTCTTAGCATCAAACGAAACTTAATAAAACGTTCTTTTCACTCATGCTAGTAGCAGCGCTGAAAAAAATCATCGTAGGTAAAGGCCGCCGTGACGTATATTCTGAGGTCAGGTATATAGCAATGACGTTCTGGCACCAAAGCTAGATACCAGAAGCAACGGGACAGGATGAGGCAAACAAAACAGCAGAACCAATGGTAGTGCACGACAGATGGCAGGGCAGGACAGACGACAGAGGACTTAGGCGGGGGGTAGAAATCCCAGGATTGAGTACAGCGGGCAGAAAGTGTAGAACAGGACAAGGGACCAGAACGAAAAACAGAAAACAAATTGTTTCACCTTCGCCCAACGATAGGGCCTCAGAACCTCCCGAAAGAGGCTGGAAACTAGCAAACTATGGCCACGGCAAACAGGGGATCGGAAAGCTCTAGTCACGCTGCATTGGATGGGTGTGATTGAATATGGGTGAACGTATATTGGACAGGTCAATCAGATCATATGGATTTAATTAAAACCCCTAGCTGCCACCTGTTATGTCAAGAACTAAGATTGCTAAGACGAGGCGGAGGATGGCGTCATATGGGTCCGGAAAGGTTTACTAGAGGAGTGAAAATAGGGACCTTTACAGCGCACTCAGATGCTGAGGCTATGTGGCGTCGCCTGCCCCTCATCCTGGCAGGAAAAGTGGGCAGCGCTAAGAATCCAACTCCGCACCTCGAGTTTCCTAGATGCGCAGCCCTACACTGTCGGTACCCATGCGATATGGCATGCCAGATCGAAGTGGGGAAGGCTATTGCTGCATTGACCCATCCAGCGATATTACGAAGCTTTCAGAGATTTGCGACCATTCAACGTTACATAAGAACACCTTCAAAAAGCAAATCTGTTCACAAAGATCATAGGTCGACCTAGCTTGACCTTGGATGAACATACGTAGCAAAAGAAGCCAGAGCGATATCAGTGCGCAACAGTGATATTGATATGCGATTCAAGGGACAAAGTTCACTGCAATTGTCACTAGCTGGACACCTGCACCAAAATATTAACACTGCCATCTGGTTCGTTGGCCATTCATCCCTGCAAAAATTACCGTTTACATGGGGGTGGGGGGCGAAGGTACTTTCAATTTAGACTGGAAGGATAGCCTCACCAAGGACCTCCCATCTGCGTTAACATAGGCAGAATCGGTCTTACGTCTGTTTGGTAACCGGTAATCCGAGCTTGGAAATTTTAAATCAAGGTGAAATTATGTGGATCAGGTGCGTTTTTGAGACAAATAGTTGCAGTGGTGCAGTTACTAAGCAGATGATAGCTGGAGAGCGTCAGAGTTTGTGCGAAGATCGTGGCCGGATTAATATGTGAGAACATGGGCCTCACCAGATCATCTACCAAGCGGCATCGAATGGTTAAAGATTTCTGTTGGTAGATGTTCTGTGCCTGCCACTCCAATAGGCTCGGAGCATGGGGTTGTCTGCAAATTAACTTGATAGGTTTTGGGCATTTCTGCGACCATTGCTCTGACCCAAGGTCACCATTTTCGACAGAGGATAGACTTTCGACGAAGCTCTGCTGCTAACTTTTTGTAAGTTGGGGCATTTTTGGTGACCTTTGACCTGACCCAAGGACATTACCTACTGGATAGAATGGCTATCGATCTTGGCGCGGACCATGGATCGGATCATGATTGGTAACGGTTTCATGCCGATTGGTCACATAGGCGCGGAACAGGGGGTGTCCACAGCAATATTGAAGATATCGGGCGTTTATGGTGACGCTTGACCCAGCCAACCATCACCACGCTTTAAAAAGAAGGGATTCGAACAATGGCGCGTCGATAAGTTTTGTAGTGATCTGTTCCATGCACTTGGAGATGGGGATGTTTCCAGGTCGATTTTTCCACTTTTTGAAATTTTTGGTGAACTTTGACCTATCCAAGGTCACCACGTCCGGGGAAAAAGCTACCGACCGAGCGGCATGAAATGGTAAACGTTTCGTAATAATCAGTGTCATAGGCTCGGAGCATGGGATTGTCAACAGGCTTTGGCGGCTGTTTAATCTCTCCCATTCTTGGAGACTTACGAAGAGAAATTTGATGCGTCTCAGCCCCAATCTTAAGACCATGTAGCATTGCTGCTATGGACATTGACTGTGAATAAATGACCAAGAAGGGCTGTCCGGCATCCATCCTGAGAAAGATCGGTAGCACATTACGATAGGCATGATCCTTATCGTTTCACAGAATGCGCTGTAATGCAATCGCACTGCGCGAATGGGCATGGTATGCACTCAGTTAACACCGGCGGCTGCGCAGTTGTGTGGATGCGCAGTCTGGGTTCTGTAGCCGGTTTTCGCTGCCGCTGGCCAATTGCGGTAGCTTTTCTCCGACGCTCTCACATTGTTATGAGGTTTGGATAACCGTGACCAGACCCAATGCCTGATTGGATGGCTGTGGATACTGACAAACGCAACACAGCACGATCAGTTTTACATGCTACTTACATGCTACAGTTTACATACTACTCGCTTCTTCCAGATTGGACACCAGGCTTCCCCCCAATCTGAGAAGAAGCTGGGCGAAATCTGGGGGGTGACCTATTTGTTTAAATTTCTTGAGGGAAAGCTCCATTGTTTTTCAGTACTCAGTTCCCAACTTCACAAGGACGTAATCTTACAAATCTATGCCTGTGGTGCAGGCACAGCATCTTGCACCATGCCAACCTGTGAAGAACGTCAGCAGCAGTGCGACAGCTTTAACTGTCTTCAGTTAAATGCAAAACCAGGGGATTGGTAATAATTTGTACATAGCTTCAAAATTCCAGGTTACAGCACTACCTAATTGATAGTTGGGAATACAACTTTTTCAAGTGGCAAGGCCACTGGTAAATTAATCATATTTCATAAAAATCAAAGCTAATTCTGACATCAACTCTTGACAGGGACTGTAAGTGAAAATCATTTGGTTATGTGGTGTGGTCCCAACTCTCAGATACATTAGACTAAATGGTCAGATATGTAAGAGTAAATCAGTGGTTAGACATTTGGTCTCTACATGGCACTGAACTTTCCTTAGGACTTGAAGACACCAGAGCATTACCAGAGTCCTGTTTCTCAGTTTCAACATCTGTTTCACACATGCATCCAACTCAGTGATGTCAAAGAATCTGAGCCACAAAACTCAGGGTTGTAACCAGAGTTTCTTTTTGATAGAGGACTGGCTGACACAGTGTTGGAAATTCCAAAAATTTTCTTGGTAGCGTAGTACAAATGTTCTGTAGTGGAGTACAAAAATATATGTGTGCTGTGGGTCAGGAAATTTTATTTAGGTTTTCCTTGAGAGACATTTAGGGAATAAAACAAAGCGATTGTCAGCCATTACCACGATTCCGTGCCTAGATGGATGTGCTCTATAGTGATCTACAGAGCACAGGATCACCAAGACAGGAAAATAAGTGGGTCCATTCTAATAAAAATTCGGCGAGCAAATCTTAACTTACAGGGCTCATCGTGGCCGATTATGCGAGCGCGATACGTGCCTTTATGTGTGATGTGTGCTAGCTTAAAATCGTTTACATGTGCAAATGATGCCTGGCGCGTGATGTGCGATGCCTGTTCATAGAAATTACTTGCGTGTATAATTGATGGGCGATGTATGATTCCTGTTTACTTCACCTTGTTTGTATGTTCAAATGAAGCGTGATGCATGATGCCCATTTGCTTAAATTCGTTTGCATGTACCTGCACGTATGTTCGCACCTTCTAATTCTTAGGTAAGCATTGTGTCGTGGTAATGGCTGACAATCACTGTTTAATCCCCTGAATGTTGGTGTCTTGTAAAAACTGGCTTGCTTGTTAAAAAACCTGAAAAATCGAGTAGGATCATCGACAGAGAATTTTGAATTCACTTCTGCTGTTTAGATAGGCATATTGCCAAAATATCAACCCAACTATATCTTTATTCTCCTGTTTTTTTTTTTCGAGAAACAAGGCTAATACTATTGTTATCTTATTTATGTGAACAATGTTCCTCGCTAATGCACTGAACAACTTACGTAATTTATCTCGTACTTGTCCTTACATGTATCTTATGCCCACATACATCATGTTTTGTAATATCGGTTATGCGCAAATAATACCAGTTATGCAGACCCGGGGCGCAGGGCCGAGATTCCTATTGCGATCTCCACCGAGCCCTTCGGGCCCTTCGGAGCCACGAATCGGGTCTTCGATAGTCTGTCCCCAGAGCCCTTGGGCGGGAGGGACGGGGCACGGGCCCCTGTACATCTCCTGTGTGTGCTGCTGGAGGTACCTGAGCGGTGAATGCGACCGCTGAGCGACCAGGGTATCCTAGTAGTTTTCCAGTCCCCTTAGTATCCATAGTTTGAAGGGCAACAGAGGTATAAGTAGTTGCAAGGGCCCTTAAATATCAGTGCACCCCTAGCGACCAGGAAGTCCCGACTGAGCGGTCACAGGGGTCCACGAGTTTACCAGAGGGGCTTCCTGGACTGCAGGACGCTGCTACAGTATTGTCAGAATTTGTGTTTGGCAATATTTTTTGCTCTTCTCATTCCGTATGATCATTTTTTTGGACTTCACTGTTCCGAAAAGAGCTTCTCCCAGGGGTTCCTGGACCCTTCGCCCTTCCCCCCCCCCCGCCACCCCCCATTTCAACAGCCAAACCCCAATAGAGTTTTCAGCAAAGACCTGAGACACCATGCATTTCCCGATTGGGGCTGAAAGACCTTTCTGTCCCCTTTCAGATTTCCGATAGGTTACTATTAATGCGCATGACACATTGGTCCCCTCTCGCCCTCTGCCCGGGATGGTTGACCCTGGATCAACGCGGGACCACTCACCGACCCAAAAAGGTCCCAAGAGTAGCGGGTTTAATAACTAGCACAGGGATTCCAGTTCGACGCATTTGGGCCCTAGAGAAAACGGGAACAGAGACCCTGTCCGGTGCTGTTTCCTGACTGACACCAGGCTTTTCGATTAAGGCGCCTGTCGAGAAGGAGGGGGGGGGGGGGGGAGAGCTCCGTTCCAGCACGACCGAGATCCCGTGATGTCCGACGTGTCCGGATGTCCGGTCCGCCGGGATGTGTACCGCGGCGAACGAAGTGAAACGGAGTCAAAGGCCTCGGGCTCAGACGCGAGGGTGGCGGCGTGCCCGCCTAAGCTGGCGGCGTTTCGACCGCGGGCGGGCTGCCCCACGCACAGGCCTCGCGCGCATGTGGAGGGGGTCCGATCTCGGGCGAGAGACGGCGCGCGCGCGAATGCGTTCTTCATTTGGCGGCCGGGCTGCCTCGTCCGCCGGCCCGCCGATGGCGTAGCTGCCGGCCGGGCCGTCGAGCTGGGCAGCCTTTGCGCTGGTGTGTTTGCCCGAGCTCCGCGTCCAACCGATTGCACATTATTATTCCCACATATATACAGTGATTGAGCGGAAGCATTGTTTGCAAATTTGGCGGGCGGCGTTTGTTTGTTGGAACGGGCTGTAATACCGATTGGGGCTTTACGTCTCACCGGCTGCTAAGGCTCTTTCGAGGCGGAACACCTCTATGACGTATTTATCAGGCATTAGGTAGGTGGGATGCCGTGGTGGCGTAGCCAAGACTCCATCCCAGGATACAAAAGTCCAGAAATGAGCACCCTTACCACTAACCACCATGCCGCCATCGCCCTTCCGCGGCGCAAACTGCACCCGTCTCGATAAGCTCCAGGCTCGTGTTGCTGGACCCCAACTTTTATACTTAAGAGCCTCTGAAGCGTATAAGGAAAAAGCGTGTCAAGATTGATGAAGTGGATGGCAAATACAAGCCCACGTGTTTCCCAATTCATTCACCTTATATAGCGCATACCAGCTCAGTGATATACACTCGACTCCGCTGTTTATATGGTGAATCAACAGTGCCTTTAAGCGCGGCACGTGCGTAGTATTTTGTGTAACGTTTGGAAGGCAGTGGAATACATTCGCAGTTAATGTTTGCTTTTTTACTTACTTTTTACTTTCAACCAGGAGTGCGGTTCCCTATTCAGTTGCGTGGGTTTCATGCCCCGCCGTAACTTGGGCTGCAGCCTGCACATTTGTGAAAAAGTGAGCCAAATTCGGAGAGGAACCGATTTGTTGGCGTATCATCACGGTACTCTGCGTTGTATTTTCATCGCTCAGCCAACCGACTTATCTTGGTAAACCACGCCCGTTTAAAACGTACCTGGTTGAAGAGACGAATTGTTTGTAAGCTGGGCCACTGAATGTGTCTTACCAGGGAGTAGTATCCGGATTCAGCTGATGACACAGCCCCCACCCTCTCCTTTTGAGAGAAAAGGCACGTAGAATTCCGAATAAATCACGTTTGCAGGAGCGTGTGAAAGAATTTTCAATTGGGGGAGGGAGGGAAACCGGTCAAAATAAAATCACTAACAATATATGTTAGCGTGCCAGGAACTGGAGATCTATATGCGCGCCTACCTGGAGCAGATATCAAATCAGTCTGCCTTACACATCAGTCATCAATTCCTTCACAAAATGAGAAACATCACCAACACATGCAGTAAATAACGGAACCAAATATCGCGGATAATTTTATCCATAGCCCCAATACCAAACAGCAGGCACCCCGGCAAGGGCTTTCCACGATTACCGTGCAGCTACTGCCCAGTAACCACTTATTTCCGAGTCAGGGATCAGAGTTTTGAATTCTTTAATGCGCCTGCTGCCAAGGGCGTGCTGACGCGGCCAAGTTGGTGCGCTCAAACAAAACGTTGTCCATATCCATGCACAGTGGTTTAACAGGGAAGCACTGTACCGCATAACGTCTCTCGCCGGCTGAGGCGGGCGAAATCGGCTCCGGAAGCCCTCTATCGGACAATATCCGAACGATTGGGCGACGGCTTGCGAGGAAGTGGAACAGCACCCCAACCCGTGGATCTCACGCAGGCTGGACTTTATGAGCACTGGACTTTATGAACGCTGGACTTTATGAACACTGCACTTCATCATTCTCCTCTATCCAGGGGCTTTGGACGATTTCTGGACGCTATGAACGCTGGATGCTGCAATTCTAGACCTTTTCACCACTGGACTTTATGAACCCTGGACCTTTTAACACGCATCTGGGTGGGGAGGTTAGGTTAGGTTGAGTTAGGCTAGGTTTGGTTAGGTTAGGTTAGGTTGAGTCAGGCTAAGTTAGATTAGATTCGGTTAGGTTCGGTTAGGTTAGGTTGGGTTAAGTTAGGCTAGGGTAGGTTGTTAGGTTAGGTCGGGTTAGGTTAGGTTAGGTTAGGTTAGCTTAGGCTAGGCTAGTTTAGGCTATATTCTGGTCTATTCTGGCCTGTCTGTTTCATAAACTTACCTACATGCGATAAGGAACGTGTTTCATTGCCTTATTACTGTTGCCTTGGCCGAGGTACATTATTTATGGTTCTTGATGAACAGTAATGTTGTGACCACTCGACGATAACGCAGCAATGGAACTGGCAAGGCGCGCAGGAGCTCGGTATCGTAATTACTCAAATTTGAAGGTAGGAGCATGAATCCACCTGTTTTATGATTATTTAAGATATTTTTCGCCTTGAATGCGATGAATAATGTACAATGCTCTTTTGAAGATTAGGTACCAGTGCATACCTACACTGAACATATCGTAATTAATCGCAAAACAGGTCATCTAAACTCTCACCTTGGAACTTAAATAACTACGATAGCGAACATCCGAGCGCAAACAGGCAGCAACCGCGACCCCGGCGCCACCCTTATGCGTGATCGCAACATTACTGCGCATCAAGAACCATGCAAATGTACGAGGCCAAGGTAGCAAGAGTTCAATGAAGTGCGTTTCTTGCGTATCCAAGCAGTCTTACATATTGTCTGTACATTGGTCGACATGATGGGGAAATAGGACGTTTTTGAGTGGGAATGAAAAGCAAAATGTGTTTTCATTGCATGATTATTGTTAACTTGGTCCCGTACATTTTTTTAGTTCTTGATAAGCAGAAATATTGTATTGCGCAACGATAACGCAGAAACGGCGCTGGGGAGTCGAGGCGGTGCGGTGCGTGCGGCGCTCGGGAGCTCGCTACGATAGTTATTAAAATCCGGAGGTAGGAGCATGAATCTACGTGTTTTAAGATTATTTACAATATCTTCCGCCTTAAACACGACGAATGATGTACAGTGATTTTTTTCTAACGTTAGGTATCAATGCAAACCCACACTATATGTTCTGCCTTAAAAACGACGATTGATGTACAATGCTCTTTCTTAACAGGAGGTAGCAATGTATACCCTGACTAGATTGTTCTTTAGTGCCAGCTTTGAATGGTGTGCTGATTCATGGGGGTCATTTTGTTCTCACTGCAAGCTGTGATTCTAATCTTTTTTGTTCTCTCCCCCAAGAGCCAAAACCAAATTTCAGATACTGCATTATTGTCAATACCATCATTGTTACATGGTGTTATTGGCATGGTTTATAATATCATTTGTTGCATGTTGACATCACTTTTTGTGAAGATCAGTGGTGACCAGTTGCCTTTAGAAAGTCATTTGAATGGGTCATAACAATGCACTGGAACATATCCTCCCCTGAATCAGATTTTCATGAATTCATTAATGTACTGTGTCTGCATGTCAAGCTTAAACACATGTTGCTGGAAAATGAAATGGCCTTGCTAGATGCCACGAGCTAGGAATTTAGACACATAACATTATTCAATTTTGGATGGATTACATATTTTGCTGCATATGTATCACATGCCAAACTTCAGTTTCATGTCATTGCCCTGGCTCCAGACTTAATCTTGAAGCTAGAAGCCTGCTTTTATCTCCATGCCTGGTCACTAACACATCTGCACACATCAACACCAAGTGGAATATTAATGAACCGATAGTCCCGGTGATCATTCGTCCCGGTGGCTCAGTTGGTTAGAGCGCCCGCCTTCCGATACCACCCCATTGTTGTATGTGGATGATGCATTTATCTACTCTGTGCAGCTTGTTTTATATCTTTGTTTTCTCTGGAAGCCTGGATGAATCTATGGCTTTAAGCATGCATCATAGGACATCTCCATTTGCAATTTTATGACTCAGTTGGAAGTTCTCTCCTTACTATTCTAGCCATTAACCATTCAGATGTGTTGGTGTAGTGTTTCTGGGATGCTTGGTCATTGAGATCAGGGTCTGGTTTGGAACAATGTTTTTAAGCTTTCTAGTAATGAAAGATTTTACCCATGGGGGGTTACTTGGGTTGGAAAAATAAAGTTTTGGTGATGCAGTGTTACAGGAGCACTCAATATCATTAAGCATTTTGTATAAAAGTGCATTGAGCATATAATAGAACAGTTTTTAAAGGATGGTGCTACTTTTTGGTAAAAACTGCCTGTCAGTGTCATGATTGGGTGCAGAGAGAAGCTCTCCTAAAGCTTGACTGACCTGACCAGGCCCAGTCAGTCATCTCAGCTGGTGCCTGTCTGCACTGCTAGAGCCATGATATCCATGTTTTGATCACACTTAAACTGTCTTGACCTGCAACCTTATCTGCAATTGCATGGAATGCACCATTTGGCCATAGTCTCTGATACTATCTGATGTTTTAAGCTTTTAGATCATTCTGATCATTCAGTTCTTTTGGATGATCAGGGGAATATTTTTTTTTGCACAAAAGCTTACTTTCAAAAAGTGTGGTAACATGCTTCTCTACACAGAATTAACACCACAGTATTTGTTATCAGCTTCAAGGCAACAGCACAATAACCCATGGTGTTAGTTTGTTTTGGAAAGTTTCAAGACAATCAGCAATTGGTTGGAAATGTGGTGCGATAAATGTGTGCAACTGGAAAGGCATGGTATCATTGTTCACCTTACTTTGATAATGTGTTACATTCTTGGCATTTTGACAGTCAGAAACATGTAAGAGATGCCACTGGGCACCCTATTCTCTACAGTGCCCTGGATTGTTTGGGAGCTCCCCAAGCATTTGCACCCCCTTGACAGCATCACCCTTGTTGGACCCTGCCATGCTGCAGAGCACTATGGAAGCACTCACAGAACAATTTGTGCTGAATGCCAGTGCCACTTTTCACTGGAGCCCGCGGTCAAAAGCTCGTACTGAACAAGAGCACGTAGTGAGGGTTTAAGTTCAGTGCGCTGTATGGCTCTGTGCAGCTGTATGGCTCAAGCTGCATGACACCGGTCACAGGGCTGTCCTGTGAGCTGTGTGACAGCTGGTGGCAACATCAGACACCCTGTGATCATATGAGTGTGCACGCAGAGGGGGCCAGTGGGTGCTCAGGACTGACATGACAGAAAGGCACTGGACTTATGTATTGTGACTGGGATGTGTCAGTGTGAGGGGTTTGCGAGCCATGCTGCGCACGCGTCTTGTAGTGTAATCAATTCACGGCGCGGATCGATTGTTAATGGCCACGAACGCTGCCGACCGAGGCGCGCACCACCTCGAGCGATGTGCAGCTTAACTGGAGCTCTCCATTTTGTGTATGTCAAACGACTGAGTGATAGCCATTGTGAACACCGTATATCACCTGGCATGGGCACGCTTCTGAAGTAAATACCAATAACAGAAAAATGTCTGGCTTTTCTGACACATTCCTCTTTCCGGCTGTAGACACCTCAGGTTTATTACATTTATGTATGTGTAACTGCCCTGTCGTAGTGTCCGGTCAGGCTCGATCGCTGTTCCGCCCTTTTGTTTGGCTTCACATTATATGTGCTTCATTAGCTGTAGCTTTTTGGAGAGCAGCACACATATCAGAATAACAGAACCACGCGTTTTGTGGTGCAAAGCGCATTGTAAGGGCAAAAGAAGCGGAAATTGTGATGTTCTATAATGCTTTTCTTTTCCTGTCAGGTACAGGTGAATGTTGCAATAGTGTAGTATGGTGTAGTACGTGTAATATAAATAGTGTAATGTGTGGTATATGTGATGTGAACACGCGTTTCAGGTCAGCACAAATATGGGTAAAAGTTCGAAGGCTAAAAAAGAAAAGAAGGCAGACTTTACAAAGGTGAAGCTTAAAGTTGGGAAAAAGCTCCCAAAAGGCCAGAATTTGACGGACACTAGTTTCAAGTCCAAGAAGATCGTCATCCACGACCAGGCCAAGAAACAATCAGGAGATGGTCCTGTCACCAAAAAGAAACTGAGCTTAAAGGTAAGGTTTGGCTATATGTTTACAAGATTGCGTCCATAACCAATGCAGCAGTGCTTAGAGCAATGTACGTGTCGTGCGGTGCTGTATAGTCTTTACGAATGGCATTATAAGATCGTTTGAGCTCGAGATCCTGTTTGGCATGTGGAAGCTGGCAGTATCCTTTCAGCCGTCTTCACCGTCGATGACCGTGCGCCGAGCTGTTGTTGACAGGCCTTGACACTGTCAGCTGCTTCGCCGTCACCGTCGTTGTGCCGTAACAGGAGCTGTTGTCGCACCTGCGCCACCAGAACGCGCACGTCACTGTGCCGTAGCAGGAGCTGCTGTCGCACCTGCGCCACTACAGCGCGTATGTCATCGTCGCTTTGCCGTTGCAGGAGCTGTTGTCCCACCTGCGCCACTACAGCGCGCATGTGCGCCAGGACGGGCTGGCAGGCCTGCGCGAGCTACTGACCCGCCACGGCGAGCTGGTGTGGCCGGCGCTGGGCCAGCTGCTGCCTGCCCTGGCAGCGCTGCTTGTCGACGAGGACCATAAGCTGCGCGCCGAAACCGTCTTGCTGGTCTCCGACGTGATCGGACAGGTGCGTGCTGCTTGGCTGCCGGCGCCGGGCTGGATTTGTATCGGGCCAGTGGCGTAGGGCTGAAGCGGGGATCGTGTCGCATTACCCGGCCGCGTGATTCGGTGCCAGTCGAACCCGGGACGCGGAGGGCGCCTGTGAACCCGTTGTGCCTTCCTCCTGGTGAGATTTGGGATAATGGTGGGTTGACTTGGTTCTGGGGATCTCGGTCTGTGGTGTCCGAGTACCCGATTCTAGCTCTTCCAGTTCGTGCCCCCCCCCCCCCTCCGCCGGTTCCGACCGCCAGCCGTGACGGCCCCTCCCCGCCGCAGGTCACGGAGGCGCAGCTGGCGCCGTTCTTCCCGGCGCTGGTGACGCACCTGACTTGTGCCATGACACACATCCAGCCGGCCGTGCAGCAGAGCTCGCTGCCGTTCCTGGCGGCGCTGCTCGCCCGCTTCCCCGGCCTGCTGGCGGCCGCCGCCGACCAGGTGCTGCCCACACTGCTGGAGCAGATCTCGCGGAGCGGCGCCGGCGGCGGCCGGGCGCTACTCGCTGACCCCGGCAGCCGGCTGTCGGCCGCCGCCTGGCGCGTCACTGTGCTGCGCCAGCTGGCCCAGGTGCTGGCCGCGCAGCCGAGCGCCACCGGCGTGCCGCCGTCCGCCGCCCGCCCGCTGGTCGCCGCCGCGCACTGCGGCGTGTACGGCCGCGTGCTGGACGGGGACGAGGGCTTGGTGTTGGCGGCGCCGGCCGGCCAGGAGCGTCGCCTGCTGCACGAGCCGGCCGAGCTGCGTCAGTACGCCGCCTCCGTGGCGCCGCTGCTCTTCCAGACGTACGCCGAGGTGGCGCCCGACCTGGACGGCAACGGTCAGTGACCGGAGGGATGGTGAGCGCGGGAGCTGGACCGGAGCTGCCGACGCCGGGCTAGAGCGTGACCAGTGGGACAAAGCGTGTAGGAATGACCAGCACATTGGGCCGGCTAGGATGAAATCGTAATGGAATGGCAGTGACTAGGGATAGGCCTCATTGGCGTTGGTGTTCGTGGCGCTATGCCTACGAGCAGTCCAGTTTCTGGCTCGCACAACGAAGCTCAACGCGCTGCATGAGCCCGATGGACCTGGAGACCGAGGCGGGCACCATCAGCGGTCCAGTAAGACAGCGCCCGTCACCCCCGGTGCCGCATGCTTGACTGGTGGGTAGGGGACGGGGGACGTTGTCGGCGCTCCGGGTCCCGGGGCTGCCAGCCTCCTCCCGGCCGGGCCGCCGTGCTCCTATATAGTTACTGTGCCACAGATAACCTGCCCTTGGCCGCTGGGCCCTGGAACAGCCGACCCCCGGCAGCTCGTGCTGCCACTAACGGTGACGCCGTCGGCCGCAGGTAGTCTGCTGTCGGACGAGGCGGCTGAGACGCTGGCCGTGGTACTGCAGGTTCTGGTGGAGTTACTGAAGCGGCTGCGACACCTGGACATCACCAAGAACACCGCGCTGGTAAAAATCCCGGATCGGAGCGCACCGTGACCTTGGTGACCCCGGGTCACGCGCTATCCTGGGATGTACGGCTCATTTTGCGAGTTGTTGGCATGACTGCGTACATGTCTCCGTGTGTCGCCCTGACCTGACAACCCGTCCCGCC
Organism: Pollicipes pollicipes; assembly: GCF_011947565.3. Taxonomy (NCBI): domain Eukaryota; kingdom Metazoa; phylum Arthropoda; class Thecostraca; order Pollicipedomorpha; family Pollicipedidae; genus Pollicipes; species Pollicipes pollicipes. Next base: position 36,435,111 of record NW_023596461.1, on the reverse strand, counting down.
AGGTGGCCTGGTTCAAGGGGAGCTGGCGGGTCGATCTGTCCCTGAGTCCTCTGACCTGACGCACTGTGCCGCCAGGTGGCCTGGTTCACGGAAAGCCAGTGGACCGAGCTCTCGCGGCACGTGTTCGCCTCGTTTCCGTACTCACGGCTGGTTGGCCGGCGTCGCAAGGGCGCCGAGAGCGGCACGGCGGCGGCGGCGGCCGAGCTCGGCAGCGACGTCATCAACGTGCTGAGCTGTGAGCTGTCGGCCGGCCTGGAGGGCGGCGGCCGACAGGAGACGCTGCTGCGGACCCGCGTCCTCGACTACGTTACGGGTGGGCCGACTGCTAGAGCAGATCTGGCGCAGCGGTGCTGGTGGTGGCCGCGCGCTGTCTGTTGCGCACCCGCGCGCACAGGGTCGATTCAAGGGGACGTTGAGAGGCTGGGCTGCAGTGGTGTGATGTTTTGAGGGGCTCGTGTTCCAGCTGATACGAGGATTGTTGTCGCCAGGTGGATGTTTTACACTCATCCGTTAAGGGGAGTGTTCCACATGTATGTTGGGTTTTGAAGTGAAATAGCCACTTTTAAGACGTTTTGGTGCGATTCACAGCTCTGCCATTTTAAGACCTAGATCCCTTTTATTTCTAAGCTACGCGCTCGCGAAAACGGGGAGAGTATTGCAAGGTCACCTCGATATTCAGGACCTCATAATAACGCATTCAAGTCCTGTCATTCCGTAAGCCAAGCAGCGATCAAGGCTGAAAAGAAACATAATGGTTGAGTCGCTTATATATGGCATTCGTGAGCACGATTTCCAGATATAACGACCGTCTATTGGCTCTAAATCAATTTTGTGCAAGGTACGGTGACGAATCAAACAATGACGTATCGGGGAGCATATTTACTGCTATCAGTATCAGTGTCGGTATGATACCATCCACATGGTAGCTTTTACAATTTCAGGTCATACAGGTGCAGTATGAAAAGGCACAAACAAAAGCTCAAAAAATGATACGGGCAAGGGTCAGAGAGCTAAGGCAGACATATCAACGTACTACGGGTCGCATCAAATCAGTTGTCAGTGGTTAAAATCACATATTGTATGGCTGTCTTAAGCGCGCTCAGTGTTGTGGCATGGTGGACACACGATGGCAGGCGGTTCAGTGTTGTGGCACGGCGGACACACGATGGCACGTGGTTCGCTCAGTGTTGTGGCACGGCGGACACACGATGGCGGGCGGCTCGAGGCTGCTGTGGCTCGATACGAAAACGCCTTCTGTGTGGCGGCCAGTTGGTGTCTGTGCAGGTGTGGACTACCTCCGTCCGAGGCGCGCGTTTGACGACTTGAAACAGCGGCGCGTGGGGCAAAAGCGCGCGGACTTCGGTGATGCGCGCCTACCTCCTTTAGCGCCTCAAACAGTTAACTCGCGCCCGGGTGGCCGGCTAGATACCCTTCGCTCGGGTGGGGGGGGGGGGGGGGGGGGGGGCAATTTGACCACCCTGAGATCTCGGGAACTAAGAAAGCTAGGGACACCAAATTTACAGGGTGTGTTGACCTCTACGTCAACTCACTGAGGTCGAAGTTTGAGGTTCTTAGGTTATGGCCTTCGGCCAAATAAGGTCAAATACGGTCAAATTCAAGGTTTGTCTCCAGAGTGTCCTCAGAACCTAGATAACTGTTTCTAAGGAGAAGCTCTCATGCTCATCTAAGGCCAGTGGCCTTGTTTGACGTTTTCAAGGTCATGATCACCAAAATCATACAAAACTGGCCTGAGTTTTGCGCTTGAATAAGCGACAAAGGTTGCGCTAAGCAGCATGTTTCTAACAACAAAATGTTTACCCGGGTTATTTTAGGTAATGACCTATTCTGATCTCTAAGCAGTCCGTGGAACATGTAGAATGCGGTTGCTGCTGTCAGTAAATTCGAAATATACACCAGAAACTATCCCATACATTGAGCCCTAGAATAATAAATCGGTTGGTTTTGACCTTGTTCTGACCTTTATACCTGACCTTAGGTCAACGTAATTTGCTCATTCAATATGTGTGGTGCCTAATAAAGCATCTCAGGGATGTATGGCTTTGTCAAACACTCCGTTGTTGTATCAGATTGAACGATTCCCTAGAAATTACCTTAGCTGAAACCATGGCCTGACTTTGACCTGCCATAGGTCAGCGACTTGGCAAGGTACATCTAATTTTTTATGTCGAACGATCCGCTATTCATTGGTCTCAGCTATGCAAAATTTGGCGCGGCTACGCTGCGCCGTTCGGAAACCATTCTGGAAAACATTTTTCTGGAGGGGAAGGCAATTTAAACCCCCCCCCCCCCCACCCCCACCCGAGCGCGCGTTAAAGCACGTCGCGGTGCCTCACCACGACCCCGATCTTCTGCCATCCAAGGGAAGTCAGAGCCAGCGGTATATGATGATGTGTTTTTAGAGCCGGTAATTACTCTTGCAGCAAAGTTGGTGGTTTTTATAAAAAATTGTGTAGTTGACACTTGTCTGGCCCACCCCACACGCACAGACAGTACGTTATATGAGGGAACACGTGCGCCTAGATGATGATTTTGAGAAGATGTGAAGTATTGACGGAATTTGTACAGAGAAACGAGGATGCCTTTGCACTCTTTGACGACGCTCGAGACATAGGCACGAGACACGGCACTTAACAGAAAAATTTTGTTATCTAGAGCAGTTTTTCTACTTGAAATCATGTTAGTAGTTACGAGCGAGCTGGTACCATATCATGCCTGTATCATGCGTATCATATCTCACGCCTGCTTTAGTATGTTCAAATGTGAGACATCCCCTTTAAGTTTGGTTAGCGGTCAGACGACTGGTGGAATCGCATGCAAGCAGATATCCCAAACGTTTAGAAGTTTAAGTGTAAGTTCAAAAAATGTGGAAGTGGAAGGTGAACGTTTGGGCGCTTTTGAAAGTTAATCTTCCGAGTGAAATGCCCGTTAGCCATAAAGGGTCGCCACAGCATCATTATGCTTTGGAACTTCATTCAGCGCCTGTTCTCTAATGCTGTGCCATGCTACGTGAAAGGAGTGGACGTTGCCGTCCCCTGCGCGCCGTGCCCGTCACGTGCAGTCCCCTGCTCCTCGCCGCGTGACCCGCCGACTGCCTGGCACAGAGTGTAGTGGCCTGCCCTGATTTTCTGGCCGGTCCCGCCCAGCGTACCTGGAGTCGGACCGCTTGGGAGAGCTGGATCGAGTGTGTCGGGTGCTGCCGGCGCTGCTGGCCGCCGGCCGGCCGGCCGCTGACCTGGAACGGCGCCTTGGCTGCGTGCGTGCGGCGGCCGAGCGGCATGGGCGAGTCCAAACGGCCGAGCAGGGGACAGAGCTAACTCGCCTGCTCGCCGCAATCATCACCGAGCCCGAGTTTGACGATCTTGCAAGGTGGGTGGATGTTGATCGCCGCGCTGGGCTGTCAGCAGAGGGGGAGGGGAGGACCGGGCAGTGTGGGAGGTGGGGGAGGACCGGGCATTTGGGGACAGGAGAACCCGGGCGATACGTGGAGGGAGGACCGGGCGTTTGTGGGGGGGGGGGGGGAGAACAGGGCGATACGTGGAGGGAGGGCCGGGCGTTGTGGGGGGGGGAGGGAGGGGGGGGGGGGAGAACAGGGCAGTGTGAGGAGGCCCGGGCGTTGTGTGGGGGGGGGGGGGGGGAAACCAGGCGGTGTGGAGATGCCAGGGTCATACTGGGACCGTGGTGCGGCGCAGCGGTGCGCTTTGAGGCGAGGCAGAACTGCGCTCTGGTGAATCATTGGTTGTCAGGCTGGGACCAAACTAGCGACTGGGAAGAAACGACGGTAGAAAGTCCGTTATTTAAAAAAGTTAGTGAAGTGTGTGATGATTAGTCCAGCCAAGCGCTAGGCAGGTTCCACTCGTTTGGGTGTGCGGCTGCTTTTAAAGGGTTTCGTAATTAACTCGTGCGTGTTGTGGACAATCCAGTTATGTGTGGAGGCACTCCCTAACGCATTGCTGCCACCGGCATCAACTAGAAATTTTCCTGTTCTCGTAAAAAGTGGCTACTATCTTTCAACAGCCTCGTAGATTACCGTCGAAGTGTTGGAACATGTGGAGTGGTATTACTCTTCACGTATGGTAAGTACGCACCGGGTTTGACACGTTTTCCAGGTATTATGCTGTGCACGGTCTTTGACGCGTATTTCACCGTAGATCGTGTCTTCAGGTCAGAAGACGTCGAGAACTGGGCTACGCAGCTGCTACCGTCAGTGAAGTTCGGAGCTGACAGCCTCGAGCTGCTGGTGCTTCTGCGCAAGATGGCTGCCATGGGCCGGACCAGGTTCCTTAGAGCGCTGGAGAGCGAAATGGCCAACCTGATCAGCGTGGCGTCGGCCGTGCCGTCTGCTGATGACGCCATCTCGTGGCAGCGGAGCATAATTGAGCTGCTGTTTTGGCCGAAAGATGTCAGGTGGGAAGCCAAAGTCGCGTTTCAGCGGTTCCTCGATGCAAGTGAAACGGACGAATCAGTGAAGCACTACGCCCGAGAAGTTCTACTGGAGAAGTTTGCACCTCTATCTGTGGAAGTGTCGTGAAAGACTGATGTGCATCCAATATATTTTTTTTCGCTGTCTTATTTAAGGTGTGCCTTTCCCCGGAATTGGGGGGCGCAGTCTCATTCAACCTTTCGAAGTCGCCTCCCCTCCTCTGACATGGTTTGAGGGCAACAGTAATTATATTTGTCAAAGCGCTGCGAAAATGTAATCAACAACTGAGAGCCTCGCATCACCAAGAGTTGCCCTGCACAGGGGGCTTTATGTGGACGCCGGGGCGGGACTGTCGCCCGGGGCACTAAAGCCCGCTCCTGGCTGATGTCTGCAGCTCGACCCAACGTCATTGAGGCATTGCAGAGATGCAGGACGGCGGACTGCCGTCCCGTTTGAAGTTATCGGTGTAATTCATCAAACGAGAGAGACGGGTGCTGCGCGAGAAACGGAAGGAGTCGGGCGTTGACTTGCGCCTTGCTGACGGCTGTCCGGTGCTGTGCAGACCTTCGATAAACAGCTGGCCAGCCGTGGCCTGACTGCCCGGAGCTAAGCGGCCCGGTCAGGGGTCACGCCGCGCTACCACGGTTGCAACCACTCGGCGAAGCAAGGCGGTGGTACCACGTGACGTACCAAGCAACCCGACCCAGTTCATTACCCACAATGCTCAGATGCAGCGATATTTTACTCGGTTGCAAACTGCTCAGACAGTTGCATCGGCATCCGGCATCCGGTTGACCCTAGGTCAACGTAATTTGCTCACTCAAGATTTGTGGTTCCCAAGGAGGCATCTTAGAGATGTATGACTCCGCCAAACACTCCGTTGTGGTATCAGATGGAACGATTCCCTAGAAATTCCCTTAGCTAAAACCATGGCCTGAATTTGACCTGCCATAGGTCAGCGATCTTACAAGGTACATCTAAATTGTTGGAAACCAAACGATCCGCTATTCAATTGTCTACAGCTCTGCAAAACCTGGCGTGGCTACGCCGCGCCGTTCGGAAACCATTGTGGAAACGTCTGGGGGGGGGGGGGGGGGGGGGGGGGGGGGGGGGGGGGGGGTCAATTTAAGCCCCCAACCGAGCGCCTGTTAAGGGTCTCGCGTTCAAAACCAGACGGGACCATACATATTTTTCTCTGTTCTCTAAACATTATGTTGGACTGGCTGCTTACTTTAATTCCCTGTGCATTTTTCGCATAGAAATTGCGGCATAGTGCCATTTCAACATGACATGGAGTGACATAACATGGCGTCACACACACACGTCAGTGGGCGTGTGAGTAGTGGCGATAACACTGGAAATTAGTAGTTCGGCTTTTTTGAACCGGCATAATTATCTTGACGTTAACCCATGTTACAACTTGGTTTCGAATGCAATGCATTGATCACGAAGTTCGGAAATGATGGTTAAATGGGGAGCATGTTGATTAAACGGGGTCACGAATTACTGAACTTTAATATTAAGTTGTAGTGGCCATCCTGAGTTTTGAAGGGGTTGAGCTGGAAGGAAATTAACATTCTCTTGATGTCAGGTTATTGGGATAAATCAAAGACACAATCTGGACACACATGTGACAACCTAGCGGACGCGCGAGGCCAAAGACGACTTTGCATGCAGGGCCTCGATGCTATGATGCTTGCCGACGTTGGTAACTTTGCGAATAAAGAAGGCGGGACTTGAACCGTCAGAACAAAAGTGATGACGTCAAAAGGCTGATATTATTCAAAAGGGAGGCGACGCCGGTCAGAGAAGCTCTCATTATGCAGGGATGGTGCCCATAAGACCTTATGGAAGGTGCGCCTCAAAGTCGTCCTAAAATGTGTGCTCAGTATTTCTAAAACTCCTAACTTGAGCAGTATGTTAAGCGATGGTACTCCACTCCGGCCCTATGTGTTACTGCACGGAACAGACGGGAACATCTGTGGGGCCGAAGTTGATTAGAATCATGACGAATGAATGCAGCGTATGGTGGCAGTGGGACGAGAGTGTGGAATCGAATGGATGCCAGTAAGTTATAAGCGCCAGTGGAAGCGACGGTCGCTCAGCATAAGGGAGGGATGGAAGGATCAAAATTGCATTCAAGGTCAGCTAATATTGAAACCAAAGACGGACTGGGGGAGCATAGGCAAGATGCCCACAGGGTGTTCGTGACCCAAGTCGGGTCAAATTTGGTGTAATATGGGAAGAACCATTCCACGGATCCTCTCAATATCATTTTTCTCCTAATCTCAACTTCAGCCTCCACCCTGAGCAGTGAAGCACCTGTGTGTCTCATTAGGAATTGGCCAGCCTCACATTTGCATAAAGTTCTGGAAGGAGCACGGGCTGCAGCTCACTACTGAGTGCAGTTTTTCAGACGACTAGGTTACCTGAACATATGAGGACTCTTGTAGCACTGAACGGAAAGGTGCATGAAGAAACGAGACAGCATCCTCATAGACCTTGAAAAATATGAAAGTCAAGAATTCGACCATCAAAATTATTGCCAAAATATGCAAGACCTTGTAAGAGTGTTTTGTCTACCGAAAAAAGCAACGTAGCGCCGTAAAACCACGTTCAATGTGCCCAAGCACCAGCATCTTTAAGCACTAGAGTCTAAGGAGAAATTCGTGAAATTATCGTAAAAGTTGCAGAATGTTGCAAGAACATTTTATGGTGCAACAGATCATCAAAGAGCTCCAGGGCCATTTCCACTCTTCTTACAAGATCCGAGTGCCCCAAACAAGCAATTATGGAACAAAAATTTCAAAACTACGAACGATGTTGCATAAATGCGCGCACCCCGCTGCAACGCTGCAGAAGTCAATGATCTTATGTGAACATCATTGACGTCTCGCTGAGAAGATGAATCTAGTTTACAGTTGGCTGCATGAGGAGGTATCAGAGCACTTCAAACACCAATCTAGAGTTTGACCTCGTTCGATTTTATTTAACCTGAAAGTATTGATAGACTTGAAAACTTGGCATCATTGAGCTCACAAACAGGCCTACATTTGCTGCGTATTTGGTGTATGTGGTCTAGCTTTCTAAGTTGTTCAAATATCAGGGGCGTCAAATCGCCCGCCTTCTTCTCCACACAACCCACCGTGCGCGTCGCATTCGGCCAGCCACCCGGCCAGCCAGCCACAGCGTGTTAATCTTATTTAAAAAAACAAAAACATTGGGCACCTAATTATGCACAGAGGGCCGAAAGGCTGCAGCCAATATCACCTGGTTAAACATTTGAAACACTGAATGCCATCCTGAAAGGCGACCTCGCCGTTGAGACAGGCTTCCCACTCCCACAGTCTGGTCAAACACGCGCGCACAGGGTCGACCTCACCTTACGCTGCCCTGAACGCCAGTGTGTGCTCCCTGCTTAGACGGCGATAACGTAACTGTGCCGTCCCCTTTGGCTCTGTGACTCTTTTGTTAATGCGCACACAGAAAGTGAGATACTGGTAGCGGTATTTGCCTCGCGAGCAAGCACACACCCGCCAGGCTACGCATGTGCCCACGAACAAGCACACACCGGCCAGGCTCCGCATGTGTCCGCGAGCAGGCACACACTGGCCAGGCTTCGTCTTTGTCTCCAAGATAAGCTAACAATGACACCCATGAGGAATCAGGCACACACACACACAGTCTTGCAGTCCCATGTTTTCCCATAATAGCAATGCTCGGAGTTGCAGGCAAGTTCAATGAATAGATGACACGTTAAAACAGTGCAACTGTGAAGTATACGGTGCTGCATCTGTGAACTGGAATGTGACAAACATGCGAAGCCGTCTGAACAGAATTCGACGTTTGCTGCGTTTCGAAACAGGCAACGGTGTGTTCTGACAAAAGATGAATGCTTTGGTCGCTATCCGATTAAAGAAAAAGAGTTTGTAGTGGCCATTTCGCAGCTTTTATCCGATGCCGTATTTCCTCGGCTTCAAGCTTCGTGATATCAAGCATTGCAGTTGACTTCCATGTGTCCGTATTTGGACGAATCTCACGTACAAACCTAACAAGGTTTCCTGCCACGTTTTTACATAAACAATACAGGCCTCAGCTGCACCGGGGCAGTTCACATGATTGCTGATGGTATCGGCGCTGTTTTCCCTCGTCGAGCCACATTTCCATACATTGTAATAATGACTGCGGATCGATTTCGCGTCAACGACAATCGCGGTGACTGGACTGCGGCGACCACGGCGCGATGATTGCGGTGATTACGGCGCCGTGTGATTGTGACGCGCCACCGGAATCGGACGGGGCTTTTCTCGCCATCTATGACACGGGCGAGATACCATCTAAATCGTCCGGCAGCAAATAGAGACGTTCGGCCGAGAGTGATGCTCACCCCTCCCTCCCCTCCCCTCTCCCACAC